>NC_081542.1:38510656-38566915 GCF_901000735.1 Corylus avellana
TCTATGCCCCCTTATTTCTGATTTCAAAGTCTTTGGGTTTAGTGGCTTTGAATGTTCAAGTAGGACTTGGCCTAACTTGGTGCCTTCTTCATATTCTTTCATGGAGAGGGGTCGCGTGAGGGACCACTTCTGCACCATTTTCAACTTTTGATGAACCCTGCGTCGTTTTTTATTGACTCGCAGAGCCTATCACAAGAGTTTATTTATATTTAACTCTCGTCATTCAAAGATCCAAAAAGCTAAAATTATATAATTTTTAAAGTTTATTTTTTACTCTTATCTTATTGGTTTAAAATTAATAAAATAATAATATTTAATTAAAATAAAAAAATATATAAAGAGTTTGATGTTTGACTCATTTTAAAACTAATTTCTAAATTTAATAAAGTGACATTTTCTCGCCAAATTTAATTTTTATTTGAAAAGCCAATTGTAAATGCTCTTAGGTGGGACCGTGGAAAATGGTCTTCGTCAACTGTTTTTATTTATTTATATTCCTCTCCCATAAATTGACTTCAACGTCTACCACGCACTCACTCACCTTCCTTTTTCCCAAAATCACCATCTTTTTTCCTCTTAATCTTTGCGGATACTGCCATCTCCATGTACGTCGGTCTCACCTGTCCGTTGTTGAGTACCACACTTAACCCAAGTACCTCAACCAACATGCGTCCACCATTCACGGATAGAACTCTTTTCCTGTTCCTCCCTTTTGTGATGGTGTTTTTGGTAAGTTTAGCTAATGCAACGGTTCCCAACATTACCACAGATCAATCAGCTCTTTTTGCCTTAAAAGGTAGTATTTCTTATGATCCTCACAATATTTTGACAAGCAATTGGTCTAGTAATACCTCTGTTTGTAATTGGATTGGTATCACCTGTGGTTCTAAACATCACCGAGTCACAGCTTTGAACCTTTCTAATATGGGCCTTGCTGGCACCATTCCTCCACATATGGGAAATCTTTCATTTCTTGTTAAGCTAAGTGTCACAAACAACAGTTTTCATGGCTCTATACCCAACGAGCTGGCTCGACTTTACCTGTTGGAACTATTGGACTTTGGATTCAATGACTTAATTGGAGAAATCCCATCATGGATGGGGTTGTTATCCAAACTTCAATATTTGTTTCTACATGGTAATGGTTTCAATGGTACTATCCCACCATCTTTATCCAACATATCTTCGTTGGAAATAATTGATCTCGGATATAACCAGCTTTCAGGCTTCATATCTTCATCCCTGTTCAACATATCGAGCTTGCAAAGAATTTATCTTATAGAAAACACGCTTTCAGGTCCGTTGCCCTCCATTATCTTCAACATGCCTTCACTGCAAGTCATGGACCTCAAATTTAATATGTTTTCTGGTGGACTCTCAATGGACATGTTTGATCATCTTCCTAACTTACAGTGGCTTCGCTTGTCTCACAATAAGTTCTATGGCAAACTCCCATCCACTTTGTTCAAATGCAAACAACTGCAGACTTTATTCTTGGAGGTTAATAATTTTACAGGAAGAGTATCTCCAGAAATTGGAAACTTAACCATGCTTGTAAATTTATCTCTTGGCAAAAACAACTTTCAAGGTATGTTTAATCTTGTTTTAGTTAATTATATGGAGTTTTGTGTTTGATGCAATACATTTTGCTTTCTCACTTGTATGTAGAATTAGCTCTTTGAAGTATTGATTAACTTTTACAGTCTACTCACTTGTATATACAATTCCGACACAATTTGTAGGAAACTTTGACAAACCAGTCTCTAAGAATAACGTGTCGTTTAACCATGTGAGAAGCACATGTTTTTCAATTAATGCTATTAAAAAAGCATGTGAAAAACACATTCTATTAAAAAACATGTGCTTCTTACATGCCATAAAACACACAACATTCCTAGAAACTAGAAGACAAACTTGTGTACAATTCATTAAAAGCACGTTATTTTTATGAATAATAATACATAAATTGTTCATATTGTGGCAGGTGAAATTCCAAGCGAAATTGGTAATTTACAAAACCTAGAGATATTCAATATCGAGAATAACAGCTTTGTTGGCCCAATTCCATATGAAATCTTCAATATCTCTACACTACAAAGCATTGCAATAACTTTGAATAAGCTCTCAGGCCATCTTCCACCAAATATAGGCATTTTCCTTCCAAATCTTCAAGAACTCTATCTTGGGGCAAATGAATTGAGCGGAACAGTTCCCAGCTCTATCTCCAATTCATCACAACTCATGGACCTAGAATTGGTTCAAAACTCATTCTCAGGCTTAATTCCTAAAACACTTGGGAATTTAAGGCTGCTCAAGAGACTCAACTTGGGACAAAATGATTTGACTGTTGGATCGCAAGAATTGAGCTTTTTGATCTCTTCTTTGTCGAATTGCATATATCTCAAAGCATTAATTTTATCAGACAATCCACTAAATGACATCATGCCTAATTTCGTTGGAAATCTCTCTAATTCTCTTCGAAGATTTTCAATGTTTAATTGCAGTATTAAGGGCAGCATTCCTAGTGATATTGGAAATTTAAGTAGCTTGACAGCTTTGAACCTGCGAACAAATGAATTGGATGGACCAATTCCAGCGACAGTGGGAAGGTTGCACATGCTTGAAGGTTTGTTCCTTCAAAGTAATAGACTAGAAGGTCCCATCCCATCTGATCTTTGTCGTTTAGAGAGCTTGTTTGAATTAAACTTAGCTGGTAATGAGCTTTCTGGACATATTCCTATATGCATGGATAATCTAACTTCTCTAAGACATCTCTACTTAGGCTTCAACCAATTAACTTCTACTGTTCCCATGAGCTTGTGGAGTCTAACATACCTCTTGGAGGTCAACCTCTCATCAAATTCTCTAAGTGGCTCTCTCACATTAATGAATATTGGAAATATGAAGGTCTTGACAAAATTGGATTTATCAAGAAATGAGTTGTCAGGCGGTATTCCAATAACAATTAATGGCCTTAAAGATCTAGTTCACCTCTCATTTGCAAACAATCGATTAGAAGGCTCAATTCCTGAATCATTTGGTGAATTAGTAAGCTTGGAGTACTTGGATCTTTCGAGTAATAATTTAGCTGGAGAGATTCCAAAGTCCTTAGAAGTTCTCCAATATCTCAAATATTTGAACGTATCTTTTAACAAACTACAAGGAGAAATTCCTTCAGGCGGACCATTCATAAACTTTTCGGCTGCATCATTTATGTCAAACAAGGCACTTTGTGGTGCTTCCAGACTACAAGTTCCCCCATGTAAAGAAGGTGCTCCTCGACCAAAAAAGGCTACAACAATTCGTGCACTAAAGTATGTATTATTGGCAATTGGGTTAACAATACTTGTAGTGGCCTTTTTATTAGCTTGGATAAGATGTCAAAAAAGGATTGTCAAATTTCCAGTTGAGGAAGAGTCGTTACTTGTAACAACATGGAGAAGAATTTCTCACCAAGAACTTCTACAAGCAACAAAAGGATTCAATTCAAACAACTTAGTTGGTGAAGGGAGTTTTGGGTCCGTATATAAAGGAACACTATTAGATGGGATGAATGTTGCAATAAAAGTTTTAAACTTGAAAGTAGAAGGGGCATTCAAGAGTTTTAATGCAGAGTGTGAAGTATTATGCAATATTCGTCATCGAAATCTAATCAAAATCATAAGTGTTTGCAGTTGCATCGACTTCAAAGCCCTTATATTGGAATACATACCTAATGGAAACCTAGAGAAGTGGTTGTATTCTCACAACCACTATTTGAGTATCTTACAAAGGCTAAATATAATGATCGATGTAGCGTGGGCATTAGAATACCTTCATCATGGTTATTCAACACCCATTGTTCATTGTGATTTGAAGCCTAACAATATCTTGTTAGATGAAGATATGGTTGCACATGTCACTGATTTTGGCACGGCCAAGCTCTTAGGTGATGGAGACTCGATGAAGAGAACTATGACTCTCGCTACCATTGGTTATATGGCACCAGGTGAGTTTTTAATTTTTATTGTACCTAGACACAAAATTATGGTCTTTTTGTAGAATGTTGTTCTTAACATTTTTTTTTTTCACTGTTGCCGAGTATAAAAGCATATTCTTATGACAAATTGTAATTTACATGTAGAGTATGGATTGGAAGGAATTGTTTCTACAAGAGGCGATGTTTATAGTTATGGTATTGTAATGATGGAAACATTCACAAGAAAGAAGCCCACAGATGACATGTTTGCTGGAGAAATGAGCTTAAAGCGTTGGGTAGAGGATTTGTTACCTCTTTCAGAAATTGAAGTTGTGGATGCCAATTTGGGAGGAACCGAAGGACATTCTGCTATGGATTGTATATCATCCATCATGCGATTAGCTTTGGATTGTTGTGCAGAGTCACCTGGACAGAGGATTGATATGAAAAATGTTTCAATCACACTCAACAAGGTCAAATTCAAGTTTCTACAAGATGTTAGAGGAGTCTAATGTGACATCGTGGTGAAGTTTGTTTACACATCTTTCATGTTTGTGCTTTTCTAAATAATCTAACAGCCATGCAACCGATGCATTTACAAAAAGGTATAGTTGATTATTGGTCTTCCTTATGAATTGTAATAAGATCTAATTGAAAATAAGTGAAGCTCACTATCACAATGTCAGATTTGTGTTTTAATTATTATTCACCACTCCATTTCTAATTCATCCAAATCCAACACTGATTTTCATAGCTCTCCTTAGTAGCTCCGCCACATAAGGATTGAGATTTTGTGGAATACTTAAGATATTCCATTCTTTGGATCATTTATTTAAGATGAATGTCCTATATGGAGACCCCAAAAAAAAAAAAAAAAAAAAAAAAAGAGAGTTGCTTTCAGTGCAAGCAGTGGTTGTTGGGGTGGCCAAATCACATTTGTGGTAAAAAAGGTTCAAATACCCTCAAACTGGCCATTGGATCGACTGAATTGCCCTCTTTGGCTAAGAGGTGGTTCAACTACCTAACGGCATCCTTTTAGTGAAAATGCACTTGAATCTCAATAGTTGGTTGGACTTATAGGCTGTCGGACTGTCAGGCCATTGAGCCTGGGATCTGTAAATTCTAGTAAAGTATGAAACCTTCATTGAACTGGCCGGCAGTGTCCAAATAAAAAGGTTTCTCAATTATGCTTCCTAGGTATTTTATTCTGTTGGGTGTTCACAAGACAAGTGGCACATTGTAACATTTCACCCAAACTGGGATACTTGCAGAGCTGCTGTTAGAGAGATGCATGCCAGGTTGTCATTTCCTAAGAACCATGAGCGTCCCGGCTTATATGGGAACTGGTAAGGAGCATTTCCGAGAATGGTAAGATAAGTTTCCTCATCCCTCATCTTGAAAGTGTAAAAACCATTCTCTAGAAGCATGTTACTTCCAATTCTTGAATGCCCAATCTTTCAATAAGTGAAAATGAAGTGTTTTATCCATGAAGTATCCCACCAAAGCATTCTTCCATTGGCTATATATGCCCCCCTGTAAAACTCACTCTCTTCATTTTCTGTTTCTCTCACTGAGGATCATAAAAATCAGACGACCTGTTTCTTCATTTTCCGTTTTTCTTACTCTCTTCATTTTCAGTATAACTCTCACTCTCTTCACCCAAATCAATCTGACCTCCAGCCAAGCGCCTCACAACCTATACCTCGGTGTCGCTTTCAGCTCCATCGCCCACTTCTCCGCCGACCTCGGACCTCCAACCAACTCACCTGTCACTTGCTTTGTTACCACTCTCTCTCTCTCTCTCTCTCTCTCAAAGATTTGATATCTTTCAATTGGATATTTCTTTTCTGCTTCAAAGATTTGAACATTGACAAAGTGAATGGAAGTGGTTGCTCTAAAACCAATTAAAAAAAATGATATTTAGTTAAAGTAGAGAAATATTTAGAGAGTTTTTTATTTGATGCTTATTAAAAGTGATTACCTAAATAACTAAAGTAAAATTTTTAGCTAAACTTTGAGGAGCTCGTTGGGATAATGCTCTAAGTCTTGCGTTTAGTTTAGTGACTTTGAATTATCAAGAGGTATGACTAATTTCTTTCCTATTGGTCCAGTTGGGCTGTCATCATTTTCGAAGAGAGTTCATCATTAGGGAACTAAAGTCCAATTACAAAACGATTAAATAACTTAAATTTCGTTGTCTAGAGGAAGATCACGAGGAAATATAAGCGGAAATGCTATCAGTGGCCCAGTGAGGGTGCTAATTGTCCGCCCCTGCTCCGTTTTTTTTGACTCCCGTCGATTACAAAATCTGCATTAGGTGGGAAATGATCTTCTTCCAACGACTTTTATTTATTTATTTTTTTCATTCCTTCTCTCCTAGAAATTGACTTCAAAGTCTAAGTCCACTCATGCACCTTCCTTTTTCCCAAAATCGCCATCTGTTTTCCCTCTTAAATCTTCGCGATCTCACCTGTCCGTTGTTGAGTAGCACACTAAGTCACTAACCCAAGTACCTCAACCAACATGCGAGCACCATTCATGGATAGAACTCTTCTCCTGTTCCTGCTTTTTGTGATGGTGTTTTTAGTAAGTTTCCACTACAAAAATTGAATAATTTTTTGACTAAAGGTTTCTGACGTGTTAATGGTATTAATCAGAAAAGTAAAAATTTAACTTTAGCTGGAGAGATTCCAAAGTTATTAGAAGTAATTCAGTATCTCAAATATTTGAACGTGTCTTTTAACATACTACAAGGACAAATTCCTTAAGGAGGACCATTTGTAAACTTCTCGGCTGCATCATTTATGTCAAACAAGGCAATTTGCGGTGCTCTCAGACTGCAAGTTCCCCCATGTAAAAATGGTGCTTCTCAACCAAAAAATGCTACAACAATGCGTGTACTAAAGTTTGTATTATTGGCAATTGGGTTAACAATACTTGTAGTGGCCTTTGTATTAGCTAATTGGATAAGATGTCAAAAAAGGAATGTCGGATTTCCAGTTGAGGAAGAGTCGTTACTTGCAACAACATTGAGAAGAATTTCTCACCAAGAACTTCTACAAGCAACAAAAGGATTCAATGTTAACAACTTAGTTGGTGAAGGGAGTTTTGGGTCAGTATATGTTGAGAAATAATTCCATATTGCCTGTGGACAAGATCTTGGGCATGTTTATAAGGAATGAACCCTTTCTTATTGAACCGATTTTATGAGATGAGTTAGGCTCAAGAATTTCTTCACGGTATCAAAGTTTACCACAAGACAGATAAGGTCCACACTACTTACCATGTGATAAGGATCGGGAAAAAATACTGGCCTGCACGTGAGGGATGGTGTTGAAGAATAATCTCACATTGGCTGTGGACAAGACCTTGGGCATGTTTATAAGGAATGTGTAATCCTCTCCCTATAGAACTGGTTTTATGAGATAAGTTAGACCCACTAATTTCCTCAGTATATAAAGGAATACTATTAGATGTGACGAATGCTGCAATTAAAGTTTTAAACTTGCTAGTAGAAGGGGAATTCAAGAGTTTTTACTTGTAATTAAATTAATTAATTTCGAATAAAAAAATAAAAAAAAAGGTTATTAAAAAAAAGTGATCCACCCTGGGTTACCTTGTGACATAGCCAAGGGTCACCCATAACCCACGACTTGTGACCTTGCATGGGTCACGACCAGACCCACGATGGGGTCTGGCTGTGACCTCGTCGTGGGTCTGTTGACATGTGACCCAATTTTATTATATTTTTTTTAGGAAATGAAAATTTGAGGGTGTTTTAATATGTTTCATGGCCTTCGTTAGGACTTAAAGTCAAATCCTAACGGATGTGATAGATTGCATCAAATTAGAAGTTTTAGAGGTAAAATTGAGAATTTTTGAACTTTGGGTGTTATGTCAAAATGCATAGAAGTTCATGGGGCATTTGTGAAATTTTTCCAATCTTTTTCTAGTAAGATACTTGTATCTTTTTTGCTCTGATTGTTGTTTTTTTGTACAAGATATGATTATTTTTTTTAGTTTATGTTATTGTTTAATTAGTTTTTTTTTTTTTAAATTTTTTTTTCTAATTTCTAATTTTTATTATTTTTAATTTTTTATGCATAATGCACATTGTTCACGTGCTTAATTGATGGACAACATTGGCTATCAAGATTTCAATGGAAGTGGGATAAGTATACCACAAAAAAGAAGAAGTTATTTTCTATTATATTAGTATTTCTATTTTTCCATTTTTAATCTTTATTATATGAGATTCTGTTCTTCCGTTTCCTTCTTTTGTTCTAATTTATATATTATTTTTTAATCAAATTATTTATTTTTTCGGGTAAATATCTTATAAATTCCTGAGTTAGCGCGTGAAAACTGAAAACTCCCTAAACTTTTTTTTTTCCCTCGAATTTTTACTCTCTAGGTTAATCGAAAAGGCCAATTAACCCCTAACGTTACATTTTTCACCAAATGTTTAACGCCCATCAGTCCCAACTAAACGAACCGTTTTGCTATGCCAGTTTTTTTTTTTTTTTTTTTCACCTTACTTTAAAATATTAATTTTGTATTAATTTAATTTAAAAATTAAATCTAAAAAAAATAAAAAATTGAAGGGGTGGCCAAGGGTGGGGCTGCCAACCTTGGCCACCCCCAAACTAACCTTTTGGGTGTTGGGGTGGCCGGAAAGCCACCCGTATCCCCCTAGGGGTGGCCGCACCAACGTTGGCCACCCCTTCAATTGTTTTTGTTTCTAGATTTAATTTTTAAATTAAATTAATAAGAAATTAATATTTTAAAGTGGGGTGAAAAAAAGCTGACATGGCAAAATGGTGCATTTAGTTGGGACTGACCGGTGTTAAACATTTGGAGGAAAATGTAACGGTAAGGGTTAATTCGACTTTTCGATTGACCCAAGGAGTAAAAATTCAAAAAAATAAAGTTTAGGAAGTTTTCTGTTTTCACGCGTTTGACTCTTGAATTTATAAGATATTTACTTAATTTTTTCTTTTGTAAATTTTACATTAAATTCAATGAAATGATACTGAGAGAAAAAAATTTTGAATTGTTATTTTTGATACAAGGTATGCCCATTTTTTTGTTTACACTATGTTGATTAGTAGTAGGTTATTTTCTAAAAGAATGACAGATTTTCAAAAAATTCAAAATTCAAAATTCAAAATTCAAAAAAAAAAAAAAAAAAAAAAACCTATTAACATTCTTTTGTTCAACTAGAATAAGGTATCAACAATCTCATACTTTTTTAGTACACTTCTTTATTTATGTGAGTGTAATAAAAATATTCCTTAAAAAAATTGTTGATAAGGAGAAAGTTCAACTGAAACACAAAGGTTTACCACGTTACTATTTAAGAGAAGAAATTATTATACAGTGGAGGGGAATTGGCATTATATTAGATTTTTTATTTATTTATTTATTTATTTTTCAATTCTTGAAGTGCCTTATCCATAAACTATCCCACCAAAGCAATATTCTACAACTGGCTTTGCAGAATAGCTATCTTATGCCGCCTTATTTCTGATTTCAAAGTCTTTGGGTTTAGTGGCTTTGAATGTTCAAGTAGGACTTGGCCTTCTTATGCCCCCTTATTTCTGATTTCAAAGTCTTTGGGTTTAGTGGCTTTGAATGTTCAAGTAGGACTTGGCCTAACTTGGTGCCTTCTTCATATTCTTTCATGGAGGGGTCGCGTGAGGGACCACTTTTGCACCATTTTCAATTTTTGATGAACCTTGCGTCTTTTTTTATTAACCCACGCAACCTATCACAATAGCTTATTTATATTTAACTCTCGTCATTCAAAGAGCCAAAAAGCTAAAATTATATAATTTTTAAAGTTTATTTTTTACTCTTATCTTATTGGTTTAAAATTAATAAAATAATAATATTTAACTAAAATAGAGAAATGTATAAAGAATTTGATATTTTACTCATTTTAAAAGTAGTTCTCTAAATTTAATAAAATGACTTTTTCTCGTCAAATTTAATTTTTATTTGAGGAGTCAATTGTAAATGCTCTTAGGTGGGACCGGGGAAAATGGTCTTCGTCAACGATTTTTATTTATTTATATTCCTCTCCCATAAATTGACTTCAACGTCTACCACTCACTCACTCACTCACCTTCCTTTTTCCCAAAATCACCATCTTTTTTCCTCTTAATCTTTGCGGATACTGCCATCTCCATGTACGTCGGTCTCACCTGTCCGTTGTTGAGTACCACACTTAACCCAAGTACCTCAACCAACATGCGTCCACCATGCATGGATAGAACTCTTTTCCTGTTCCTCCCTTTTGTGATGGTGTTTTTGGTTAGTTTAGCTACTGCAACGGTTCCCAACATTACCACAGATCAATCAGCCCTTTTTGCCTTAAAAGGTAGTATTTCTTATGATCCTCACAATATTTTGACAAGCAATTGGTCTATTAATACCTCTGTTTGTAATTGGATTGGTATCACCTGTGGTTCTAAACATCACCGAGTCACAGCTTTGAACCTTTCTTATATGGGCCTTGCTGGCACCATTCCTCCACATATGGGAAATCTTTCATTTCTTGTTAAACTAAGTGTCACAAACAACAGCTTTCATGGCTCTATACCCAACGAGCTGGCTCGACTTTACCTGTTGGAACTATTGGACTTTGGATTCAATGACTTCAATGGAGAAATCCCATCATGGATGGGGTTGTTATCCAAACTTCAATATTTGTTTCTACATGGTAATGGTTTCAATGGTACTATCCCACCATCTTTATCCAACATATCTTCGTTGGAAATAATTGATCTCGGATATAACCAGCTTTCAGGCTTCATATCTTCATCCCTGTTCAACATATCGAGCTTGCAAAGAATTTATCTTATAGAAAACACGCTTTCAGGTCCGTTGCCCTCCATTATCTTCAACATGCCTTCACTGCAAGTCATGGACCTCAAATTTAATATGTTTTCTGGTGGATTCTCAATGGACATGTTTGATCATCTTCCTAACTTACAGTGGCTTCGCTTGTCTCACAATAAGTTCTATGGCAAACTCCCATCCACTTTGTTCAAATGCAAACAACTGCAGACTTTATTCTTGGAGGTTAATAATTTTACAGGAAGAGTATCTCCAGAAATTGGAAACTTAACCATGCTTGTAAATTTATCTCTTGGCAAAAACAACTTTCAAGGTATGTTTAATCTTGTTTTAGTTAATTATATGGAGTTTTGTGTTTGATGCAATACATTTTGCTTTCTCACTTGTATGTAGAATTAGCTCTTTGAAGAATTGATTAACTTTTACAGTCCACTCACTTGTATATACAATTCCGACACAAACAGTTTGTAGCAAACTTTGACAAACCAGTCTCTAAGAATAACGTGTCATTTAAACATATGAGAAGCACATGCTTACCAATTAATGCTATTAAAAAAGCATGTGAGAAACACATTCTATTAAAAAAAAAATGTACTTCTCACATGTTATAAAACACATAACATTTGTCTCAAAGGAATAGCTCAATCGGCTGTGGACCACGCCTAATGAAGCGGAGGTCACTAGTTCGAATCTCCTTTCCCCCTTCTCATTTCCCTTGTGTGGACATGTCAAAAAAAAAAAATAATAAAAGACACACACACACACAACATTCCTAGAAACTAGTAGACAAACTTGTGTACAATTCATTAAAAGCACATTATTTTTCTGAATAATAATACATAATCGTTCATATTGTGACAGGTGAAATTCCAAGGGAAATTGGTAATTTACAAAACCTAGAGCTATTCAATATCGAGAACAACAACTTTGCTGGCCCAATTCCATTTGAAATCTTCAATATCTCTACACTACAAGTCATTGCAATAACTTTGAATAACCTCTCAGGCCATCTTCCATCAAATATAGACCTCTTCCTTCCAAATCTTCAAAAGCTGTTTCTTGGGGGAAATGAATTGAGTGGAACAGTTCCCAGCTCTATTTCCAATGTTTCACAACTCACTGACGTAGAATTGGTTCAAAACTCATTCTCAGGCTTAATTCCTAAATCACTTGGGAATTTAAGGCTCCTCGAGAGACTTAACATAGGAGAAAATAATTTGACTGTCGGATCTCTAGAATTGAGCTTTTTGATCTCTTCTTTGTCGAATTGCATATATCTCAAAGCATTAATTTTATCAGACAATCCACTGAATGACAACATGCCTAGTTCTGTTGGAAATCTCTCTACTTCTCTTCCAAGATTTTCGATGTTTAATTGCAATATTAAGGGCAGCATTCCTAGTGATATTGGCAATTTAAGTAGCTTGATAGCTTTGAACCTACGAACAAATGAATTGGCTGGACCAATTCCAACTACAGTGGGAAGGTTGCACATGCTTGAAGGTTTGTTCCTTGAAAGTAATAGACTAGAAGGTCCCATCCCATCTGATCTTTGTCGTTTAGAGAGCTTGGTTGAATTAAACTTAACTGGTAATGAGCTTTCAGGACATATTCCTACATGCATGGATAATCTAACTTCTCTAAGACATCTCGACTTAGGCTTCAACCGATTAACTTCTATTGTTCCCATGAGCTTGTGGAGTCTAACATACCTCTTGGAGGTCAACCTGGCATCAAATTCTCTAAGTGGCTTTCTCACATCAATGAATATCGAAAATATGAAGGTCTTGATAAAATTGGATTTCTCAAGAAATCAGTTGTCAGGTGGTATTCCAAGAACAATTAATGGCCTTAAGGATATAGTTCACCTCTCCTTTGCAAACAATCGATTAGAAGGCTCAATTCCTGAATCATTTGGTGAATTAGTAAGCTTGGAGTTCTTGGATCTTTCGAGTAATAATTTAACTGGAGAGATTCCAAAGTCCTTAGAAGTACTTCAATATCTCAAATATTTGAACGTGTCTTTTAACATACTACAAGGAGAAATTCCTTCAGGAGGGCCATTTGTAAACTTCTCGGCTGCATCATTTATGTCAAACAAGGCACTTTGCGGTGCTCCCAGACTGCAAGTTCCCCCATGTAAAGAAGGTGCTCCTCGACCAAAAAAGGCTACAACAATGCGTGCACTAAAGTATGTATTATTGGCAATTGGGGTAACAATACTTGTAGTGGCCTTTTTATTAGCTTGGATAAGATGTCAAAAAAGGAATGTCAAATTCCCAGTTGAGGAAGAGTCGTTACTTGCAACAACATGGAGAAGAATTTCTCACCAAGAACTTCTACAAGCAACAAAAGGATTCAATTCAAACAACTTAGTTGGTGAAGGGAGTTTTGGGTCCGTATACAAAGGAACGCTGTCAGATGGGATGAATGTTGCAATAAAAGTTTTAAACTTGAAAGTAGAAGGGGCGTTCAAGAGTTTTGATGCAGAGTGTGAAGTACTATGTAATATTCGTCATCGAAATCTAATCAAAATCATAAGTGTTTGCAGTTGCATCGACTTCAAAGCCCTTATATTGGAATACATACCTAATGGAAACCTAGATAAGTGGTTGTATTCTCACAACCACTATTTGAGTATCTTACAAAGGCTAAATATAATGATCGACGTAGCGTGGGCATTAGAATACCTTCATTATGGTTATTTGACACCCATTGTTCATTGTGATTTGAAGCCTAACAATATCTTGTTGGATGAAGATATGGTTGCACATGTCACTGATTTTGGCACGGCCAAGCTCTTAGGGGATGGAGACTTGATGAAGAGAACTATGACTCTCGCTACCATTGGTTATATGGCACCAGGTGAGTTTTTAATTTTTATTGTACCTAGACACAAAATTATGGTCTTTTTGTAGAATGTTGTTCTTTAACATCTTACTCAAATAGTTAAGAAGAGAATACAGAATGGCATTTTTTTTGTATAAAAGCATATTCTTATGACAAATTGTAATTTACATGTAGAGTATGGATTAGAAGGAATTGTTTCTACAAGAGGCGATGTGTATATATAGTTATGGTATTGTAATGATGGAAACATTCACAAGAAAGAAGCCCACAGATGACATGTTTGCTGGAGAAACAAGCTTGAAGCGTTGGGTAGAGGATTTGTTACCTCTTTCAGAAATTGATGTTGTCGATGCCAATTTGCGACAAACTGAAGGACATTCTGCTATCGCTATGGATTGTATATCATCCCTCATGCGATTAGCCTTGGAGTGTTGTGCAGAGTCACCTGGACAGAGGATTGATATGAAAAAAGTTTCAGTCACACTCAACAAGATCAAATTGAAGCTTCTACAAGATGTGAAAGGAGTGTAACGCGAGAGCGTGAAGTTTGTTTACAGCTCTTTCATCGCCATGGTGGAGAGGGGATTGATTTGACCGGCCAACCAATCAATGGCGATGGAGAAAGATGTAGAAGCCGTGATGGTGAATGCCGAGCTCTTCTCATATTAGTTAGAGGGGTAATGAAGAACTTATAATGCGTTTGAGGTTCAATTTCGTAAGTTAAACTAAATTGTATCATAAAAAATTTATAATTTTAAAGTACTTTTAAAAAATTACAAATTAAAAAAATTGTATTTTCAAATCATTTAAGAGAATTCTCTTATATGATTTGAAAATACAATTTTTTAGAAATATATTATTTTAATTGTAATTTTAAATATTAAATCACCATTTTATCAAATATTTCAACCAACTTTTAAAATTTACATTTTAAATTCACACGTTTTAAGCTTAAAAATATGAGTAATGTTACAAGTTATTTTATGATCAGTTTAGGATTGCGTTCGAGGGGCCTAAAAATACTTTAACTCTAAAAAAGTCCGTTTGAAAAAAAAAAAAAAAAAAAAGAAGGTATATGTTTGGTAAAAAAAGATTAAAAACACTTTTAATGGTCCAAAAAGCTTAAAAGGGTTTTTTGACTTAAAAGCTATATTTCTTAAACGCAAGTTCAAACAGGCTCTAGAACACTAGCAGCAAACTCCCTATAGCTCATTCTCTTCCCTATATTTAGGAAAAATCTCAAAAAAAAACCACCAAAAAACACCAACATTAGAAGTCCTAAATATAACCAACATCAAAAGGGCATCTTTAGGGGGTGTTTGGCAAAGGTGTTGGGCCAGCCTAGATACTGTAGATTTTTGATATATGTGTATTTAATAAAATAACTCTTAGTAGAATTACCATATTAGCCTTAACTTTTTTTCTTTTTGTTTTCCAGCCCTCTCGATTACCCTCCATCTCCCTCACTTTCTTTCCTCTCCCTGTCTTCTCACAGCCGTGAATTTCACATTCTCACTCTCTGCTCTCACAGCCTCTCGCCCTCTCCACACTCTCTCCGCTTGCTCTGTTCTATTTTTTTGTTCACCGCCTATTCTGTTTCTTGGGTATTTGAAAGAAGGTTTCCAAGCTCACAGCTATGAATTTCACATTCTTTCACTGCCATTTCTTCAAAGGCCAGGACTACGAGGCACCTTTTCTTTTCCATTCTTTGTCTTTTCATTGAAATTTTTCTGTGTGTTGATTGTTGTGGCCGTGGGTTAGTTTTTCTGAGGTTTTGCAGAGGAGTTGTGATTCTTTGAATGATATTTTTGTGTTGTTGTTCTGCGATTATGGGTAATTCCATTTTTGTGCCTGGGATCTTTGGGTTTTTCTTGATTTTTGTTTCTCGA
This sequence comes from Corylus avellana, assembly GCF_901000735.1. NCBI lineage: Eukaryota > Viridiplantae > Streptophyta > Magnoliopsida > Fagales > Betulaceae > Corylus > Corylus avellana. Next base: position 38,526,215 of record NC_081542.1, read on the forward strand.
TAAGTTTTACCTGGGCCAACATTTTCTTCTTTTTTGTACTCCCTGATTACTTTGATGGACATGAAGCTAGCGCAGGGGGGACACCCAAAATATAAAACCCTAACTATTTGCCTAGAGAATCAGTGAAAAATGAATGAAACTACTTTAAAATCCTACACACAGCAGAAATAACCATAAAATCAGCTATAAAGGATCCAAAATCCCAATTTCCAAACATTTCCCTTCCCCGATTTTCTAGACAACCAAACAGGGAAAAAAACACAAAAAGTATCCAGAGAAAAATAAGGGCAATATGGTCAAAGAAGCTGAAATATTGATGTTAAAAGTTCAAAATTGGATGGTCAACTAGTCAAAAGGTGAACAGGGTCTAGGACAACCCTGTTGCCAAACGAAGCCTTAGTGTTTCCCAATGTAGATGCACAATGCATTATTAAATTATAAAAAAACGATTCTCTCCTCTTTCCTTCACATGTTCCAACAATTCTCTCATTTCTCATTGGTTGCAATGATAAAAAGAAATAGAATTTAATTCATATAGGAAAAAATAAAGGAATTTATTGTGAAGTGTTTTTTTATAAGGAATAAAAAAGTAGTTTTATTTCCTAAATTGAGGGAAAATGATTAGGAAACTGGTGTTAGTGCTCTTAGAGTCATCCTAAAGTCTTTCTAATTGTGATATGGCTTTTAAAATTACCGTTGAATTTGAGATATAATGTATTAATCTTTGATCTATTGGTAATTTTAAAAGTCACATTACATTTAGACTGACTCTAAGAGAACTCTATACTTATAGCATTACTCTAAAAATATTAGACCGTAAATGTACGTTATACGGTTGGTTCGAAGGACCCGCCAATACCAAATCACAAAACTTTCCTGGCATTTTCTTGAATTTCCTTCTTTTTTGCCCCTGTTCATATATTTGGATTTAACAAATGGAAACCCAGAAAAGTACAAAACCGACGTTTGTTCTGGTTGGTGACCAGAAGCTGTTCCAGGTGACAGGTGTGATCCTTGTTTCAAAAGGTTAGTTCCAAAAGTATCGTTGGTTTTTCGTTCGCTTCTCGCTTTGTTTTCACTCATCTATTTATGTATATCACTACACCAACTTCTTAGCTTCGCTTTGAATTCATTCTTGTGTGTTCTTAATTTATAAATTTTCTTTCGTTTTCCTGATGTTGGTATGTGCCACCAAACCCTGAATTCGGCTCATAGAGTCCAATGCGTTGGTGGGTCGGTTTCAGAAAAAGAAAGAGAAAGGACTCAGAGCAATAGAAGGTGTTACTGGCTTAAGGTTCTCCTTCTAATCTTTGTTTTAAAGGTGCGTATCTTTTATAGGATTAATTAATGGCCAAATTTTCTTTATCATGTTGGGAAAAGAGATGGTGGTTGTGGTTTTGTCTTAAAATTTCGGATACTTGAAGCTTTGCCGAGAGATAATGGTCTAATGGGGAAGCAAGGTTCCCCAAGAAGTCCGCGTCCTGGAGTTCAGAATGTTGACTTGTCATTAGGGATGAAGGAATTTCAGTGTAGATGTCAAGAAACTTTACCGGGTAGTGATCCCTCTATAGGAAGGAGAATGTCATGGGGTGATAAAAACTGGAATCCCAAAACTGTATTACTTCATGGGTTGAAGAATGATTCTGCAAAATATAGTGCTTTTAAGGGAGTCTATGTAGGGAAAAGGCATCTGTGGGTTCGTAAATACGTGAGGTCAATTGCTTTTATGTTCGGGTTGATGGGTTTCTTTCTCCTGTTTGATTCTCTCTTGGTGTCCATTTTTGATTTGAGAAACCTTCAGCATCATTCAACCCAAATAAAATCAAGTGGGCTTAAGGTAAATGTTTCCTGAAGCAATACTAAGTTGGAACTCAAGAAATAGGTGTTTTCATTGGCCACAATGTATCTATCTGAGTTTAGGTGACACTCATCATAATTTATCCTGATTGGTGCCTATTGGAGAATCTCACTTTTTTTTTTTTCATTGTTATTCTGAATCCATTTTAGGTTACTCAGTCAAGTTTCTAATTCTTTTGTGTATGTACTCTCCTGTTGGTGAATGTTCCATTCATATGTAATTTAGCATCATTTTATAACTGAAATTCTGCAGCAGGTGATCTGTGTACATTATTGATGGATTTCTTATTGTGTTTATAACTGAAGTCCACTAATGTAACACCTACCCTTTTGTTGCCGAGTTGGTGTGGGATGAAAGAATCAAAACTGATCTTTGCATGTCTGCGTCTGCGGATTTACTCTGCAGGTTCAAGATTTTAGCTGCTAGTTGTCGTGGGGATTTGCATTTTGGGTGTGCTTTATGTGAATCATCTAGTTTGTAAAGTTTCTTTAGTCCTTCGGCAAGATTTTTCTCTACCAAATGTGCAAGTTGTAAATAATCAATTCTAAAATTAGGATGATATTCTTAATTCATTCTACATAATATCTGCTGCATCTATTTTCCATAGGAGGACGATAGAGGTGCCTTCATCAATGAAGAAAAATCATCAGTACAGATGTATGACCGGCTACACAATTTGGCATCCAGTGCTCTTGCAGAGGTTAGCCGCTAACTTTTATGTTTGGTACAGATTTTCTGATTAGCTTGTCAAATTAGGTTGATTGAATTTCTTTTATCCAAATATCTGTGATCTTAATTATGATTTAGAAAGAGTTTAAGCAACGGTCGTCAAGGTTATGGGAGGAGCCATATCGGCAGGCATCTGCATGGAAACCATGTGCAGGCAGAAAGGTTCCAACAAATCTAGGTATTTGATCTTTCATCCACTTTGATTGGTGTGTTTTGTAAAATTATCTTTTAAATGCTACATAAGCAGTGATCATATTGTCCTATAAATTTCATATGATAGCTAGTTTCTTTTTATTAGGTCAAATGATAGTTACTATAATTGAATTCTTGATTGCATATGTTACTCTGAAATTTATCATGTGTTTGGACAGGGAAATTTGACAAAAATAATGGCTACATATTAATCAGTGCAAATGGTGGGCTCAATCAACAACGAGTTGCTGTAAGTACCTTAGCTGCCTTGAGTTCATAAGTATCCTTACACAACAATAGTCTGATTGCTGGATAAATATTTGGTGTTGGAAAAATAAAGTAGCCTAGGAAAACCTTGCTATTCCACCTAGTGGGAAAAGGAAATACTAAGGACACCTCCAACCTTGTTCATTACAGAACTCTTTGTCAAAGACTCTTACCCCATACAATGGCCATGGATCCTACATGCTTGTTGAGAATGAGGGCTTTGAATAGGAGGGGAAAGCTTCTACCCAATCGTCATTATCCAATACTTGTTAAAGAAGAGATGTTTATATAGTTGAAGCTGTAGAGTCGTTTATGGAGCAAGGAGTAATTATGTTGAACTGTTTTAGTCTAAGCTTATTGTGTGTTTACTAGTATCACCTATGCTAATTTTTCTAGCAACTGATATGGGTTTTCTTTGAGCTCTCTCAAGAAATGGGTTCCTGATGTCAAAACATGAATCTATAGGTTTCATCCATTGTAGAGGAGAACCGAGAACGTCCCCAGAAGTTTGAGTTATGAAAAACCTTCAGGATGTTTATGTAAACATAGTGCTTAATATAAACTCGAGGCCAAGTGTTTAAGATTAGACTATGTCTTACTATTTCCATCATGTACATTTAATTGGGTACTTCAGTTGTCATCAGAATATGAATTCTAATAAGATCAACTTGAAAATAAGTGTAGCACACTTTGACAATGTCAGATTTGTGTTTCTTTTTAGTTTTAGATCTTTTATTTCAATTAATGCTAGTTTCTTTGCTGATGTGTTTTGGTGGAGCTTACTTTGTCATCTCTTCTTGTGATCTTTTCGTCAGTTTCCTCCTCCACTAGTCAAACTGACTAAGCTATTGTTAATGCTCACAGATTTGCAATGCTGTTGCTGTGGCATCTCTTCTTAATGCAACTCTGGTTCTTCCACAATTTCTATATAGTAACGTCTGGAATGATCCCAGGTTTGAGATCATATCTGAGATTATTTATGAAAATAGTTTGTTTCAGATTGTTTACTTGTACACACCATCTGTATTGCTTTGCTGTAGATTTGTGGGTCAATGTTGGTCTAGCATTCTAAAAAATCAACTAAACTAGTTTTGTTGGTTGTATGGTTTGCTTCATGAAAATGCTCTTCCTCTGTGATTTTTTTTTCCTGCTATCTAATTTACATTGATTTTTTTAGTGCTAATCCTCCGTTCAGCCTTTGTTATCTTATTATAAGTCATCACTCCAATTAATTCCTGTTAACTTTAAAGGGAGGCTCCCTAGGGCCAAGTGCTTACTTCAGTTACTGCCATGTATGTTGTGAACAACAGTTCTCTGTTACTTGAATACCTCCATAGTTTTACTTTGGTTATCATAACTACAGGACAGTGGGATGGGGATGGAGCTTCAGTGTTTAGTTAAACCAAGCAGTTTAGTCATTTTCGGTTTTTGAACCAACTGATACAATGCTACTTATAGTTATCATTATCCTTTATCCCAAATATTGTTTGTCAAAACCATAGTGTTCTTCTCTTCAAAAGCCCCCTATGTCTGGGAGCAATATTGGTCCTCTATAGCGTCTCATCCTCTGATAAGTTAATGCATCTTAAGCCACAAAATAAAATAACAATAAAAAGTTGCTTTTTAAGCTTGGAAGTCACTACCACCCTCTGTGAACTGAGGATGGAGTTGATGATGTCACAAAAGGAGAAATCAAATTATATATTTATTTCTTTTTCTCGCCTATAAATAATTTGCATTATATGGATATCTTTTAGCTTAAATGAACAATAGCTTCTGAGTATCTGAATGACATAAACCAAAGAACGACATATTCGAACTATAATGAACTGTATACTCATTCCTAGAACTTTTGGTTGATTAGTTGATAGGTCTTTCATGATATCTCTGATTCAATTAAAATTCCTAATCCAATTACTGGTTATTTGTAAATTTTTAATTTTGGTGCAAGTGCCCCAGTTGTTGATGACACATTTAGTTTGACAAAAATGCAGCCAGTTTGGTGATATTTACCAAGAGGAGTATTTTATGAATATCTTGAAGGGTGAAATCAATGTTGTCAACGAACTCCCTCCTCATCTGAGATCACTTGACATTGAAGCAATAGGTAGTCTGGTATGTCATCGTCTTAATTTGGATAAAATACTATAAGAATAAGTTTCACTTATTTTTTGAGAGCATCTTAAAGCTCTAACCTTGCTTCTCAGATTACTGATGCAGATCTTGTGAAGGAGGCAAAGCCTATTGATTACATCAGACATATACTTCCCCTCCTAGTACGAAATGGAGTTGTTCACTTCCTTGGATTTGGAAATCGACTAGGTTTTGATCCATTGCCTTCTAACCTTCAGGTTATAAAACTTCCCTTAAAGCCTAAAGGTTGAATATTTCACAGTTTATATTAGTGCAATGAAAGCTAAACCTGCTACTTTTACCAGCTGACAAATCCACATCCTAAATGTGTTCTTATTGAATACAGTAATATCCTCTTGAGCACTTGATTGGGTGTTGATTGAAGTCTATTTTATGCCATGTCAACTCTTTTATGTCCTCTCAGAGAAAAAAAAAAAGAAAAAAGAAAGAAAAACTCAGAAAAAAACTCTTTTATGCTCTCTAGGTGAACTTTGTTCTTAATTGCTTAGTGCCCTAATTTTAAAATGTTCTTATGTCATCCAAAATTTTTTTTTGTCTATGCATATATTAATCATAATATAGTTCAGAAGCAGCTTTCACTTCAATATGCTTCACTGTTTTTTCTTCACTCCATTCCTAATTCACCCAGATTATATTTAATATCTTGTACTAGTCCTGCATAGTTATCTAGTATATGTCAAGGTCGGATAACTCTCATGCATACTCGCAATGCCTTTACCATTCAGTTAAATATTCTTGACATTGTGGCAGAGATTAAGATGCAAATGTAACTTCCACGCTTTGAAGTTTGTGCCAAAAATCCAACAAGTTGGATCATTATTGGTTAGAAGGATAAGAAACTATGGTGCTGCACGAAGTATGTTGGACAAACAATTGCTTGGAAACTTCATGCTTGACAATCCCTCGAACAATCATGATGCTGCTAAAGGCCCATCCAAATACCTTGCTTTACATTTGAGATTTGAAGTGGATATGGTGGCCTACTCCATGTGTGAATTTGGAGGTGGAGAAAATGAGAGAAAGGAACTTCAAGCCTATAGAGAAATCCATTTTCCTCTGCTTATTGAGCGATTAAAGAACTCAAGGTATGGCTCTTAAGGTTTTTCAAGCTATGCTTTTCTCTAGTATTGTTTTTATTGAACATCTTTTAGTTGACCGATCTATCTCCACCATATTGATGTTTGCAGCCCTATTTCTCCAGCAGAGTTAAGAAAATTGGGAAGATGTCCATTGACACCAGAAGAAGCGGCCCTTGTTCTAGCTGGACTTGGTTTTAAGCGTGGAACCTACTTTTATTTGGCTGGTTTTCAAATTTATGGAGGAAAATCCCGGATGGATTCATTCACCAGCCTCTATCCCAACTTGGTCACAAAGGAAACCCTCCTCACTCCTGATGAACTTGCACCTTTTAGAAATTTCTCTTCTCAGGTAAATGAGTTGTAGCTTTTTCATTTTAACACATCACATTATCTTACAATGAATCAAACTTTATTTTAGATTTCTCTGTATCTGACAGTTCTCTTGCCAACATTCATTTGATTATGAACTCGTGGTGTGGGTATTTTAAACCAGTGTCTAGGTTCATTTGATCTCCACTCAGCAATTAGAGAAAATCATATAAGGAAAACTGCATAATTAAAGAGGGATGTCTTAAGCAAATTTCAGTTTTTTATGTTCCTTCTCATTTTTACATCACTGAAAGAGTGTTTGCTGGATTTCAGAGTTCTAAAATTTTGGTACATTTTCATCTTATCCACTAAATAATTACTGTTGCAAACTAGAGTACTTCTATTCTACAAACATTATTGATGTTCAACATGCGTGCCCTTATGTTATATGGCATAAATCAAACAAATCTACCCTAAGATGGGTGCCTATGTTATATGCAATGGAAACGATTTGCAATGAATTTCCTCACTTAAGATTATGTACTTCTAATTCCAAAGACAATTGCATAAATTGTCATAACACAATTTAGGGCCAATTTTCACTATTAAAAAGTAATGTTATTTATTAGACTGCTATGTAACTACCATACAACTGAGATGACGTGACAATGAAAATTAGTCTTTTTTATTCTTTTACAAGTGTTGATTTTAACTGCCATGTCATCAAGTTATATGATAATCGTAGAACAGTCTACTAAATAACGTTACTTACTGGCAAAATGCAGCTTTGATTAGTAATTGTGGTTCTTCACTTGATAGGAATAGTGAAGGTGATATGATATCTTGTGATTCTTTATTTCTCAACTCTTTCTTCTACTAAAGATAGAGAGTTGGTGTGGATGCAGCTGGCTGCATTGGACTTCATTGCATGTGCAACTGCCGATGTCTTTGCCATGACCGACTCTGGAAGCCAACTTTCATCCCTGGTGTCGGGATTCCGAACTTACTATGGCGGCGGCCATGCTCCTACCATGCGGCCCAACAAGAAGAGGCTGGCAGCAATTTTGTCGGAGAATAGCACCATTGAATGGCACAGTTTTGAAGATAGAGTGAAGAAGATGATCGAGGAAGGTCAAAGAGTGCGTGTTAGGGGCTTTGGTCGAAGCATTTATCGGCTGCCAAGGTGCCCGGAGTGCATGTGCAAAGCCCAATAGCATGTCCTCATGCTCACAACTCTTTTGAGGCTCTCTTATTTTTTGGACACTTTGTTTTTTTCTTCTCATCTGTGCAACATAGTTGACCTTTTCGTTGTAAATTTTCTTCTCTTTCCCTCTATATTCTTTTCATTTGTTATGTATAGACTTGACATTGAATTGTTTCAGGTTGTAGATAAGGTTATGATACAATTAGTTCATTTTTTTGATGAAAAATAATACATGATTTATTACAACTCCAATATTGGTACAATTAATTTCTATAAAAATGTAATTAAAAAATAGTTTATCTAATCAACTCCAATGATCAAACCTTAACAATAATTAAATAACTAATAATTAGAATAGATGAAAAAAGAATAAATAATGATGATATTTATTTTAAATGAAGAATGAATAAATTAATTGAGCAGCTTATAAAATAGACGCATATTCATTCGAAAACTAAATGAACTAAGTTTGAACTTATAATCAAAAACTTGATGATAAGCTTGAACTTGACTCGTACTTGAAATAAAATTAAATGAATCATAAGCTTAAACACTAATTTAACTATAATCTCTACCCATCCCATTCTTTGTACTTGAGTGTACCTTTTTATTTATTTATTATTATTTTGTTAGGAAAAAAGAAAATGTGCTATTTTTATGGAATGGTCTTTGATTGTTTTCTAACAAAATATGTTTTTTAAGATTACACGTTTTACCGGTTATTATTTGGAAGAAACCAACATTTAACTTACCTAGTGAAAAAGCCGGCCTGAGCCCTACAATAAGTTTAGGAAGGCTCTAAGACGTGCGAGATAGGTTTGGATATTAGAAAGCATGTGATATTTTTCCATTTATCCCCTTTCTTTATCCGAATTTGGTTAGGTTAAGAAGCTTTCTTTTCAGCACTTAAATTACACAGATATTTTGAAGCAGCATTTGGGAGATAATAATGCATGCCATTTACTTAGATATGCAATCTACACCACCTCCTCGAACATTGGAGCTGAAAATGTCATTTTTCAGACTAAAAAATCTCTCAAAAAATTACACCAAAACTGAATGCAAAGCAAACATATCAACTAGTTTTTATTGTACTCTATACCCAAATAACCCAACTCAAATATATATATATAAAGGCAATGAAAAACAAAAGAGGGGAGGAGAAAGCAAAGGTGTCATTGCTCTGCAATCAAGGATAAATGGCCCTTTGTTTCACTCTTTTTTTTCGATCACTGGATTTCTGGGTTGTTAATCCTTATCTGGAAATGATGTTTTTCCTCTAACATCTTTCTTCTTTCTTCTCAATGGCAGCAGCTCTTGATCATGATGGGGGGAAGAAACGGTTGAGATTGAAAGGGAGGGTGTAGAACTCCTCATTCCTGCTGTCCCCCTTGAATGCCCTAAATTTAACCCACCATGGCATTCCCCTGTCTATGGCACTTTCCTTGTAGTCAAGTGTGTTGTCCAGAAAGATTGCAACAATCAATGCAACGGTTGGGGATGAGAAGAAGATTGTGTTAAGGAAATCATTGAACTGCACACATGAAAGCAAAAAAAGTTAATGTGGTTGCAAAAAAAAAAAAAAAAATGCATACCTTACATATTATAAATAACATTGGTCCACAACACAACAACATTGGGATTTTCTGCAGCATATATTGTCACAAGATTCATTGATTAGAATCTACAACAATTATCTGCAATTTAGACACATATTGAAACCCTATATGAGACTCACATGTCCAGATAAATTTTGGGCTGCTCGACTAGGTACTTGGGCAGGTGCATTCCATATGGAGTCTCTCATTATATTTGCCCTAATTGCTAACAATTCGAACAAATAATTGTCGTGAATCATTTTTCAAAATCCACCATCGAAATAAATAAATTTTGGGATATGGGACCGACCTATCCTATATCCTAATCCTACTGGGGCATGTGGGTCTCATGAGTTCCATATAAATCATCTAGCCATGTAGTACTCAAATATTTGATTTTTATTTTATTTTTTGCTAAAATCCTTAATCAGACATAAGTTGTCAGCAACTTTAAGGAGGGGGGCCTGTCTAGTTTGGTATAAGACTAATAATTGGTGGTGGGGTAGCGTTCAACATCAAATTACGGGGTCCAATAAAGTGTGACAAAATCTCAGGTTGTGATTTCTCTTTCAATGGTGGAATACAGATGAAGAGACAAAATATTAACTCACCCATACACCACTGGTATGAGCAGGACCATGAAGAGCCTTGGCCGTGTATTCCCTGAAATACTCGGGAACAGACAACCCCAAGAAGAAGGCAACGCCTGTGATGAAGAGGTTCCTCATTGAGTTCATGTTCGTGAATTGCAAAAATGACAGCCCCACCGAAGCTGAAAACAAAAATGTAAAATTAATACTCATGTGCAGAGACTGCTGCAGCCTGCAGACTGCAGAGACAAGAGAAGATAAAAAAGGGGCACCCATTAAATGCCATCAGAAAAATGAAATGATGAGTGATGACACACCAACAAGACCAAACAATACACAATATACAGCAGCAAATACAGTGAAGGGTATTGATGCAAACAAAGCTCCAAACTTTCCTGCAGGAATCACGAAATCAAGTTAGAATATTCATTCGTTCGTATCAGCTTAAACCTTCGAGATAAGTAATGATTAACATGGGATCAAAGGTGTTAACGTTTGAATTCTTTCTCCGTCATTTACTTCCCATTTCAATTAAGTGGCATGGAATAATTTGTGACTCACCTAACATGGAGAAGAATATCATAAAACCAGCTGATATTTGGATAACCCTGCGGCTGCCAACACGAGTGCTTCCAAGGAGCCCGACATTTTCTCTGTGTTTTTTTTTTTGGGTTGATAAATAATTAGTCTTGTTGTAGTGTATGAGTGAGGAAGTTTAAGAGCAAGAAGAAGCAGTAATATTATATTTACACAGAGACAGCTGAGCCAGTCAATGTTCCAAAGAGTCCACTAAGCAGGATCCCAATTCCTTGCCAGCCAATGCCACGGCTAAGAACATGAGCTGGCGGTGGTGTAGCACTTGCTAGACGTGATGCAGCCTTGTAAGCTCCAGTTGACTGTAAAAAGCAAAAAACAATAGCTTTACTTACCTTCATTGATGAAAATATATCCTTGGTTGACTGACTCTCTAGTTTTATCTGTGTAAAATGTATTACCTCAATCAATGAAACTAGAACGGCAGCCATCATTCCAAAAGCATGGCCAGCATCAAAGGTGGGAGCCCCCCATTGAAGAGGGTATGGGATTTTTATCCTGAAAACAATCAATTTCATGGTCAAAAGGCAGTTGCTACAAAATCAGTGCTAATTCGATTTTGATGCGAGCTATCGCATCATCAAGTTGTATGGTAACGGTATAACAGTCTACTAAATAATATTATTCTTTACTATTTTGATGGAGGATTCTAAAAGCAGACTATTATCTCCTCATAGCATTGCAGTTCAAAAGGCATATATTGGATTGATTTTCAGCATGGTGAACTCAGATATTTTGCATATAATTTAGTCATCTAACAACAATGAGTGTTTTAGCTTATTACATAGATTTTATGAAGATTTAAAAACTGATAAGAGCTGCTTTAGCTACCAACCATGGAGCAGAAGAAATGAGATTGGCTCTGTCAGTTCTGCAGTTCGCTTGGGTTAAATCTGGTCGATGTTTGTATGCACCACTGGCTGTCAAGAGGTGTGCATATGCCCATATCACAGTCACTGATATGAGGAGAGCAAACCGCTCCAGAACCGGCAGTTTCCTGAACTGAAAACCTTTTAAGTACTGCATACCAAAACACGCACATTTAGAAGACTGCTTTTTGCAACTGACAAACCAGACATTGCACCATGAAACACATTTTGAAACATTTCTTTCAGACAATGTGTTCTTGTTCAATGATTGTACAATTGGGAGTCTCTCTTACCTTTTTTTCCAACATGATGTTATTTATTAATTAAATGTGTAATCACAATTTTAAAAGTGAATTTGATTGAAGGAAAATATATATATATATAGCAGCAGTACCTGGGAGAAGGCTATAAACAGGATAAGCATTGGAATGCCAATTTCCACGCACCGTCCAACCTGACAGACATTCAGTAAAATCAATGGTAAACAACAGTATTGAGTTGTTCACAGGTGGTATGCATTTGGTTTTATTCATTGAAAAAAAAAAAAAAAAAAACAGTAATATTTACCACAGGGAAGCCTCTATCAAAGAGGCCAAAACCCACTAGCGCAATTACCGGAGCCATTCCAAGAGGGCTGAAGAATCTGAAATGTTAAAAAACACAATGAAGTCATTTGATATGAATTGTTGCTTTGACTAAAAGAGTGAAAAAAGAAAATCAACTTGAGAGGAAAAAAGCACCTGGAACAGATGGCCCACATTTGACTAAATCCCAAAATAATTTGTATGCTTGATCCTACTATTAGAGCACCTTGTACTGCTCTCATGGTATTGAGAAATCTCTAGAAACAAATTCAAGACGATTAGTGTTATTAAAGTATTAATTAAATTTATATGTTTTATTTATTAACATAATATTAGAACCGTTTGGGGAACATTTGATACAATAAAGCCAATTGGGTAAGTGGCGGTGGGGCAGACAAATAAATGTGCACCGAAAGAAGGTCTTTTTGGGAGATGGTGAAGCTCAACTTTAAGAAAAATAAGGCAGAAAGTAAAGAAAGAGTGACACATGTTGCAGAGAAATTGGACTAACCATACGAGGATCATCGATGCCCATCAAGGAGGAATCGTGAATTATTGATATTATGGGAACCATGAAGGCATAAGACCCGCCAATCACGGTTGGCAATCGGGTACCAAATAGTGTTTGCAGAAGCGTATTAATTCCTTCAACAAAAAGCAGAGTCTGTACAACCCTTACTTTATCACCCTGATGAATGGCGAAATGGACAAAAAGCCACATCAATTATACAAACTCACGTGGAAGAGCAGAAAATAGTTATGAGATATATCGTAATCAATGATAATGGGAAATAATCTAAAGCATAGATGAATAAATATGAGAATTTGCTCACATCATTGCCACCCATCAAAGGAACAAGGAATGATGGGATCATAACTGCAGTTCCTAAGGCCAAAATGTAGTGCTGGAATCCCAGAGCTATTGCCTCCCCTGTTTTCACACGCAAAAACGAGAAGGGTCAACCAGAAGATAAATAAATCAATCAATGAATGGAGAATGTGGGGGGAGTTGAGAAAATGAATAAAATCCGTCAGTCGGCTATACCCCATGATGGGTTTGAATCAATACAGTACTCTAGGCCTTGAAGTTGGTCCATTGGTGGGTGGCTTATCTCCTCTGGTTTTGGAGCTGCCATGGCTGACACTCACTTGTACCTCTTATTTTGCCTCCAAATCCAAATGGGTATCCGTATAAAGAATCAAAAAATGGATAGACACAGAGAGAGAGAGAGAGAGAGAGAGAGAGAGAGAGAGAGATCCTCTCAGAGTTTTTCTTGGTGAGTGTAATGGAACCTAGCCAATTCAATGTGAAAAGAGGGAATGAGTCACTGGGGGGAGAAAAGCAGAAAGAGAAAAGCAAATGGCTGATGGAAGCAAAAGTAGTAGACTGAAGAAAAAAAGTTCAGAGCTTTAGGAAGTTCACAGTCGAAGAGATAGACTAGAAATGCAGTGAGAGAAAGCGGCGAGAGAGAAAAAAAAATGGCACTTTGCCCCCCACTTGTTAGCTCTCTCTCACAGTCCCTGTAGTTTCATCTCTCTTGCTATGCTTTTTCGTTTATATAAAAGTTCCGTTAACTTTTTTCCAATTTTCCCAAACTACCCCTTAAGGAACTTCCAAACCAAATGTTACCGTTGCCTCACAGTTTCCCATTAAATTTTACAACTCAACCTTCTTTAATACATGGCTTGTGAAATTTGCTATCCCACCAAAGGAGGAACAACAATAAATAAAAGGGGTGAGTTAGGTGCTTCTATCTTTACAAATATTAAATTTGTACCTTAAAAGGAGAGAAATTAAAAAGAAAAAAAAAGGAAAAGAAAAGAAAGAAAGAAAGAAAAGAAAAGAGAAAGAGATTAACATTTTCAAACCCTAAAGTATTAGCTATTTTGGCCTCCATCTAATTTCACATGGGTTTAGGAGTCATAATTCAGTCAACCTGCACTTTTTCCTTTGCTTGTGTTTGGTGTGAGATGTGTATTGTTAAGACCGGATTTGGTTAAGAGATCGTCATTAAGTAATGTTAATCTTAACGCTCGTTTATTATATTTATTTCGTATTTACTGACTAAGATATTTTAAGTGATTTTAATTTTTTTGTCACACCTGATATTAAAGATAAAATAGGCCTGAAGAATGGCTAACGCTAAAGGAGCAACATTTTTTTCAGATGAATTTTAAAAAAAGTAAATGCTCCATAGGACGAGAATTTCTCGTAAAAAATAACATTACTCATGATCGAAACCAAGAGGTCATCAGTGCATGGCCATGTAAACTTGGTGCATAAATAGCATAATTATAACATGGTCCATGCCCTTTCCATGATGGAGTCATAATTTATATATATATATATATATATATATATATATATCATTTTAAAACATCCTGATTTCATTCTGAAATAGTACTCCTAAGTCCTAACGTACAAAAAGAATGTGCTCTTTGTTTCTCTCTAGAAAAACTAGTACAAAAGAAAATTGAAAAGGGTTGTATTTTCTCCTTTCGTTTCTTGTTTTCTTCTTCTTGTTTATGTACAAAATGAAATGGTTCTTCTCTGCCCCTATTATTCCAAGAGCTAATCTGGTTTATAATGATAATACCATTTTTATGAACTTAAACCACTATTCACATTTTTGTTTGGAGGTCTCTAAAGCCACATTTAAAAAATATATTTTTATCGAGTAATACTATTTTTTACACTCACTTCACACTGGTTAACGTGACGTGTTTTTAAGTGACTGACTGATATGGCCGGGAGGTCAATTAGAAATGCCACATTAACTAATGTAAAATAAGTTTGAAAAATAGTATTACTCATTTTTGTTGCAAGCTCACGAAAGAAAGCCTTATTTTTTATATTGATTATCCACATCCAATGCCTTCTTAAACGCTAATGGAGGGTCTTCGAGATCGAGTAATACTACTAGTCTACTCTTCATACACACTTATCACATTCATTTCACACCCATTAACATTACGTATTTTAATTAAGTAGCTCTTCATGTTAATCACTTAAAAAATATAGGAAAAAATCCACATAACCCCCTCAAACTATCACCCAATTAACAATGTCCCCTCAAACTTTCAATTGTGACAATGTCCCCCTCAAATTACCAAAAATTGTCAATGTTCCCCCCAATGACGAAACTACCCTTAATAAAATAAAAACAAAAAATAATAAAACTTCTAGAAAAAACCTAAAACTAATTAAAAAAAATTCCAAAGGGTAGAAAATTAAAAATTAAAAAAAAAATCCTTTTTATAAGAAAAAAATTAAAAATTTTCGATTTTTTTTTGTTATAAAAATTTCGTTTTATAATTTTTTTTTAAAATTTCCGTTTTAAAAAATATATATATTCGTTTTTTTTAAAAAAATATATATATATATTCTTATAAAAAAATTAAAAAATTTCGTTTAAAAATTATTTTTTTAAAAAAAAATTGATCTTTTGAAATTAAAATTTTTTGTTTTTTTTTTAATTTTTTTAATTTATAAGGGTATTTTTGTCTTATTAAGAAATATATAAGGGCATTTTAATCTTTTTGTTAGTCTTGGGGGGGACATTGACAATGTTTTGGTAGTTTATGGGGAGCATTGTCACAATTGAAAGTTTGGGAGAGATATTGTCAATTGAATGGTAGTTTGAGGAGGTTATGTGAAAAATAGCATTATTAATTTTTGAATATATTTTAAGTGACTTCAAACTCATGTCACACCCACAAATAATCTAATATATTTTTAAAATAACTTACAATATCAATTACTTAAAAATATCACTTAAATTCATAAAGTGGAAAGCACCACCAAACAGATATTATTTTCTTTTATTTATTTTTTTCAAATAAAAAGACTGGGTGCATCTGATCTGTAGGTCATGCACTTAATTTTTAGTGTTTAAAAAAAGGAGGGGATGACTAGGCCCCAACGTGTGAAGGAACAGTGTACGAATCTATAACGTCTCTATTTCGATGCCAAGACAAGCAGCATCGAAATCGGAGCTACCCAATACAAATTAATAATATTGCACAAGTTTTCACTTTATCCCTGCACTCCTCTGCCACCCATTTTCAATAATTCATCATATTTTGCCGCTCTCTCAACCTGCCAAGAACAAAGTTTTAGGTCACTGGGGAGGAGCTCTGAAAGAAAGGGAAAATGTTACAAACGTTTACTGACAGGTTCTGGTATTAAAGCCGCTCCGACGGGCAAGTTAGTAAAAGTACAGTAAAAATGCGTTTCGGGACTATGTCAAAAGTATGTTACTTGACGTGGAGATTCTCTCACTTAGTCTATTAGGAGGGGTAGTATGGTGTGAATTACGGAAGAGGAATCACTTGACAGGTCTTTGGTGAAGGTGCACTTTTATCTCGATAGTTAGTTAGGCTTACGGGTCGTCGGAATATTAGGACGCCGTGCCCTCAATGGCCTACAACCCTTTGTATTGCTAAGAGGTCGATCAACTAGATTTTTCGATAGACAAGCCTAACTATGGCACGTTGGTATCTAGGTGCTCTCTGGGTGTAAGAAAGTGAGTGTAGCATGTCAATTCAGTAAATATGTCCACAAAATAAATGCCCGAAATGCAAGGGAACATTTTTTTTTTTTTTTTTTGGGACACTCCACATTACATGCAATTTATACAGCTTATTACACCTGATCCAAATCTCGTAAGGTAGATTCTGCCAGGGTTGAAGATACTGTTTTTATTTTTAGTAAAAAATGAAAAAGAAAAAAAGAAGATCTTTGCCTTTAAAAAAAAAACAGTTGCTAATTCGTGAGTAAATACATAGTGAGGCTCTAAAAGATTCAGTTGATGCACACCTAAAAGCTGCAAAGAGACCGAGATTCAAGACCCATAAAACAAAATATGCATAAAATGTGTGCATGTGATTTGGTGGTTAATTAGGAGAGAAAGTGTGGAAAGGAAGATGGGAGATGCTTTGAGGAACCCCTCTTTCTGTGAGGATATCCTGCAGACTCTTTTCTACCATCCTTTATAAAAGCATCACTAATATTTGGCCCAACCTTTTTAAATTGGTCCTCCACAATACAAACTCATCTCTCCATTGTCACTTATTCAGGATAATTTTCACTGTAACCCTTTACATATTCTATCTCTGAAAAAGTTAAAAAAGAAAAAGAGGATTGATGGAAATCAAAGTCGACATGAAAAAATCAATGAAATTTGGGCAAATTGTATTGAAAATTGCATCTCCACTTAATAGAATTTGGGAAATTGTCCCAAGAAATGCATCTCCACCATTTCTTTCTCAATCCTCACCAGTGATATCCCTTTAATCCACTTTACACCTATAAGAGACTCTAAACAAGAAGAATAAGTCGGTTCCATAGCTGCTCTTCTATCTTGTTTGAAGGTGATTCCCTCCTCACCATTTTAGCTCTCATTTAACCAAGGCCACTTCTTCTTAAATTGGCCGTATGCTCCTATCATTAATGATTGTCATCAACAACTCTTTTATAAGGTCTGTACATGTGCCACTTTTCGGGCACACTCGATTGTTAAATGAGTCACTTCCCACTCGGTATTTGAAAGCATTCTCGACAATTCTCATTTCCTTTCTTCTCTTAGAATTACGAGTGATAATGACCCTCTTTTATAATTTGTATTTTTATCCGTTCTTCCCCTTTTCCCGATTTTCCTCATTCGAATAGAATTAAAATAAATAAATAATACACAAACAAGAGGACTCTCTTTCTTCCCATCATAGATTCTAAAGCTCTTTTCCCACCTACTTTACTAGAGAGGAATAAAAAAGAAAACTCTTCATCTTTAGTAGAGCCACTAGATGCCTACAGGAGCTAGTCTAGGCAAGCCGTAAGCAAAGCTCAAATCCAATGTCCTTTCTAGCAATAACATCCAGAGGCCTAATGATTTATAGCACCACCTTCATCTTAGGTTTGAAGGGAATCTCAGGAAATGACAATATCTCTTGGTCTTTCCCATGTTCATTGATCGTTCAACGGAACATACCTTTTGTTTATATACAAGTTTCTGATAAGGTACAGACAAACATTGTGCAACAACAGATACAACAGATAATCATGCAGGTGATATTGTGGACCAGACTCTTGAAGATGATGAGGAAGGGAAACAACTTAATTTGATGTTTGATAAGAGATAAAGAAGATGACAAGAGATTCTTGATCACATATTGGCTAATTTTATTGTTATCGCTTCTTCTTTTTCTTCTTTCCTCTAGATGTTAATGCAGGAGAAGCACCAGTTTCTTTTTTAGCAGTTAAATATGAAGTTTCAAGTGGCTTCTTGACGTAGATCGGAGAACCTCGTATGGAGTCTTTGTCTGCAGCCCGTCCGGACAAGCCTAAACCTGAGAGCCTCGTCTAGAGTCCTCGTCCGGATACTGTCCGGACAGAAGCGCCGATCAAAAGTCAGCACAATAACTGCCAACTACCAGCAACCATATTTAATTACAATGTTTTTCTTGTTTACGAGTATCATGAAGATAACGCAAACGTCTTCTGTTACTTGTACGCCAGGCCAACTCCTACTTCCATGCAAAGTGTCAACACGTACGCTGAAGCAATCAAGATATGGATCACGATTAGACGTAGCACTAGTTATCTTTTATCTTTATTTATCTTATCTACGTAGCAATACTTATCGTTATCTCTTTTACTTGTCATCCTTCCAATATAACGTGAAAAGGCAGGGAATGAATGAATTAATTTTTGCTAGTGTGTGTCGTGCGTGATTTCTTTTATCAATCTACCAACTCTGCCTAGTGCTTCAATCTTGTGAATTTGCTACGTACGCTGCGTCATCACTACCACGGACTATTTTTATTGAACTATTGATAAAAAAAAGTTTAATAAGAGCAACTGAAAATCATTGGACTGAAAATAAAGGATAAATATTTAGATTTTCATGTGTCTGTTTCAAGAAGTTCATATATAGAACTCGTTTCGCATCAGAAACAATGGTCGAAAACCCAGTCAACTAACAGCAATCTAAGTCACAAGCATACTCAAAAAGAAGAGGTACAAAACTTTCGACTTCATTAGAGATTCAAAAGGTGGAAAAAGTAGCAAAATCGTGATGATAACTTATCACAAAAGAATACTTTCTAACTGTAACTAAAACAAACGAGCCTCGTACTTGGATAAAAATAAGGGACTCGTGTCGTGTAATCATGAGATAAGAAAGTAGAATATTTCCGATGGGCCAGAAGAAAGAGTTGAGTGGAGGCAAGTATGATTTTGTCGACCGCCCACTTCATCGGGACGAGTATTTCTTTGGCAGGTTGGCCAAGGTCAAGATTAGATAACCGCGTGAGAGAGCTGGAGAGCAAAAAAAAGCTTCCACTTTTTCTACACGCCTATGCTGGATGCCTATAATTGCTTCCTACATCTACAACCCATCTTTAACTATTAAACTTGACAGGATGGCTGTTTTTGGTATCTATCATTTCAATTGGCTACGGAACAATAATGAAAGGATACCTGCTTTATCTGTGCAATGTGCATGCCCTTCAGTTTCATCGCTGGCTTCACTGCAATAAAATTATTCCTAGGAGAAAACAAATGAGGGCCAAGGCACTAATGAGACCAAAAAATAATATATTTTTGCCATGCAAAGGACCTATGTTTAAAAAAGAAACAAGCCCATTAAATGGCTTTTAACTGAGGAAAAAGAGAATGGAATTATCCACTTCAAAATGTTGTATGATTATTCACTGGTAAGTGGTGCAATGAATGGATCAAGATCTTCTCTCCACCTTCCTTCCACTAGATTTCTTTTCTTCGGCTTCTCGCCGTCTTTGCTGCCTGCCACATGATAAACCACATATGATTTAGTTCAAATACCTTTCTTCATTACAACTAAATCGGAATGAAAGTGCTAATGGAGCCAAATAATCCAGAAAGTTTACTATCAACTCTAGTTCATATGGCAACCAAGATTGTTACCAACTTATATGCATATGAAATAAACACATTCTATTCCACTATTCTACTCCAAGAAAACAATTGGCATCTACCTGTCTAAAGCAACAAGACAATCAAACGATTTGAAATCATACCAACATTCCAAACTTCCTTGGTAAAGGCTGACAAAAATAACAAACGTCTCTCTCAAAACTGGATACAGTAGTAGACCAGATTCACAAGGTTCACAAGGTACCTTTTAATCCAAATCATTGTGTGCTAGTATTTTCTGAAATCTGTGTATGATGAGTTCAAATTACAAATACACCAAAATAATATATCATATCCAAACTTTTACCAGACCCAACAATGGAAGCCTCAGTCCACCTCAAATGGGTAAAATATGGCACAGGAGAACCCTAAGTACATCCTTACATAAGACAAATTCATTGTTCAACAATACAAAAACTACCAACTTAACCATTTTATTTGATGTAGTAGCAGTTTAATTAAATGTACTAGTAGTTACCGCAACATGTATGGACAAAATTTCTAATTTCTCGCATAGAAGCACAATATATAATCCAAACCCAAGTATATGATCCTAAGCCCACCTCAGATGCGTACATTATGGTGCAGTTGAGAAACCATACACCACTCGTTCAGTGTTCATAATAGACATCGGAGTTTTTTTGTTTTTTTTATAAGTAGTCGTAATATCATTAAACAGTGCAAAGGCACAACCCAGATATACCGGAAGTATAGGAATCAAATAATTCTTTAAGAATCATAATAGGGAACTGAGTCACCAATTGCTTTAACATAAGAAAAAGGTTGAAGAAAAAAAAAATGGTGAAATAATAAATTCAGAAAACTTGATCCAAACTCAAGTAGAAAAAGCCAACACAATGTGAGCTGCTCCAAAACAACACACAAACTGGAATCATAAGTATATAAATGCTGGGAGAAAGAGATTATCAAGAATATATTGTCCAAAACTGTTAACAAAACTTACGCAAAAGCCATGTATCCTGTGCCCGCCTTAGCAGCAGATAAGAGTGCTGCATGAGCTCCTGCTACAGAAATAGAATCCTGGCCCCCAGAGGGCGGCAAAGAATTTCTTCGATCCCCATCCACCTAAAAAAAAAAATTGTGAAAACATATGGTGGGTCTATTCATATGATAGGGGAGTTACAAATGCCATATCCATAGATGAGAACCTTATCCCACTTAGATTTCTTGTTCTGTCTACCATCCCTAGTAGTGGTATCAGCTGCAGGTGGCACAGGTAGCAAACCAGTAGCAGCCACAGTTGAAACACCTGCAAAATGACTTAGTATAAGAACATGCCATTCATTATCCAAATTAAAAATAAATAAATAAATCAAGAAAAAAAAAAAAAGAATATTCTCTGAAAGCCAGCTTAACCCACTGAATTAACAAATGAGATCTTTTTCAGACCTGGAATAGGCATATTAACTTTTGGTGCAATAGCAACTGTTCCAGATTGTGTTCCTCCAGAAGTAAATTCAGCCTTATTCTTCTTCTTTTCTAATTCCTCACGCCTCATATCAGCCTCTGCTTTACAAAAAATACCAGGAAAAAAAAAGTGGCAGGCAATTATGCTGAGAAGATCTATGATAGCAATAATGTGCGGCAGTCTCAAATAACTTAGAAGACAAACAACCAGCAAACAAAGAAATTAATGCAATGACGAAGATGCATGATTCACAAATTAGAATAACAAACAATAAAAGACCTTTAACTTGCAAAGCCAAGACTAACATTTAACCAACAATTATGGGAAGAAACATACAACATATTCGAGGCTGCTAAAGAAGTGCACTCTTTCACATTTTGACATATCAATTAGAGTACAAAGTTGAAAATTCAACAACCTTTGCACTGGGTGAAACCAGAGAGTCAGAGACAGAGGACACAAAAAGACTAACATTATTATTAGAAAAACCTTATGCCAGATAGAAAAATGTGAACATTTGTGATTGTTTAAAACAAACCAAAAAATAGGGTCTAGGTTCATGCCTTAATGTTCATAATAGCAGAAGCTAAATAGTCAACAACCACACTAAATCTACCATCCACAGTACCAAACACATCCAATAACGACAGATTCCCCTAAGGTTATAGTGGCATATTCTGGGTAATTGACTAAGAAGTCTAAAATTAATAACACAAAGCAATTAAAGAAACAAAAATAGTCACACACATGCATAAAATATATACATTATTCAAAAAGGCCCTCAATGGGATGCACACGCGCACAAAGAGATTCCAAAAAAAGGAACTGATACTAAAAGGAACTGATACTGACCTATTTGGTCATAGTAGTCACTATTGTCATATCCATGAGGGTCAAATACATCTTTACTGAAGCAAGACCCTATTTGATCGATATCTTGATACCTCACTGCATGCAGCAAGAAGTCAGGGTTCCTGTAATCCTTCCTATTCCGTACTTCTGCATTGAAGCTTTTTCCATATTTCTTGTAATCAAGAAACTTATTTATTTTCCTCTGCAATAACATAATAGAAAGGATAAAGACATGAAAAGAAAATAAAATGTGCTATATTTGAAAGCACAAGCATAGATGTAAATTAATTATCTTCAAATCCAAAATTATTAGTAATTCATAGAGCAGAATTTTATTGAAGTATTAAGCACAAATCAATAACATAGATTCTCTCAACTTTAGTTTCTGCCAATTCTCCATGCAATCTCTCGATTTTAATTTCTGCCAAGCCCCCAGGCAAGCATATATGAAAGGCACAACGAAATTATCTTCTAATCCAAATTTACCAAACACATCCCAACAAGCCATTCTGCCAAATTTATCCAAATTAACAACATTGGAAAAATGAGTAAGACACAACAAAATTCTACAGCAGGAGGGCATATCCCTACAATCTATACCCTAAAATTGCACACATTCTATATTTGGATAAGTGAGCAGCCTAGGTTATATTAACTGGTACTGGCACAAACATGCCCTAATTTCAGAGAGGCTACAACAGCTTTGTAATCAGCTAATGTTGTTTTCACCACAAATATATGTTGCTTTTACCTAACCCTTGTAAAACCCTCAAAAACCTACGGCTCTGTTTGTTAATGGTTTTGGGGGGTGTTTTTTGTTTTATGTTTGAAAAAGTGTTATAATATGACATAAAGGTGAAAATAGTTTTGAGTGCTTTGTGTTTTGAATTGCTTGTTAATGTTTTTGTATTTGAGAATAGAAAACAAAAGTGATAAGAAGAAAAGTTTAACAAATGGAGCCTAACAATTGACATAATCCTTAAACTTTATAATTCCATCTGGCAGACAAATTGTCTTAAAATTCAACATAGATGAACACATGTCACGCATGTGATAGTTTTCTATTGATATTTATGGTAGCACTTTAAAAAGACATGATAATGTAAAAAGTGAAGTATAAGGGGTTATTCGCATTCTAATTATATGCCACCCACCAAGCCCCCAGACAAAAAAAGATGCATGAATAAATAACGTATGCTGGTAGAAATAAGAATAGAAATAAAAATATCGTCTCTATAAAACCATAAAGCCCAAAATTCATATAGTGGACAAAACCTTATTATTATTTTAAAAAATGAATTATCTCAAGCTTATGATTTGACTAGGAAGAGATTAGGGTGGTAACAATTTCAAGGTCAATAGTCCTGTACTTCTCAGAACTGTCCACTTAATCCTTTCTTTGTCAAATTATAACAATTTTTCAATTCGCAAGCGACAAGAAACCTCACATTCAAACACTAGTGATCTTTTCACACCAAAAAAAAACAAAAAAAAAAAAACAGAGAAAGCAAGGAACTTACTTGTAGCTCCTCCGAGCACTTTTCTTTTGGTGGCGGTGGAAGAGACACTTCTAATGGATCAATTTCTTCTTCCTGTTCCATAACAGCTTCCTCAACATGTGCTCCCTCTGATTCATGCACAGCATAGTTCATTGTATCATATCGTGATGGATCAGATGATAGAGGAGTTACTGGATTGCTAGATGTTAAAGCCTGAACAGTTCCAGTAGGTGTTTTCTCTTGGAAATGACCTATAACAGACAATTCTTACAAAATTAAAGATAGAAAGGAAGCCTCATACAATCAGACTACAAAATCGTAAACAACAAAAACATTTCAATTTCTATCTCCTCTTCATTTGACCCTTTTTTTTTTTTTTCCTTTTTCACTTTTTTTTTTTTTATCAATAAGATGTATTAAAGTTATGATTAAGTGATTAAATCTATCTCCTCTTCATTTGACACATTTTTTTTTTCCTTTTTCACTTTTTTTTTTTATCAATAAGATGTATTAAAGTAATAATTAAGTGATTAAATTTATCTCTTTCTATAAGCTTAAGCTTTTGGAACAACTGATAATTTAACATGGTATCAGAGTCAAAAGTCTTGGAATCGAACCTTGACTCCATCAAATCACCCCCCATTTAAATTAAATATTCCATGTGTTGGACCTCACCTATTAAAAGGGAGTTTGAGCCCACACGTGAGGGGAAGTGTTAAAGTAATGATCAAGTGATTAAAATTATCTCTTTCTATAAGTTTAAGTTTTTGGGACAATTGATAATTTAACATGATGCATACCTGATGGACCTCCCCATCCCCATGCCCACCACCAATTTACAACCTGAGCCAATGCCCAAGGGCTCAGATATCCTTGTTCTATTTTATAGTTAAGTTCTAATCTAAATAAAAATTCTCTTTCATTAAGTAAAGAAAGTCAAACATCTCTTCTGATATTTTTTTCACAGCAACATAGTTTTTATGCTTTCAAACTTTAAATATATCTTTGAAGCATGATATGACATACAATATCAAAATTATATGAATCAATGATACTCGGCAAGAAACATATCTTAAAGTATGACATCAATTGGGTGACAGAACTCATACACAATGTTCATTTTTACTTCGTCAAAAAAATTCTATGACTTTCTGCATTTCCAACAACTAAACTCTGGCAATCAAAGGTAAACAAACTGACAAAGGATCTGGCTGAATAGGTGACTTTGGGAACATATTTGGAAATTCTATGTGCGACCATTTCAATACATGAATATAACACCATAGCCATCATTAAAGACTTATCACTTTGGAAAATTAAACTATAATAAGCATATTTTGGTGATCTACAAAGTGTCAGCTTGCCAACCACGAGTTCATTTTCCATTCACTGGGTACTGGGAAGGATGAAAGCATCATGAATATAAATAATGGTACTTACCCAATATTTTGTACAGCCCTTACCTGCAGTTTTCATTGTGTTCTTTGCAATGTCTAGGGAAGTTAAGAGTGAGTTAAGCCAATGCGTACAAATAGTCAGACCAGATTCATCCTTTCATGTTGAGGTCAGTGCATGTTTGTCTATGATTAAGAGTATAGGTAGTGTTGAAGTTGGCTCATTCATGCTGTGTGTGTGTATATATATAATGTCGGTTGAAAAAGATGAATAGCAACTGACAAAGCGGAATAAATGAATGTTCACGAGCAGTTCAGACGTACCATTCGCAGTTTGAAGTTCCAATCCAAACATGACACGACCACTTCCTTCTATTTCTCCCTCCTGAAAAGAAAAACCGCCAAAGCAGAATATAAATTAAGACCATTCAATATAAGATAAAACACATGATAGTAGGTTCACCTTGAACCCTCCCACACTCCATTCCACCACCACCCCACCCTCCCAAAAAAAAAAAAAAAAATGACTCGCACCTCTCCTCTTGAAAAGGGAGAGGCAGCACTTCACTCTAAAAAGCTTTGGTTGGAAACCATGCAATTTAATTGTAATCAACCAGAACATTCACAAAACAAATTATCGAATAAAAGTTTCACAGAAACTACAAACTTCAGACAACCCATCTTCACAAGCAAATTAAATCAAATATCCAGAAACTTTGTACACAATCTACCATCTTCAGGGACCATTTGCAAAATTCAAAATTAGATAAAGACACCATTTGGCAACACGGAAATATTGTTGAAATATTCATTATTCCAAATCCAACGCACCACATAATCCTCACCCCACAACTGATTCCTAATATCAAACTTTTCACTATGTACAATTAATCACAGACACATAAACGTGCACTTGCACACAAAGCTCTCTTAACTGAACCTAAAACAACATGAAAACATAAAATCCAAGAATTCCATTCTCTTTTCTTTCCTCCAAATTTCTCAGCAATCAAACAGAACTTATATGAAACCAAAAGAAGGTACCTCAGGCTCAGGAGACATGGCAACTTCATCGTGGCCATAATCCACAATCGTAAGCTTCCGTCTCCCACTCATCCTCGCACTCTCTGACGCCGCTATCGCCTCTTGCTGCGGCGACACCACCATAACCCGAGGATGCAGCGCCGTATTCTCACTGGCAATCGGAGGCATGTCATCGTAAGCAGAATCACCACTAATTCTATCTCCGCTTTTGGCAAATGAATCATCCTGCTCTGCCATTCTCGAATCCATGTAATCGTCGTCTTGGTGCTCTCTCTCTGCTTCTTGACGCTCCATTTTTTCATCTTCTTCTTCTAGTTGTTGTTGCTCTTCGACATCTTCCATGTATTCGCCTTCTTCTTCTTCTTCGTCATCGTCGTACATGGATAACATAGCAATACCTTCGAATTGCTTCTTCTTCGACGCCATGGACGCTAGGGTTTTGGGGGTTGGTGAATTAGGGGTTCGAAGACGGATTTGCGCTAAATTTTCACAGTTTCACTCAAAACGACGTTCTCTAAGGCTTGGAATTGGAGGTCTGGAAGCAAACGTACTACGAATCGAACTTTGGGAGGGACTAAGGGTTTGGAGTCGCGAAGAATTGAAAAGTGAAAATTTCACAAAACAGCTGCGTGGAAAAATTTGTACTTGAAAAACACTTCGCATGAATTCGAGCATAAGATGAAGTGGGAGGGCGCAACAAGTGAATTACGAACGACCTAAATTCACAGAGTTCGATGTGTCGAAGAGTATGCATCAGCTGTGCTTCGAGCAATTCGGTTTATCTGCGACGGCAGGCCTGTCAAGCACCAGGTGATTTGCAGTGAAAGCGGCCGCCGGCCGAGCTATTGTCTCCGACCACTCTGTTGTGATCTTTGAAGCGGTTTCGGCCAGTGCATATGAGTCCCCAGCGTTGTCTCCTTTGGGCTTCCAGTATTGCGTCTGCGGGCTTGCAGAAGAAGTTCGTGCCAATTACGGGAAATTGTATGAGAGCCGTCTGCTCTATGCCGACGAGTTGAAGCAACGCCGCGTCGATCAGTTCAAGGAAGGGTCTCCGGTGGTGGAAAAACTCGCAGCTGCTCAATGGGAGGGAGGGGTGCAACTCGGCACACGGAGAGGAAATTCAAGTAATGATGGGCTGGGCCGAGTTTTGGGGTACCCATGTGCCCATATGTTTTAGTTTAGATATGGGC
This sequence comes from Corylus avellana, assembly GCF_901000735.1. Classification (NCBI taxonomy): domain Eukaryota; kingdom Viridiplantae; phylum Streptophyta; class Magnoliopsida; order Fagales; family Betulaceae; genus Corylus; species Corylus avellana. Next base: position 38,553,604 of record NC_081542.1, read on the forward strand.
CTGACCCACAGATAGTGATCCGATAGCTTCGTAATTGGGGTGTCAACACATGCATGGGCTGGGCCCAACTCATCACTACTTTGCTGATTGGGGTACCCGTGTTACATCAAAGAATTCTTAAGATATTTTACCATATAAATTTTCTCAAATATCAATCATTATTTTTGAATTAAATAATTAAATTTTATTATATCAACAATTATCAGTTTTGAAATGGGAAAAATATGTATATATTGAGATGAGTTTGTAGATGTGATAAATAAATTTTTTTTTTAAAAAAAAATGCAAAAATCATCCCTTGATTACAATGATTAAGCTTCATGTGGATACTGCTTTGTGCTCCTTCCCCCAACTCTCTCTCTCACTATCTAAAAACCCTACACTCCGGCTGCCACCTTTCTCTCTACTCCCCGCTGCCTCCTCCTTTCTCTCTTTGTCGCCTGTTTTGAGGCTCCAATTGGCTCTTTGAAAGCCTTATCCATTGTTCTTGATGATTTATCCTGTCTTAACAACTCCATTGTCTCCTCCTTCACTGCAGATCAGCCCATCTCTACCACCTCTAGCCGTTCTCAACATTAAATCTACATTCTTTTTAATGTTTTTGGATTTTGTTTTTTCAAAACTAGATATCTTCACTTCAAGGAACCCCACCCTAGACGCGTCATTCCACCTTACTCCTAGGCTTCTTCACTTATAGCTACAACCATAAACTTCTCCATCTGACCACCGCGCGCCTATGAGTGTGAGTAAATCTCACTCACTTGCGTGTGTCCCACGCGTGGGTAGCTCTCCACCACGCCTGACACCTCCCCTCCTCCCACCCACCACCTTCCTCCTCTACTGTCGATTTCCAAAGGATGCTCTTTGGCTCTCGGCATCCACTGTCAGCACCTGGTCTTCACACTTCGACGGCTTTCCATCGTGTCCATGTTGCCTTCCTCTGCCATTGTTTGTAATTTTTGTTTTTGTTGCTTTCTTGTTATCTTTCCATCCCTTTGTTTCTATGTTCAGGGAGGGTTGAAAAGTATTTTAAGGGTCATGCTTCTATTTACGTCCCACTATCTAGGGGTTTGGATAGGGTTAAAGAATCTATGGACGGTCATGCCCCTACCATACCTTGTTTAACCATCTTTATTGGTTGTCAAAATTCTTGGACTTCGTGCCAAGAATGTATTAGACCACGTTATTCATTTGATGTATTCCCTTATTTTTTAGGTTATCTCTGTTTGAACTTTGAATCAAAGTGTGCCATAGTGATTTGGCATACTTTGAATCCATTTTGATCACCGAACATTTAGCCAATAATTAAAACTTACAAGGACGATACGAGCACATCAAAGCTGTTGAAAATAAAATGGGCCGTACATATGCTAAGCTTCATTTGAACTTGTATAGGGACCATTACAAGAAATATTTTGAAAGCATTGATGCACGCGATGCTGAGGAGATTGCTAAGGCTAAGGCTAAGGCTTTTGGGAGAGAAACAGTGCCGGAAGGGTATGGTCCTGAACAATGGAAACTAATATGTGACTCATTTGATGAGAAATCATGGAAGGTAAATATATATTATTATACTGATTAGAAAATTCAGATTGATATAATTTGCACAGCTGTGAGACATTTTATGAATAATTGTGTGTGTGTGTGTGTGTTTTTTTTTTTTTTTTTTTCAAATTTCATAGAAAAAATCTGAACGAAATACAAAAAATAGAAGCTGCTTGAAAACAAATCATACATATGAGACTTGTTCATTTGTCAATATCATTTACAAAAAGGTAAGTATCTCATAGCATAATATAATGAAAGTAACATATATAACATATGGTATGGCGGATCGGAGACGGGTGCAATGTTCATATATGGGGAGATAAATGGTTGCTACAATCCTCTACTTATGCAGTTCAAACTCCATGTACACGGCTGAATAAGGAAGCAAAAGTAAAAGACCTTATGGATGGGGGAACAGGTGGGTGGAACACACCTCTTATTCATGAGCTCTTTATGGACAATGAAGCTGATATCACATGTAACTTACCTCTCAGTCAGTATCAGCAAGCAGATAGGCTAATATGGAGAGCAACAAAGAATGGGGTCTTTACTGTGAGGAGTGCTTACTATATGGAAAAGGAGATGGTTGATTCCTTGAAAGGGGAAGGGTCCTCGTGTTCGGGCTATACTCATGTTTGGAAGACGATATGGAGCTTACACGTCCCAAATGCTGTAAAAGTTTTCTTGTAGCGGGCATGTGCAAATATCCTTCCGACAAAAGACAATCTGTTGAGAAGAGGTGTAGTGAAAGAAGCCCAGTATATTTTCTGTCATAAGGATATAGAATCAGTGCTACATATTCTTTGGGAGTGTCCTTCTTCGGCTGATGCATGGAGTGTGTGCGATATCAGAGTCCAAAAATCTTAGGTGCAATATTTGTCTTTTTTGCATGTGCTGGACAATTTGATTACACGGTGTAGCAAAAAGGAATTAAATATGTTTGCTTTAATCTCCAAGAAGCTATGGGCTAGATGCAGTGTTGTTGTGCATGAAGGAGATTTTTCCCATCCTACCAAAATTGTCCAAGAGGCTGGGGAAACAATGAAACAATTAATGAAAGTATTAGAGGGGGAAGTGACAACTAAAAGGACTGTGGCATAGTGGCTGTAAAGAAATGGAAAAATCCCCATTTTGGCCGATATAAGGTGAATTGGGATGTGGCGGTCTCATCGAAAATGTTTGGGGGTGTGGGACCATTGTTCGGGATCATATGGGACTGGTGATTGCTACACAGATTTGGAGGCTGGACATTTTGCAAGAACTAGTGATTACGGAGGCAATGGCAGCCCTGGTGGCAGTGGAGTTCATTCGGGATTTGGGACTGCTAGATATTATTCTTGAAGGGGATTCATTACAAGTGGTTCAAGCTATACGGACGAATGGGCAAAATTTGAGTTCGTATGGACAAGTAGTGGAAGATATACGGACGATCTTAGGGATGCAACGGAGTTGGATGGTTTCCCATGTCAAGCGGGAATCAAACATAGCAACCCATGGACTAGCGAAAACTGCGCCCTCCTGTCCAAATGAGCGGATATGGATGGAGAAAATTCCAAGTTGTATTTATGACATAGTTTTATTAGGGCAATTTGCTCTTACTGTTTAAAGCTTTGTGCTCTAGGTTATTATCTCTTTTTTGAGGAATGAAATTATCAATTTTTTCAACCAAAAAAAAACCTATAGGCTCATATTGTTTTTATTGAATAATTTGATTATAAATAGGAGGCCTCAATATGTAGAAGCTAAAGAGAAAGAAACTAGTAGAATAGCTTGGGAGTAGGGAGATTCTTATCCCCAAATTTCCACCTTTATGGTATTAAAAAGCATGATTACTAGTAGAATATTCTAGAATTTCTAGCTCTCTCTACACTCTTTTGATTTACATTTATAGCAGATACGTACATACATGATTCTCCAATTTCTGTCACCACATGTCATAAAGGCTGGATTAAAGAGCCATCCTTCATAAATAAAGTAGTAATATAGTTCCTATGTGCAAAGGCAGAAGAGGAAGGATTAAATGCATGTCCTTGCCTGCCCATGTCAATCTTAGAAACTGGTCGGCGACAACAAAATCTAAGCGAATCTTATCTCTGGTTGAAAGTCGACCACTACGTATACCATTCAACCTAAACGGCAGAAGTGTGAAGTGTGAAGTGCCCACGAATTGCCATGAAACCAAGATTAATGCTAGTGTTTCAATTGTCAATCAACTTGACAAACATCAAAGCTTCATGGAAACTACATCAACACATCATCATGTAATTTCAAGTCATTGTCAAATGCAATTGCCATATTGCAAAAGGCAATAAAAACAAATTTATTTCCGACGAAAACCCACAAAAATTTTAAGGTACAATAGGCATCCCCGTAAACAAAATTTACTTAGTCCATCAAAAATAAAAGAAATGGGTTGGACTTTTATCGTTTTTGTATTTATCTTCTTGACGTTTAAAATTTTTTAATTTAGTATATTAAAATTTATGAGGTTTTCAATGTCACCTCTCGTATTAGGGCTTTTAAGTTAATTGAGACCGCAAATGGATGAAAGAAACTTTATACCTATTTTTCTTTTTGAATTTGCTACGCCTCTGTTAGAATTTAACAAAAAAATCATAATAAAAGGGTGATATTGCATTTTTTTTTTCTTAAAAAAAAAAAAAAATACACTAAATTGAGTGCTTTTAAACTTTATAGAGTAATTGTAAAAACAATCAAAGATTAGAAAACTTATATATATATATATATATATATATATATATATATATATGGGAAAAGTATTTTTATCGCCTTCAGAAGGACATTTTCACTGACTCCAACGCTTTTAATTTCGCGAATTATTCTTCCCCCCAAAACTGCAAATTTTTTTCAATTCGACTAATGTTATTCCAAAATTCTCATATTGCCGTCCCCAAGAGGTAGTTCAATCGGCTAAGGACCACGCCTAATGAAGCGGAGGTCACTAGTTCGAGTCCCCCCTCCCCTCTCTTGTGCGAACATCTCAAAAAGAAAAAAAAATTCTCATATTGCCCCTAATTTTTTTAAAAAAAATTAAAAATCAATGTGGCCATAGCCACCCCTCTGGCCATCTGGCCATTTTTACACCCACAAATTTTTTTTAATAAAAAGTAAAAAATAAATAAATAAAGGCAATATGAAAATTTTGGGATAACATTGGTCGAATTAAAAAAAAAATTTCAAGTTTTAGGGGAATGCATTGCAAAAATTAAAACATTAGAAGGCGAATTGAAAATCGCTCCAAACTTTGAGGGGGGCAAAATGTAATTTTTCCTATGTAAAATGAAAAATGATATTTAGTACACTCTTATACAACTATCAAACAATTATGATAATATGACAGTGAATATCAGCCATTAATTTTTATTTTTACAATCCCTTATCGATTAAAAAATTAATTTTTATAATTACATCATTATAATTGTACCACAATAATATGAGAGTTTAGTAAATAGCATTTCTCAAATAGATATCAGAGAAAGGAAGAAGTATGAAAGATACGAAAGGTAAAAGAAGACGAACACAAAATTCTCTAGAGTCCCACTTGTACAGTTGTATGGTCCAAAAGTGACTGGTAAAGCAGTTAGTCCGAACAAAGACCCTAAGCACTAAGCAGATTCTTTTGCCATTCACCAACTCTCTTTATTTATTTTTTATTATTATTATTTCTACCAACTCTCTTTATTTATTTCTTCCTTCTTGTTTTTTTTCTCTCATTTTTGGTGATCCAAAAGACCTGATTAGCAGTACCTTCTTTACTATAACTTGTTATTTATTAAGATAATCCCATATATAATATATTTTTGTACTATTTTTTTAATTTAATTTTATAGTTATAAATAAGATATAAGCAGAGGGCAAATGAATGCATGAAAACTCCTCTAGGGCACGGCATTTTGTTCAACACTCTTCCCCTATCGCTGTCTCCTTTACATTATACGCATTCAACAGTCTTTTTCTCTATTTCTCCAGTCTCCACTTGCATGTACTTAACTTGTCAGACCCACCACTTCTTGCTAGTTTCAACAGTACTCCAAATAACGTGGACAAATGACATCTACCAAATCAGCATATACACCCGCTCTGGCGATCGTTCAATGACTTAAAGAAAATTTTTAAAGTGATAAGGCATGTATTAAGATGAGAATTCAAGTCTCGAAATGAGAATTTTTAATTCTATTAGTATTAACCGGCCACCTTGGAATTTACTAATGTTCTGTAAGAATTAAGTCGGGTTATGGGTCAACCATACTTGAGGGATTTGCACTTATGATCACATAGTAACGCTACAAGTCACTCATGTGCCTTTTTAAGAATGATGTGACTCTTAAAATTACCATTGAGCTTGTGATTAATCATTATTGAATTTTGATTAAAAAGTAATTTTAAAAGTCACCTTATTTTTAGAGGGACACAAGAAAGACTTTTAAAATTACTCATAATTACATCCTAAACAAAGTTTTCTTCTAATCCAATATATTAATTAGCTAACATGTGTTCGTACTCATATAAGTTCTACCCAAATACATATACTAAATTTACATGCATTTTTTGAAAATCACACGCACTATTACAAACCTACGTAAAAACACACGTCAACTTAATAGATTAGATTGATCCGTGCTCATATATAAGTTCTACCCAAATACATTTCCTACGTGAGAAAGCGAGTGACAAATTCAAACTAATCTAAACTAAAAATTCTCCAATAGCAAACAAACTTCTTATTTTTTAAATAAATCTCATCTACCATCATTGATTGAAGAGTTTGTTAAAAATATAAATTAAATGATTAAACTGATTTTTTCTTACCGATAATTAAACAAAGTTGAAAAAGACCTATTTTTGAAACTTGTTGCTTGCAATTTGAGATATGTCACAGAAGTCAGTGTCCAACCACAATCGAAGCAATCAAAATTTAGCACTGTAGAATCATTTTCACATCAAAAAAGCAATGGGAATGCATCATGACAACTATGGTTTTTGAGTGGAATACCCATTAGGCAACGGCTAGATGAATGTTGACAATAGTGCCTGGGACAAATTAGCGTACAAAATTGACTACTAGACCAATAGAAATAAACGTGTCAACATGTTCTATTGCACCACTACGCACTATAATCATATTCCAAATTATTGACTCAACATCTTCTAGTAAAAGGGTCCCCCCCGGCTGAAAAATACGTAACTTGGAAAAATCCACATGCACAGGGGTATAATGGGTATCACGTCTAAAAAATCCAAAAACAAAAAGCAAAGAAAAGACAAGGGAATAAAGCAAAAAAAAAAAAAGAAAAGAAAGAAATAATACGATTAAAAAGAAAAGGGAAAAAGAAAAAGAAAAAGATTAGCTATACCAAAAAGAAAAGAAAAAGGATAAATGATTGGAACCCTCACATAAGAGACAAGCAATAAGTGGGATTCTCTGTCCTCTTTGGTCATCTCAACCTCACCGACCCCACTTTTTCTTTTTCTTTTTTCTTTAATTTATGCATATACATCACAAATAAAAAATAAAAATTCAGAAATAAAATCCACGCGCGACCAAAGCGCGTGCGAACCCAACGCCTCAAAAACAAGCAACACGTAAGCTTACGTTGTGCGCGCGCTTTGGAAATAGCGTCGGGGAGGGTGGAAAAGGGTTGAAGCGCCGACAAGGCGAGGCGAAGTGAGTCGACTCAGCTCAAGTCCAGCGTTGAAGGGGTGGGGTGTATGTCCTTGAGTAGGCCCAGGACCTGTTGCATTGTGGGCCTCTTCCCCGGTGACTCGGCCGTACACAAGTACCCGACTCGGAGGCTCTCCACCATCTCGCCCACCGAGTCGTCCCCTCCGACTCGCAGCCTCGGGTCCAGCGCGTCCGAACCCAGCCCTTCCCTCACCAGCCTCCGGACCCACACAACTGTCTCCGCGGACCCCGTCCTCCCCGTCAGCAGCTCCATCAGCACCACCCCGAAACAGTACACGTCCGTCTCCGTGCTACAGTTCCCGATATCCGAGTCTCGCATCCCGATATTTTGGAACCCGAAATCCGCGATTCGCGCCTCGAAATTGTCGGAGAGCAAGATGTTGGAAGCCACCAGGTGGCCGTGGACCACGGGCTTGGACCCGGCGTTGTGGTGGAGATACGCCAGCCCACGCGCCACCCCCACGGCAATGCGGTGGCGCGTGAGCCAGAGCAATTTCTCCGGAGAGCAGAGGTGGGACCCAGTGGAGTTTTGGATCTCCCACATGTCTCCGCTCCAGTCCTCCACGTTTGGCTCCCCGGTTGGCAGCTCCTGGAGCCACCGGAGCAAGTCACCGTTGGACATGAACTCGTACAACACCAGCTTCTCTTTCCCTAGAAAACCAAAACCAAACAAAACAAAAAAAGATACTTAATACGAATTTTGAATTTTCATTTATTGCATTAATCTCAGACCGTCCAAATGGGAAGAATCTCTATGTAATCTAATCATGGCCTGTGCTAGATTTACGTGACGATGTGCATACGGAGTACGACAGTACTGAACACAATAAAACCCGTGAGGCCGATTTAATAAGGTTGGTCAGAGACTCGGAGAGCTCCAAAATTTCGAAAATAAATTAAATAAAAAATGGGAACTGTAGAGTACAGTACCTGCAATGCAGTAACCGGAGAGAGGTAAGAGGTTGGGGTGTTTAAGCCGGGAAAGGTGCTCGAACAAGGAAACGGCGTCGCGGTGATCAACGTCCCTGGCGTTGTCGAGGACCTTGATGGCCACGTGGAGCTCTCCGGGAAGTATGGCTCTGTAGACAGGCCCACACCTGCCCTCCGCCAGCTGGGACTCCTTGCCGAAGTGTGACGTGGCGGCGATCAGGTCCTTGAAGGTAAGATTGATCAGGGGCTTCTCGAACATCACCACTGGGGCCGACGTTGGTTCTCTGATGTCGGCCACCCATGATGTCCCTGATTCGGTCTCGAATGAGAACGGCCCTGATTTCTCGTACTTGAACGGCAGTTGGACGGGTTTGGAGATTGCCCATTTGCTCTTTCTCGCCACTGTTTTCCTTCTGTACAACAAACCTATACAAATCGCCATGAAAGCAAGAACAACTGCAGATGCACATGATAGGCCTACAACCAGAGGCTTCTTGCTCGTGGTTTTGGATTTGGGTTTTCTAGTACTATCGTGTTTGTTTATGGGGTGGTACTGTTTTCGGAGGGGTCTGTGAGGCGGAATATGAGGCGTTTTTGATGCATTCAAACTGGAAGTCCCGGAATGGATGAACGCCGATTTGCCAAATTTCCGGTTAGTGGCCGGGTCAATCAGTCCGGTGAAGTTGTTAAGCGAAATGTTCAAGAACTTAACGCCGCGGAGTGGAGGGAAATCGGAAGAGAAATTACCGTTCATGGAGTTGTTGGACAAGTCTAAATACTTCAATGATGGAAGAAACGAAATCGGTTTGACATTGCCGGAAATTTTGCAGTTTGAAATATCGAGCTTCTCTAGCTTGGTGAGATTGGCTAACCCAGAAGGAAGAGTACCGAGACTGTTACGAGAAAGGTCAAGAATTCTGATCTTCCGAAATACAGAGAGCCGAACCAGATTGGTGAACCTGTTGGTTGACAAATTGAGCACCTGAACCGATGAGAATGAACTGTTTGATCCGACAACGGTCCCTCCGAACCGGTTCCTGGACAGATTAATGTCTTTCAAGCTCGGACGGGACCAAAACCAACTCGGAACAGAGCCTTCCAGGGAGTTCCCAGAGAGATCAAGACTCTGAAGCTGCGACATGTTCCTGAAATACATCCATGAGATGCTCCCGCTCAGATTTCTGGACGGAAGCTTTATCTCCGTAATAGGAGGCCTTGAGCAGTTCGAATCTGCAGAATGAAACCAAGCAACATTGAATCCATAGACCGATTTGAAAGCCTTTGACAGCAGCTCTTGGTCTCTACTGTTGCATGCAGCTTCCGCCAGCGCAACCGCAGAAAACAAAGCGAAAAACACGCAAAAAGTCTTCATTTCAAGCTCCGCGGTTTTTCAAATTTCCTCACTCGCATTCTTGGGGAGACACAGAGCAGCTAGCCAGAGAGCATGAAATGGCAGGAGAAAGGACTCGTTCTTTGGTTTTATTTAGTGTGGGTAGGAGGTAACGGCGTTAGCTTTAACGGAGCGTGAGGAAACAAGATGTGGTGGAGCAGGCCGCAGAGCATGTGACAATGGAATTTGCAAATCAGGTGGCGTTGACTGGCGAACGTCAACAGTGATAACTCTTGACTTTAAATAAATATCACCGGCTGGTGGTGGTGCGGTGATTGCGAAGATTTTTACTGTAAAATATTTTGGAGTTTTATGGTTGATTTCTTGGAAATGGATTCGGGCATGGCGCGGGAAGCGCGTCAATGGGTCATGAAATTTTCTAATAGTTTGCCCCAAATAGAATTCAAGTTGAGCTCAGCTCAAAAAGTGCTCTGCACTCTGCACCACCAAATCTTTGTCTTTTAAGGATGGGGTCGGTCAAGTGTATCGGGTAAAAATTGACCAATATAGTTTTATACTTATGTCACAATATATCTGAATCCGACACACGATATAACGGTTGATAATTTTTCATATGACTCACATTTTTTATATGAACGCAACACAAAATTAACGAGTTTGAATTAAAAAGACTGGCCTGTTTAATTAAAATGAAAAAGCTTTTAATAAATTCCTGAGTCAACGCATGAAAATAAAAAAGACCCTAAACTTTTTTTTTCCTGAAGTTTTAGTCCCTAAGTTAATTGAAAAGATGTCATAAGCCATTCCGTTACATTTTCTTCAAAATATCTAATGTCCGTCATTCAACCTCAAAACTCACCGTTTTGAATTAAAAAGACTGGCTTATTTAATTAAAGGGAAAGTTTCTAATAAATTCCTAAGTCAACACATAAAAATAAAAAAGACCCTAAACTTTTTTTTTAAAAAAAAATTATGAATTTTTAGTCTCTGACTCAATTAAAAAGATGTTATAAACCCATTAAGTTACATTTTCTTCAAAATGTCTAACGTTAAAACAAAAAAGTTGATGTGGAATGGCTTATGACATCTTTTCAATTGACTCAGGGACTAAAAATTAAAAAAAAAAAATGTCAAGGTTTTTTGTTTTTTTTGTTTTTCACGCATTGATTCAGGAATTTATTAGAAACTTTTCCGTAATCAAATTAACTTATATAATTCTATACTTATATTTTTATACTACTCGAATTCAACACGCAAACTTAAATTGTCGACCTTGACTAATGGTTCAACCATACATTGTGGTTAAGAGGAAGAAAAAAGAGAGTATGATATTGTGTTGGCCGGGCATTACCTAATATTCCATATGCTTCTCACTCCTCTAGACTACCCTTTTAGCTTTTGTTTGTTTCGTAGGAAACATTTTTCCAGTCGTCCCAATTTCCCAAATGAAATCCTAGTCGTGGCAAAGATCAAGTATATTCTCCACCGCGTGAAGCCCTCCACTACACATACAAAAAACATAAAATGTAAACTGGATTTACTGAGGTGACAATGAACATTTTGATTCTGGTTTTGCTTTTGCATTTTATTGCTCAGCTTCTTACAAATGTATTCTTCTGTATAATGTTTGTCGTTTGTTGCATACTACCATGTTATTATGTGAACAAAAAAAGAAAAAAGAAAAAAGAAATAGCATTAATTTGAAAAAGAAGGGGTAATAAATTGTTATCTTATTGATATAGGTTTGTTAAAAATCTTTTTGGCTTGAATTTTTTATTATTATTATTTTTTTAATTCTTTTACTATAGTACTTAATCATGAGATTTAATAAGCTCACTATATTTGTTATAGGGTCATGGAATCACAACTCTATTTTAAAAGAGAAGTAAAAGGTAGATTGTTATTTGATTGTTATATAACTCGAATGACATATCAGTAAAAATCGACCCTAAAAAAAAAATTTTACAAGCTTTTACTGATTTAAATGTTAATTTTTTTTTTTGTAAACCATTACAAAATACATAACAATTGAAGCTAATGATTAAAAATAGAGATTATAAAGGTGCTTGTGGACCTCAAAAAGAGATAATCATGAGTTAATTAAGTGATAATCATTGCTCCAATAACTATTAATGAAGCTGCTCCATTCAAGTTTCAGTGATGCCTTTTGTCAAAGAATTTTTCTTTTTTCCTTTTTTTTTTACATGTTTTGTCAAAGAAAGTTATACTTTATGTACAATGACTCCTTGATAAGACGCGTGAAGAATACAAAGAAAAAAAAAATTTCTTGCTTGGAAGAGTCAAGCAATAAGCATATATATAATTTATTTTTATTTGTAAGTAGCATATATATATATATATATATATAATTGATTTAGGTCATGGGATGCAGATGCAACGACCTTGACCTGCATTCAAGTCAAGAACCACCATGGAAAACTAAACAAAATGTTCTTCTTTCACGACATAATGGATGACCTCTATTTTTATGCACATGATGGAACCACCATGGAAACTTCACTTAATTTTTCTTTCTTTTTTTTTATTTGTTTTACTTTTTTATCACTTTTACGATTACTCTCCTAAAAGTTTAAAAAATTCTCAATTTTAGTTATCAAACTTTTAATTTTTTTGCAATGTTAACCTTCTATTAGATTTTTCCATTAAATCCTAACGGAGGAGTTTCAAAATTACCCCCCTCCCCAAAAAAAAAAAGGAAAGAAAAAAATGCAAAGATTCAGGCATTTGTCAAGATTTAACCACGACTTTTCTTTTTCTTTTTTCTTTTTAAAGAAAAAGAAAAAGAAAATTGACATGTAAAAGGGAAAAGGGAACCATCATTTTGACAACCTTAAACAAACAGAAGTAGGGTGCAAAACCTAATATAAAAGTAGATGCGATAAAAATAATCCAATGGATTTGGAGGGTGGCAAGTGACCCGTTCCACAATCTCCTTTTGGTTTGTGGGCATGCGACCTGCCGTGACACGTGATTTTTGGCTTAATCTCATTTGTATTATATTCTTTTTTGTTAATTAAACGTATGTTTGAATTGCTTTGAGGGGTAAGTTAAGTGGATCGTATCAACTAACCCACATAAATCCAAACCAGCATTCCAATAGAATGACAGGTGATCAGATTAATAACTATTAAAAGAACAAGGAAAAGACTATGACTAAGCCTATGCTTGTAAGCGTGTTTTAAGACGTATTCGAATGGAAGAGATAATGTGAGATCGTATAAGAATGCTTCTAAAACTAAGATGAAAAACAGTCTACTTATATAGAATATATGTCTGAAAATTGGCACTGTGCGACACTTTCAAAGCATTTTGGCTATGAAATGAGGACAAAACTAAGCTAATCTCAAAAATACAATTAGCAAAAGGCTAAAAAGAGAAAATAAAAGGGAATTGGATAGCAAGAATGACCAAAAGAGCATCACCCTCCAGTTGAAAATTGCCACAGCCCATGGAAGCAGCCATCCGAGAAGCTAGAATAATGATATAGGGACTATAAGTCTCCCAAACATGATGTGTCATTTAAAATCACCAATAAATCAAAATTCAATAATGATCATCTTAAATTCAAAGGTGATTTTAAAAGTCACGTCACATTTAGGAGGACTATAGGAAGCTTATAGTCCTCCTAATATCATAACTCGAGAAGCTAAGAGACTGCAGCTGGGGTGGTAGGTTTTTATCAAATCTAGTATAAACAAGATGAAGTTGGGAGAAAGTCAACGTATTCTCATTAGAATGAATGAATGAACATCAGTTAC
>NC_081542.1:38567015-38568578 GCF_901000735.1 Corylus avellana
CCAACTCTCTTTATTTATTTCTTCCTTCTTCTTTTTTTTTTCTCTCATTTTTGGTGATCCAAAAGACCTGATTAGCAGTACCTTCTTTACTATAACATGTTATTTATTAAGATAATCCCATATATAATATATTTTTGTACTATTTTTTTAATTTAATTTTATAGTTATAAATAAGATATAAGCAGAGGGCAAATGAATGCATGAAAACTCCTCTAGGGCACCGCATTTTGTTCAACACTCTTCCCCTATCGCTGTCTCCTTTACATTATACGCATTCAACAGTCTTTTTCTCTTTTTTCTCCAGTCTCCACTTGCATGTACTTAGCTTGTCAGACCCACCACTTCTAGCTAGTTTCAACAGTATTCCAAATGACATCTACTAAATCAGCATATACACCCGCTCCGGCGGTGGTTCAACGATAGGAAGAAAATTTTCAAAGTGATAAGGCATGTATTAAGGTGAGAATTCAAGTCTCGAAATGAGATTCTTTAATTCTATTATTATTAACCAGCCACCTTGGAATTTATTGATGTTCTGTAAGAACTAAGTCGGGTTGTGGGTCAGCCATACTTGAGGGATTTGCACTTATGATCACAAAGTAATGCTACAAGTCACTCATGCGCCTTTCTAAGAATGATGTGATTATTAAAATTATCATTGAAGTTGTGATTAATCATTATTGAATTTTGATTAAAAAGTAATTTTAAAAGCCACGTCATTATTAAAAGAACACAAAAAAAAAAACTATTAGAATTACTCATAATCACATCCTAACAAAGTTTTCTTCTAATCCAATATATTAATTAGCTAACATGTGTTCGTACTCATATAAGTTCTACCCAAATACATATACTAAATTTACATGCGTTTTTTGAAAATCACACGAGCTATTACAAATCTACGTAAAAACACACGTCAACTTAATAGACTAGATTGATCCGTGCTCATATATAAGTTCTACCCAAATACATTTCCCACGAGAGAAAGCGAGTGACAAATTCAAACTGATCTAAACTAAAAATTCTCCAATAGCAAACAAACTTCTTATTTTTTAAATAAATCTCATCTACCATCATTGATTGAAGAGTTTGTTAAAAATATAAATTAAATGATTAAACTGATTTTTTCTTACCGATAATTAAACAAAGACCTATTTTTGAAACTTGTTGCTTGCAATTAGAGATATGTCACAGAAGTCAGTGTCCAACCACAATCGAAGCAATCAAAATTTAGCACTGTAGAATCATTTTCACATCAAAAAAGCAATGGGAATGCATCATGACAACTATGGTTTTTGAGTGGAATACCCATTAGGCAACGGCTAGATGAATGTTGACAATAGTGCCAGGGACAAATTAGCGTACAAAATTGACTACTAGACCAATAGAAATAAACGTGTCAACATGTTCTATTGCACCACTACGCACTATAATCATATTCCAAATTATTGAATCAACATCTTCTAGTGAAAGGGTCCCCCCGGCTGAAAAATACGTAACTTGGAAAAATCCACATGCACAGGGGTATAATGGGTATCACGTCTAAAAAATCCAAAAACAAAA
>NC_081542.1:38568678-38574731 GCF_901000735.1 Corylus avellana
AGCTTGAGACAGAGCCGGAGAGATCTGGAGGCTTCTAGGAGGAAGCAGCAGCTCCACTCGATTAGCATAAGGAGATTTTGCTTTTAGTTTGGGACCAAAAATTCCAGAATCAGGGGGACGAGGGATAACTGGGCATGCAAAAGAAAGGTGCCCAAGCCTTCCACACGCATAGCAAAACTCAGATAGTCGTTCATATTGATAAAAAACTTGAGCTGGTGGCTTAGGAGGACGTTGTAAAATAAAACCCGTAGCCAAAGGTTCATCAAGAGGAATAAGGACCCGGATTCTCAAGAAGCTTTTCCTACAAGGCTTCATATTATCCATATTATCAACTTCAACCAGACCTCCAATACTTTCTGCAATAATCTTAGCATTGGCCACCGTCATTTTATCAAGAGGAAGTCCATGCACCTGTACCCAGATCGCTGCCTTCGAAAAACCAATATCATCAAAAGTTTCATCATTTTCCCAACGCTTCAAAAATAAAGGAGATCCATTGATATTCCAAGGAGAATTGTTTAGAACCCTAGAAAGATCCTCCAGGTCTTCAAAGGTAAAAACCATTTTGTTATCCTCTTTATCCTCAGTGGTGAGAGACTTCACAAACTGCCAAGCTTGCAGAATGTTCTTTTTTATAGCAGTCTTGGACACAGTTTTAAGGGAAATAATCTTCCCAACTAAGGTGAGAGAGGGGGGGAGAGTCTGGTTAATGGGATGATCACCCAAGATGGGAGCAGAAGGTTCGGAACAGTGGAGAGCATTTGTGTGAGAGATGAGAGCATTTATTTCCAAGTTAACGGAATCCATGGAGAAAAGACCAGATGAAAGAGTAGCAGGAATAGCAGAGACTGAGCAGAATCAAGAAACAAGAGGCAAAGGTCAGGAAGAGGATGAACAGAGTTCAGGAGAGCTCCACACGACTCTCGAGTCTAAAGTCTCGAGGTCTGACTTCTATTATGGTTGATTGGTATACATGCAGGATGTTGGGCATTTTCAGCGGTGGCAGCGGTTGAGGGGATCACTAAGACCAAAACTGGCAAACTGATCTCCCTGTTGGAGCAACAGCTGGTGGACTGTAACACCGGCGAAAGCAATAGAGGTTGCAATGGTGGTTGGATGGATAATGCGTTTAAATATATAATACAAAACCAAGGACTCGTCGACGAAACAAATTACCCATATCATGCTATGGATGGAATTTGTGACACGGAGAAGGCGTCTAATTCTGAAGCTCAGATCAACAGTTTTGAAGATGTCCCTGCCAATAATGAGGAGGCATTATTAAAGGCAGTGGCCAGCCAACCGGTCTCTGTTACCGTTGACGATTACGGAAGAGCCTTTCAACTTTACTCAAGTGGGGTGTTCAGTGGAGATTGTGATACTACTCCAACCCCTGCTATTACCGTAATTGTGTATGGAACTACTGATGATGGTGTCAATTAAGAATTCATGGGGCGACACGTGGGGCGAGAGTGGGTACATGAGGATTCAGAGAGACATTGATGCCCCTCAAGGTCTCTATGGCATTGCCAGTTGCCACACGACCTTCCTATCTAGTAATTAATTAGAAAGTACAAACGTCGACGTATCAATCTATATATATAAGTCATCTATAAGTATTGTTTTTTATTTTCCTATATATAATATATATGCATGCATGTTAAATGCTCTTGGCTGTGAAAATGCCTCTGTTGCTGCTACTTTCCATATTTATATGTGTTCCTAAATACTTATGAATGAAAAGATATTAGGGTGTGTTTAGCAACCCCTTTTTCCTTTGTTACTGTGGCTGAAAATGATTGATGTAGTATAAAATTTTGAATTTTTGGTATTAAATAGTAAAAAAATTTTGTTTTGTAGTTATTATTATTTTTATTTGAATAGTAATAAAAAATGAAAAAGTAAATAAATAAATAAGAAGTAAAAATGTTTTGATGTTAATTGTTTTAGAAAATTGCGCATAAACAATGACAAATTGATGAAGGGGTTTGCCAAACACTCCCTATATAAGGTTAGAGTTGGATTAGAAAGAACTTTCTAGTACGTATTGATGTCCAAACTTAGTATTAAGGCCTTTGACTTTTTATTTTTTACAAACTCAACACAAAATTAAACGATTAGGGTGAAAGAAAATGTGAAGGTCAAAGAAGAATTCTGAGCTTCCAAAAACCATAGAGCCCATCGAACCAGATTATATTGGTGAACCTTTTGCTTGACAAATTGAGCACCTGAACCGATGAGAAGGATTAAACTGATCATCCACTGGGGTTTAAACTTTTATATACAAATAATACAATGGTCAATAGTTGTACGGTTGGTTGATTGTTTAAGGTGGCTGTTTTTCTTTTTGCCGGTAAAGTTTTGACATAGAATATTATAACTTAAAAAAAAAAAAAAAAAAGGAAATTTAGTAAGATTTTTATGGGATAAAGCAAGATTAAGAAACAAAAAATAAAGTTTTAAATTATTTTATTTCTATTATTTATATTAAGCTAATTAGAAAGCTTAATTAATACTGTCTTTTCTTTTCTTTTTGACCAATTGGACCCTATACATATTGGGTCCAATTATTTTGCTTGGGCTCTCAATTCTTTCACTTATTTCATAAGGCCTTCCTGGTGTTTGAAAAGTTTGGATATGTTCCAAAAACAAAATCAAAAACAAGAAAAGATAATGGGCCGAAAATAACTCCAGGAGTTGTAGAAGCATGAGATCCAAGGCAAGCTTGATTCTATAAACCAAAAAGAGGGCTCAAACCAAGCCCATCTGATTCTATACATAAGATGAAATTTGATTTACATAAAAATGGCATATCACATATAGAACAAAAATAATATTAAAAAAAAAAAAAAAAAAGAGGATTTGATAACCCCGGTTGACGTTATTCTTCGAAATTTGCTGTAAATTTAAAACTGATTGGGACGGTGATTTTTCGTAGATATTATCTGTATATATCATAGAGGATGACAAGGAGACAAAGCAAGAAAAAGAAACAAGGCAACAAAAGGAAACATAGCAACGGCTATATTATGCTATATTATAACGGCTAGTAAAACACTTGTATAAATAAGCCATCAATGAAATGAAATGAATCAAGGGAAGAATGTAGTCCCTAAGTGTTTCTTCCTCTCTCCTTCCTTATTTTCAATAATCAATAAACTTCCATACCTGTCTAAGCAACAGGTGGTGGACTGTAACTACGACGAAAGCAATAAAGGTTGCGCCGGTGGTTGGGTGAATAATGCGTTTAAATATATAATACAAAACAAAGGACTTGCATGCCGCCAAAACAAATTACCCATATCAGGCTAAGGATGGAATTTGTGACACGGAGAAGGCGGCTAATCCTGAAGCTCAGCTCAACGGTTTTGAACATGTACTTGCCAATAATGAGGAGGCATTACTGAAGGCGGTGGCCAGTCAACCGGTCTCTGTTACCGTTGACACTTATGGAAGAGCCTTTCAATTCTACTCAAGCGGGGGTGTTCAGTGGAGATTGTGAGACTAGACCAACCCATGCTGTTTAAGCTGTTACTGTAATTGGGTATGGAACGACTGATGATGGTGTCAAGTATTGGTTAGTCAAGAATTCATGGGGCGAGAGTGGGTACATGAGGATTCAGAGAGACATTGATGCTCCTCAAGGTCTCTGTGGCATTGCCACACGACCTTCCTATCCAGTAATTAATTAGGAAGTTGTTTGTTCTTTTCCATATATATATATATTTGGGGAAAATACAATTTACTCCTTCTGAAGTTTCATGAGTTTTTTAATTTTAACCCTAAAGTTTAAAAATTGACAATCTACCCTCCTAAAGTTTAAAAAATTGGTAATTTAAACTCTCCGTTTAATTTTTCCGTCTAAATTGACGGAAATCTATGAAATTACATCATTACCCTCCGACTTTTTTAAAAAAAATTCGGTACAATTTAACGGAAATTAGTAATGGAAGGTTTAAATTGTCAATTTTTGAAACCCTAGAGAGGTAGATTGCCACTTTTTGAACTTTGGGATTAAAATTAAAAAATCCTAAAACTTTAAGGAGGTAAACTGCATTTTTTCCAAAATATATATATATATATATATATATATGTGTGTGTGTGTGTGTGTGTGTGTTAGTTATAACTGCTCTGGGCTGTGAAAATGCCTCTGTTGCTGCTGCTGCTTCTATATATTATGTCGTCAAAATCTGTATTGCTCTCCCTTTTCATATTATGTGTTCCTAAGTACCTGTGAATGAAAAGATATAGGGTGTATTTGGCAATTCCTTTTTTTCCTTTGTTACTCTAACTGAAAATGATTGATGTAACATAAAGTTTTGAATTTTTTTTAATTAAAAAGTGAAAATTTTTGTTTTGTAGTTTTTTTTTATTTAAATAGTAATAAAAAATTAATTATGTAATATAAAAAGTGAAAAAAAAAGTGAAAATGTTTTTTTTTTTTGGGGGGGAGGGGGGGGGGTGGGGAATGGTGCCTAAATGGTGGCGGTGGCAATGGGATGAAGGGGTTTGCCAAACACTACCATAAAAGATCTGGGTCGGGTTAGAAAGAACTATTGATGTAATTTGGTATGGAGGCCTTCGACTCTCTTTTTTTATTTTTTATTTTTTATTTTTTATTTTTTCACCATTTACAAACTCAACACAAAATTAAACCATTAAGATTAAAATGATTTGAACCGTTTAAGTAAATGATTAGAGAAGTTTTTTTTTTTTTTTATTTACAAACCCAACACAAAATTAAACGATTAAGCTGAAAGGATTTGAACTGTTTAAGCAAATGATTGGCGAATCCAGAAGGTAGAATTCCAAGATAATTACGCATAAGGTCAAGAATTCTGAGCTTTTAAAAACCATAGAGCCTATTGCTTGGTTTATATTGCTTCTAAAAACCAATATAATCCAAAGAGGATTATATTGGTGAACCTGTTGCTTGACAAATTGAGCACTTTGAACAGATGAGAAGG
This sequence comes from Corylus avellana, assembly GCF_901000735.1. Classification (NCBI taxonomy): domain Eukaryota; kingdom Viridiplantae; phylum Streptophyta; class Magnoliopsida; order Fagales; family Betulaceae; genus Corylus; species Corylus avellana. The sequence continues at coordinate 38,573,646 of NC_081542.1, forward strand.
AATAAACTGATCGATCATCCACTTGGGGTTTAAGGTTAAAAGCTATTCGAACTTTTATATACTGTGGTCCATAGTTGTACATTTGGTTGATTGTTTAAGGTGGCTGTTTTTCTTTTTGCCGGTAAAGTTTTGACATAGATTGTAACTTTTTTAACAAAAAAAAGACATTTAGTAATATTTTTATGGGATAAAGCAAGATTAAGAAACCAAAAAAAAAAAAGTTTTATATTATTTATATTAATTAAGCTAATGAGAAAGCTTAATTAATACTGTCATTCCTTTTCTTTTTGACCAATTGGACCCTATACATATTGGGTCTAATTATTTTGCTTGGGCTCTCAATTCTTTCACTTATTTAATTAGGACATCCTGGTGTTTGAAAATTTCTGATATGTTCGAAAAACAAAAATAAAAACAAATAATAGAGAATAAATTCAATTAGGTCGCGGTGTAAATTGAATGTTTTGCACCATTCAATAGGAAGTAGACACTTCAACTGGAAACCCTAAAAAATAATATAACCCTTCACACTAAATAATTTTATTTTCCTTAACAATACCTCATAGATAAAATACCCATTGATAAAACCATCAAAGTCACCGTCGAAGACTCCAATATTGAGGGTTCAGAGGTGGATGGGGGTTTGATGGTAGATGGTAAACATTGGGTTAAAACGAATGAAAAAGTACTGAGTACTCCATAAAATTTATTTGAATTAAAGATACAGTATTTTCATCTCCATTATATTTTATGTTTTTACCTGATGTGTCAAATTTCTATTGAAGTCAGTAAAATGAAGTTTTACACACCACATCCCGATAAAAGGGACTCTAAAAAAAAAACAAACAAAAGATAATGGGCCGACAATGACTAGGAGTTGTAGAAGAATGAGATCCAAAGCAAGCCTGATTATTCTATAAACCAAAAAGTGGGCTTGAACCAAGCCCATCTGATTCTATACATAAAATGAGATTTGATTTACATAAAAATGGTACATCACATATAGATCAACAACAACAATAAAATACATAAATAAATAAAACAACAATAACAATAATAGGTTATATAAAAACTGCAAGAGAATAA
>NC_081542.1:38574831-38591804 GCF_901000735.1 Corylus avellana
GACATAATGGATGACCTCTATTTTTATGCACATAATGGAACCACCATGGAAACTTCACTTAATTTTTTTTTTTAATTTTTTTTTTTTTATCACTTTTACGATTACTCTCCTAAAAGTTTAAAAAATTCTCAATTTTAGTTATCAAACTTTTAATTTTTTTGCAATGTTAACCTTCTATTAGATTTTTCCATTAAATCCTAACGGAGGAGTTTCAAAATTACCCCCCTCCCCAAAAAAAAAAAGGAAAGAAAAAAATGCAAAGATTCAGGCATTTGTCAAGATTTAACCACGACTTTTCTTTTTCTTTTTTCTTTTTAAAGAAAAAGAAAAAGAAAATTGACATGTAAAAGGGAAAAGGGAACCATCATTTTGACAACCTTAAACAAACAGAAGTAGGGTGCAAAACCTAATATAAAAGTAGATGTGATAAAAATAATCCAATGGATTTGGAGGGTGGCAAGTGACCCGTTCCACAATCTCCTTCTGGTTTGTGGGCATGCGACCTGCCGTGACACGTGATTTTTGGCTTAATCTCATTTGTATTATATTCTTTTTTGTTAATTTAAATGTATGTTTGAATTGCTTTGAGGGGTAAGTTAAGTGGATCGTATCAACTAACCCACATAAATCCAAACCAGCATTCCAATAGAATGACAGGTGATCAGATTAATAACTATTAAAAGAACAAGGAAAAGACTATGAATAAGCCTATGCTTGTAAGCGTGTTTTAAGACGTATTCGAATGGAAGAGATAATGTGAGATCGTATAAGAATGCTTCTAAAACTAAGATGAAAAACAGTCTACTTATATAGAATATATGTCTGAAAATTGGCACTGTGCGACACTTTCAAAGCATTTTGGCTATGAAATGAGGACAAAACTAAGCTAATCTCAAAAATACAATTAGTAAAAGGCTAAAAAGAGAAAATAAAAGGGAATTAGATAGCAAGAATGACCAAAAGAGCATCACCCTCCAGTTGAAAATTGCCACAGCCCATGGAAGCAGCCATCCGAGAAGCTAGAATAATGATATAGGGACTAGAATTCTCCCAAACATGATGTGTCATTTAAAATCACCAATAAATCAAAATTCAATAATGATCATCTTAAATTCAAAGGTGATTTTAAAAGTCACGTCACATTTAGGAGGACTATAGGAAGCTTATAGTCCTCCTAATATCATAACTCGAGAAGCTAAGAGACTGCAGCTGGGGTGGTAGGTTTTTATCAAATCTAGTATAAACAAGATGAAGTTGGGAGAAAGTCAACGTATTCTCATTAGAATGAATGAATGAACATCAGTTACATTATATATTCTGTTGCAATATAATGAAAACAGAGTATGCTGAATTACATACGGCTAGTTAAGCTTAATAACAAACTTAATTAACTCGTAACTACAATAACAAATTTAAAGTCCACGTCACTTTGTATTGTCAACATCAACATCACAGTTAGGTAGCAATTGTGATTTGCTGTTAGCTTTAACCTACTCCCACCCCCTCAATGAAGATTAATTTAGCTCGAAAATTTCAGAGCTTGGCTCGTAGCTCGACAATTCGAACTTTACGAGCTTTGATTAGGATTCAGAGGCCTAATCTCCTCTTTCTTTGATTTGTGGAGATGGGAGGAATGAGAGTCCATGTGCCATGGTGGAGGAGGGCATCAAACTTGTTGTTCATTGCATCACACCAGGCGGGGTGCTTGGACGCTTGGGAGTAGCAGGTGGGTTCGACCTCGTCGGGGCTGGTAGTGGCAAGGATCACTTTCGGAAGCGGGTAGTGAATGAGACCGTTTGGGAGAGACTTGGGCTTGAAAATGTTGTTCTTGGACTGAGTTTGCATTGCATGTCCTGGTTGAGGCATGGGAGATGCTGAGGCTGGGGAGGACACTAGAACCTGCAAAGAGTTAGAAAAAGAACTAGTGTTAGTAAGGGTAGGTGTGTGAGATGTAAGAGGGGATGGCGGGTGATAAGTGCTAAAATATTCATATTTTAGCCTCTTAATTTACACTTATTAATTTCTTAGTTTTGTTATTTTGTGCTATTTTATTTTATTTTATTTTTTTTTTTGTGTTTTCTAAGTTTTTGTAGGTCATAGAAGAAAATGAAGTATTTTTGGAAGTCTCGGGCTTAAAGGACAAAATTGGGAAAAAGTTAGAAGTATTGGATCAAGTAGAAGCACCCAGAGGCAGTGCGCTCGAGTGCACTACACCTAGGCTAGAGCGCATCTGCGCTTGAGCGTCCATCACCAGAGATCGATCGTAGGTGTGCGATCGAGCGCACTCGGACGCTGGAGAATATTCAGACACACGACAAGACTCATTTTCCTTCCCAAACTTGGATTTCCAAGTCCTAGTTGTAATAGGACCTAGACCTCCGAATTTCCTAGGATTACTAGGGCTTCTAGGACTCTCATAAGCCCTATAAATAGACCTTTAAGCCTCATAACTCAAGATACCATTCAATAGACAAATTTTTATAAGCTTGCTTGGAGAGGGGAATTTGGAGGCTACTTCTAGGAGTGGTTTTTAGTTCTTTCTTTTCCCTTTATTTTAATTATGTGTAAATAAATACTTTAGTAGGGCTAGATTGAAGCCCTAATTATGTTTCTCTAATATTTCAATATTGCCGCATTTGTGATAATCATATTGTGATGCTTAACTTGATTAATTCATATTTTATCGAATTCCTCATATAAATGTCCCTGATCAACATATGCATGTGGTATGGATTAGTTATTTAAGTCAATTTGGATGATCGAGTCTTAGGCTTAATAGAGTGACAAAAGAATCTCCTAACGGGTTCTTGGGTTAATCAACATAAAAAATCGGGAGTAGACACTCATGCCCTAGGTTTCATGTATTTGTCGATTTTCACAAATTTATGATTTCTTAAAGAACAACTTAGTAGACACCCATGCTAAATCCTTTAAGAAAGAAAAGAATTAGAGTAGACACGCATGCTTAATTCGTTGCTTAGGAAAATCAATAGCTTAAGGAGTAGACACCCATGCCCTTAGGTTGGCAAATATTAGGTATTCTTGATATGATTGGAACATTGACATATTGTTATATTATTGAGCATGATTAGTGATGGATATCAAAGCCCTACCTTTTCATTTAACTTTATTTATTTTTATAATATCAATTTCGTGACAAAGTTGATATTTTAATTTAGAAAATAAATTCTAAGCAAAATCAACAATTTCCGTGGGAATGATCGCATACTTGCACCATATACTATTGTTTTGATCTTGTGCACTTGCGAGTTAAGACGTACCAAATATTCACCTATTAATTTAGGTGGGTATTTGGCACAACAAGTTTTTGGCGCCGTTGCCGGGGATTGTTTAATTTTGTTCCGTTCTGCAGCGGTGCCATCGAGATCACTGCTGCAGGGCGATCAAGCGCAAAATTAGAGCACCAACCAATGCGATCGAGCGCATTATCAGACAACACCTACGTTCCAGCACTTTAGGCAGTTTGTGAGTCTTTTTTTTTTTTTTTCTTTTGTTATTTAATTTTCTTTTTGTGTTTTACTTATGTGGGGAAACATTCCAACACCCCATGAACCATGTTCATATTGCCATAACCCTTATCACCATGTTAGAGACTGTCCTTCAACAAGACAATTTTCTAACTATTCTTATGGGCATATGAACACCTCATTATCTAGACCGGGGGACAACGGCTATTTTAATTCCTATAACCCAACATGGGGCCAACAATCCAATTTCTCATGGCAAGCTCAAGTTTCTAGAAATTCTGCTCCACAATTTCATAAACCACACCATCAATAATCTCCGCAGTTTTATGGTCAATCATACTCCTTTCTTAGCCACACTAAGGCCAATATGCAGCTGCTGGAATACATTGCCAAATTAGAAGCATACCAAGAGGAGCTATCTCCTATCTATTGGCCTCCACAATACAAAGAAGAGGAGCCATCTCCCATATATGATCATTCATATTCTTGTCTTAGCCCCAGTCTATGGCAATCCATTTTCAAAATAGAAGCTCATGAAGAGGAACCATCTCCCATCAATTGGTCTCAACATTAACATGAAGAGGAGCCATCTCCAATCGATTGGCCTCAACAATATCAAGAAGAACCACCTCCTCCGAAGAGTTTTGCCTTAGAAGAAGCGTGTTATGCCTTAGAAGAAGCAAGTTCTGCCTTAAAAGAAGCGTTGTCAATTTTTTAACAATTATTTGAAAGGATGGAGGCTCACCATAAACAAAAAGCCAATATCTTCAAAGAAGAAGAAGAAGAGTGCTAAAGTCAGTTTGTGACCACTCTTCATGGATATTATATGGAGGAAGAGAGTATTTGCTATCATGAAAAGGAGTCACCTCCCATCTATTGGCTTCAACAATACCAAGAAGAAGAGTGCCAAAGTCAATTGATGGCCAATCCTAATGGACACTACATGGAGGATGAGTGCACTTATTATCATGAGCAAGCTATCACCACATGTGTGAGTTAAGAAGTGGTTAAAAATCAAGTGGAAGAAAGGAAGGAGGAACAAATTGAAGTTCCACAAGAGTCACATCGTTAAGAAGAAGAGAGCACTGAAACTTCTTCAACATTAGTTCTTATTCCTAAAACACTAAAAAGCTAGTAAAGCAATCTGTTAGATCTACCATATGAGCTAACTGAGGACACTAAGATGGAAAAACTCCCTGAAAATTCTTCTTATATTATTACAGTTCATGATTCCCTTCTAGCTGAGAAATTGTTTGAGAAGACTCAGAGTGGTCCACCCCGATTTATAGACATTTGGAATCACCCTGTAATAAGAAAATTCCATTCTCTTTGGTGCAAAAGAAGAAAAGACTGGTGCTTCAAGTTTAAGAGGAGGACAACAGTTTGGCTGAAGATGTTAAACTTAGCGCTCATGGGAGGCACCACCACAGCATACCATTTTTATTTATTTCTTTCTTTGTTTTTATTTTATTTTCATTTTATTTTGTTTTTGTTTTCTATTATTATTTTAGTGTTTTGTTTTTCAGGAACAAGTGTGATTGCGTTCAAGTTTAAGGGTGTATAATGAGTCATGCCAGTCTAGATAGTTTTCTCCATCTGCCAGGTGAGATGTTTTCATGCTATACACACATTAGGGACAATGTGTAATTAAGTTTGGGGGAATGGAAGACACTTACACATGCTTTGTCTCAGTTTTTTTTTTAAAAAAACATGTTCATGATTGTCTTAAATTTTTGGTTGATCAGAAAAAATTGTGATTTGATTTCATTGGTGAGCTTAAAATTTTGAATACAGATATGATGATAGAATTTTTAAGTTTGGTTACTTACTTTAGGCATTTGAGAATTCACATGTTTGATCTAATCTACATAAGCACATTAGCACATAATTTGTGGGGGTATGACATAAGAATTTGATGTGTATGTTTTGATGTCTTGAGTGAAATTGGATGACTTATTGGTTGGATACTTTGGCATAATGTTGAAAGAAAAAAAATTAATAAAAAGTTAATCATTAATAAGCTTTTCACTAAGTAACTAGACTTCTTGCCTCATTAAGCAATGCGTGCTTACGTCAAAAGGTGAGAACTTTTAATTTGGTTAATGTCATGGTTAATTTGGTTTCGTAGTCTTTTTTACTCGAGCTAGTAAGTCCTTAGAGGTGTCTCTACTCCTAATACCCTAAAGCCATTTGGTTTGGGAGTCATTGACTTAACACTCGCTACATGGGTCAATTAAAAAGCTTAAGGGAACCAAACATTGCACAACCTGACCAAGAAGAAAAAGAAAAAAGAAAAAAAAAAAAAAAAGTTATTCCATAGTTATTCATTTTGATTGGGATTTCAGTGAACTTTGAGATATTGAGACATTGCACTTTGAAATTAATTTGAAGCTTCATATTTATGTGCTAGTTCACTTTACACTGCTTCGAACTTGTGATGCCTTAACCTGTCTTTTGTAAGTAATTCAACTTTAAAATTTCAATTCATTGAGAAGATGGAGTTTATCTTTTTAACCTTCCCAATGAATGAAAATCATGGTTTTGAGTGACACTTAAATTTTGGATAACATGAACTTTGCATAATGTTTGTGGGTAACATTCCTAGAAAACTCCCACGAGACTTCAATCGTCCTCTAAGGAATGCCTAGGGGTTTAAAAGGCTTGTTGCATATGCTAAATGCAATCGTACATCCCACAAAAGATGGATTTATCTTTTTATTTCTGATTTTCATTTTGATTTTAGTTTTGTATTGCTAAGGGACTAGCAATATGTAAGTTTGGGGTGTGATAAGGCCTAGAATATTCATATTTTAGCACCTTAATTTACACTTGTTAATTTCTTAGTTGGATTTATCTTTTTATTTCTGATTTTCATTTTGATTTTAGTTTTGTATTGCTAAGGGACTAGCAATATGTAAGTTTGGGGTGTGATAAGGCCTAGAATATTCATATTTTAGCACCTTAATTTACACTTGTTAATTTCTTAGTTTTCTTATTAACAAGTGTAATTTACACTTGTTAATTTCTTAGTTTTGTTAATTTCTTAGTTTTTACATATTGCTAAGGGACTAGCAATATGTAAGTTTGGGGTGTGATAAGGCCTAGAATATTCATATTTTAGCACCTTAATTTACACTTGTTAATTTCTTAGTTTTGTAATTTTGTAATTTCTTAGAATATTCATATTTTAGCACCTCTTGTTCTTTTTTTTTTTTTTTTTTTTTTTTTTTTTTTTTTTTTTTTTTTTTTTTTTTTTTTTTTTGTGTTTTCTATGTTTTTGTAGGTCATGGAAGAAAATGAAGCATTTCTGAAAGTCTCGGGCTTCAAGAACAAAATTGAGAAAAAGCTAGAAGTCTTAGATCAAGAGGAAGCAACCAGAGGTAGTGCGCTTGAGTGCACTACACCTAGTTTAGAGCGCATCTGTGCTCGAGCGTCCATCACCAGAGATCAATCGCAGGTGTGCGATTGAGCACACTCGGCTCTGGAGAATATTCAGACACGCGGCAAGACTCATTTTCCTTCCCAAACTTGGATTTCCAAGTCCTAGTTGTAATAAAACCTAGACCTCCGAATTTCCTAGGACTACTAGGGCTTCTAGGACTCATCTAAGCCCTATAAATAGACCTCTAAGCCTCACAACTCAAGATACCATTCAATAGACAAATTTTTATATGCTTGCTTGGATAGGGAAATTTGGAGGCTACTTCTAGGAGAGGTTTTCGGTTCTTTCTTTTTTCCTTTATTTTAATTATGTGTAACTAAATACTTTAGTAGGGATAGATTGCAACCCTAATTATGTTTCTCTAATATTTTAATATTGGCGTCTTTGTGATAATTATATTGTGATACTTAACTTGATTAATTCCTGTTTTATAGAATTCATCATATAAATGTGCCTGATCAACATATGCATGTGGTATAAATTAGTTATTTAAGTCAATTTGGATGATCGAGTCTTGGGCTTAATAGAGTGACGAAAAAATCTCCTCACGGGTTCTTGGGTTAATCAACATGAAAAACCGGGAGTAGACACCCATGCCTTAGGTTCCATGTGTTTGTCGATTTCCACAGATTTATGCTTTCTTAAATAATAAATTAGTAGACACCCATGCTAAATCCTTTAAGAAAGAAAAGAATTAGAGTAGACACCCATGTCTAATTCGTTGCTTAGGGAAATCAATAACTTAAGGAGTAGACACCCATACCTTTAGGTTGGCAAACATTGATATGATTGGAACATTGGCATATTGTTATATTATTTAACATGATTAGTGGTTGATATCAAAGCCCTACATTTTCGTTTATTTTTATTTATTTTCATAATATCAATTTTCGTGACAAAGTTGATATTTTAATTTAGAAAATAAATTCTAATTAAAATCAACAATACCGTGGGAATGATCTTGTACTTGCACCCTATACTATTGTTTTGATCTTGTGCACTTGCAAGTTAAAACGGACTTAATATTTGCCTATTAATTTAGGTGAGTATTTGGTACAATAGTGGGTCGGGAGACGGAGTGGCAATTGTTCCTAGTGCATCGCAAGGTGAAGTAGATGCTCAGGTTGGGATACGAGGGTTTGTGAAAGGGGGAAAATAGTGGTGTGGGAAGTGGGGGGAGGGAAGAAGGGGAGGTGAATGGGTAAAGTGACTCATCGAAGATGATGTGTTGGGAGATGTAGATACAACCAGTTGATGGATGAAGGCATTTGTAGCCATGGTGAGAGGGACTATACCCAATGAAGATGCATGTGTCGGAGCGGAAATCGAGCTTGTGTTTGTTGTAAGGGCGAACATAGGGCCAACAAGCACATTCGAAGATGCGCAAAAAACTGTAATTAGGTCGGAGAGAAAAAAGTTGTTGAAAAGGTGATTCATTATTGGATGGGTGTGCGTAAGCAGTTTATGAGATAGCAAGCAGTTTGAAAAGCCTCAGCCCAATATGTGAAAGGGGCGGAGCAATGGGACAGAAGGGTGAGACTCGTTTCGACAATGTGGCGATGTTTGCGTTCCACAGACCCATTTTGTTGATGGGTGTGTGGGCACGTAATTTGATGATGGATTCCATGGGATGCAAAATGGTGACGTAATTTTTGATATTCTCCACTTCCATTTGTTTGGATGGATTTGATCTTACGATCAAATTGGTGTTCAACATAAGCCTAAAAGTTAGGAAAAATAGAAAAGACATCAGATTTGCATGCAATGGGATAAAATCACGTGAATTTACTAAAATGATCGACAAAAATAACATAAAAGCATGCACCATTATTGGATAAAATAAGGGAAGGTCCCCAAACATTAGAAAAAACAAGTTCAAGTGGGACACTTGATTTATTTTCAGACATATTAAAAGGAAGCTGATGACTTTTGCCTCGCTGACAGGCCTGACAAATAGGGAGCTTCTTATTGTTGGTAACTGGAAGTTGAAATCTAGTGACGACATGATGAACAATGCGATCAGCAAGGTGGCCGAGGCGAGCGTCCCACTCCACGAAGCTAGCACGTTCTCTGGAGAAAATACTAGGGGGATGCAGATGTAAGTGAAAACCAATGGTAAAGGTCGTGTCTACTCAAGCCGTGGTGCAGAATTTTCTTGGACGTATGATCCTTGACAAAGAAACAAGAAGGGTGAAATTTCATATAAACATTATTATCAGAAGTGAATTCTTGGACTCAAAGTAAATTTTTGGTTATGTTAGGAACTTGTAAGATATGACGTATAAAGAAATTAGGAGAAAGTTTAGAGTTGCCCGTATGTTGAATGGCAGGTCGGGTACCATTGCCCACTTGGATTTCATCGGGTCTATCATACGCCTCTAAGTGAAGATTCAAAATGTTGAGGTCGGAGATGACATGGTGAGTAGCGCCGGCATCCGGATACTAGTTGAGATCCTGAGTTTGGGGCTGAGCAGCAGTGTAGGCAGTGAGATTAGGCCCTGTTGTTTGAAAAGCTTGGTCAAATATATGATAACAGGCCATGGCAGTGTGGCCCAATTTTCCACATAATTGGCAGGTGGGCCGAGGGCCTAAAATAGAGGTGGACCCATTTTAAGATGAGGGATTGTGAGAGGGAGGAGTGGTATTTCCACGCCCCCTTGTTTTGTATTGCCCAAAAGAGTGTTGGAGGTGCTTGCCATTTGAAGGGTGGGTTCTCATGGAACCGAGGTCCGTCCTCTTCCACGGTGTGGATTCTGGCTGCGTGAGGCAAGGTTGGCTGCGACAAGGAAATTGTCATTCTGGTGGTGTTGCTCGAGTTTGGTCTCGTGAGCTAGCAGATGGTTGAGCAGATCGTCCATGGTGAGAAGCTCAATTTGGGTAATCACAGACGTGACGAGGGGGTCGTATTTGGGACCCAGTCCGGCAAGGAAAGACATGGTGAATTCGTAGTCGCTGAGTGATGTGTGCCGAATATTGCATATTTGGACCCCTTAATTTACTTGTGTTAATCCTTTAGTTGTGTTATTATCTGATGTTCTATGTTAGTTTTGTGTTTTTAGTATTTTGTAGGTCGTTGAAGAAAAACTACTTTTCGGAAGAAAACATACTTTGAAAAGATCTAGGTGATGTGGTTAAATTTAACCAAATCCATGAAATGTTTAAATCGGATTAAAGATCAGATTAGATTAAAGTTTAGATTAGATAAAATTTCGGATTGTATTCAAATTTAGATTCTACACATGTTTCAGTATTTTGATCATAACTTTTTGCTCACGTATGAGATCAAAGTGATTCAAGTGGCATTGGAAATCTAACTCAAAATACTATAATTCATTGTGAAATAGGATTTTCCTAATTCGGACATTTACTATTCCAAAATCGTCCCGCAATAAAAGGATACAAACCTAGACGAATTTTATCCGATTTCAGCTTGTAAAACCCTAAGTTTTAGGTTTATAAATAGGGAATTATCAGATTAGTTGTGGGGGGCTACGAATTTCAAGATTGTAGAGGAGAAAGAATAGAGTTTAAGGTTTTCCTAACTTTTCGATCTCAACTTTGTGATTCTTATTTGTAAGTACTCAATTTTACATTATGAATTTAATCGATCCTGTTTTGTCTTTCAATAACATGAGAGGCTAAACCTTCAACTAAGGTTGAAAATGAAGCCTCACTTATGATTAGCAACTTTGTTTCATGTATGTAATATTTTCCAATTTAATGGTTTAATTGCTCTATTGTTTTACTTCTAATCAATTTGATTGAATAATTCTTGGATATCTTTTGTGATACAAGGATATACTTGATGATTTAAGATTATTCAATACAATTGATTGCTTGGTTTTCTTTGTTAAAATTTGGATTTCCCCTGTGATTTATTCTCTGGATACAATTGATGTTTTGATAAAGATTGAATAGTTTCTTATGATTTACGGATACAGTTAATGATTTGATTGAATATTGGATTTCTTTTGTGATTTGGGTTATGAATGGGATACATAGGATCTTTTGATTAATTTTTTGAAGCAATTGTAAAACGAACTTAAGATTTATATGTGAAAACTTTGGGGAATATTATAGATCATGAAATTACGTTGTTATGAATTTGTGAATGCGGATTCCGAAACCTTAGTGCTTCGTCATAAGATTTCAATCACTTTAAATTGCTCATGCTTTTTCCTTTTCATTCGAACAAAAAAATCTCTCAAAAATTTGGAACTAGATTAGGATTTAATTAATTTAGATTTAAAATTACTTTCAAGAATACAATTTCCTGTGTGTTCAACCTCATACTTGCAATCCATTAACTACAATTGTTTCGTGCACTTACGAGTCAAATAAATTTGCACAACACTGAGCGGGTGACCAGCGACAGCAAGGGTGGCTGCGGTTTGTTTGAGCCGTTGGAAATATGCCTTGATGGAAGAATTGCCCTTCTTTGCAGTGGCAATTTCATTGTGAAGGGTCATGGTACGGGCTCGGGAGGCGGAAGAGAAGGTGCGTTCAAGTGCAGTCCAGAGTTCTTGGGCAATGCGGCATCCAAGGACTTGGGGCAGCAATTCTTCAGAGATGGTGGACATAAGCATGCTCAAAATAAGTTGATCCTGGCGAAACAATCAAAGTGTCTTTGGATCGTTGAGGATGCGGAGAGAGCCATCAATGGCAGTGGAGGTGTGTGGATGGGGAGGCTTGTTGGTTCCATCCACAAACCCATAGAGATCGTGACCTTGAAGGAAAGTTTGAAGTTGATGGTGTCGAACCAAGTAATTGTTTTGGGTAAGTTTGGAAATAGACTGGGCAAAATTTGAGAGAGATGCAAGTGATGGTTTGGGTTGGTTGGGTTGTTTTCATTGTGGGTAGGGGGAATGGGCTTATTGATGTTATGGGTAAAGGGGGTTGGGTTGGTTTCGGTGGAGGTGGATGAGGCCATTTGGTATGCAACTTGAGTGTTTGCTGAAACACTTCAAAGAGAGGAAAAAAAAAAAGGAAGACGACATGGGTCGCTCATTAGAGCTCTGATACCATATAGAAGAGGTAATGGAAATAATTTTGCCTTGCATATTTTCATTGATATGATGGGTTTATATACAAGAGATTGCATTTACATAATAGGAAGAAAATACAAATCAAATATAAATCAAATAAATGATTTCTATTCTAGAAGTAGCCGTTGCTACATTTATTCTTGATTGATTTGGGTTTCCTTGTTGATGGTAGCCGTTGCTTGATTTGGGGTTGCCTTGATTTGGGTTTTAGCCTTTGCCTGAGTTTCTTTAGAGAGAGTGGTGTCTTGCTGATCACGTGTTGGTTCAATAGGTCACACCTCAAAAAGAGAAGTGTCATCTCTAACAAGAGTATCTCACTTAGAAAATATTTTTCTTTATTCGTCTTCTCTAAATTGTTACTTATAAAACGCTTAAATAAACAAACAAGAAACTTTAATCCTAATTTGACTCACTTTGGGCCAAGCTCATTATTAAATTACAAAATCATTTAAAATAAAATAAATACTAATAACCTAAATAAAGAGCTGATTATTTACTTTTTCTTTTGCATCAACAACTTATTCCAAACACGTGACAAAGAAATGATTCGAACATCTTATACTATGTAGGGAAGAATAAATTTATTCATTTAATCGATACTCTAATAAATTCTTCTATTATGGTTGATTGGTATACATGCAGGATGTTGGGCATTTTCAGCGGTGGCAGCGGTTGAGGGGATCACTAAGACCAAAACTGGCAAACTGATCTCCCTGTTGGAGCAACAGCTGGTGGACTGTAACACCGGCGAAAGCAATAGAGGTTGCAATGGTGGTTGGATGGATAATGCGTTTAAATATATAATACAAAACCAAGGACTCGTCGACGAAACAAATTACCCATATCATGCTATGGATGGAATTTGTGACACGGAGAAGGCGTCTAATTCTGAAGCTCAGATCAACAGTTTTGAAGATGTACCTGCCAATAACGAGGAGGCATTATTAGAGGCGGTGGCCAGCCAACCGGTCTCTGTTTCCGTTGACGATTACGGAAGAGCCTTTCAACATTACTCAAGTGGGGTGTTCAGTGGAGATTGTGATACTACTCCAACCCCTGCTATTACTGTAATTGTGTATGGAACTACTGATGATGGTGTCAATTAAGAATTCATGGGGCGACACGTGGGGCGAGAGTGGGTACATGAGGATTCAGAGAGACATTGATGCCCCTCAAGGTCTCTATGGCATTGCCAGTTGCCACATGACCTTCCTATCTAGTAATTAATTAGAAAGTGCAAACGTCGACGTATCAATCTATATATATAAGTCATCTATAAGTATTGTTTTTTATTTTCCTATATATATGCATGCATGTTAAATGCTCTTGGCTGTGAAAATGCCTCTGTGGCTGCTACTTTCCATATTTATATGTGTTCCTAAATACTTATGAATGAAAAGATATTAGGGTGTGTTTGGCAACCCCTTTTTCCTTTGTTATTGTAGCTGAAAATGATTGATGTAGTATAAAGTTTTGAATTTTTTGTATTAAGTAGTAAAAAAAATTTGTTTTGTAGTTATTATTATTTTGGGGAAAGTCCACATAATCTCCTCAAACTACCACTCAATTGACAATGTCTCCCTTAAACTTTCAATTGTGACAATATCTCCCTCAAATTACCAAAAATTGTCAATATTCCCCCCAATGACGAAATTACCCTCAGTAAATTATAAAAAAAAAAGAGCAAAAAAAAAAAAAACTAAAACCAAAACTTCTAGAAAAAATCCTAAAATAACAAAAAAATCAAAAGCGTTGGCAATTTTTTTTTAATCAATTACAGAAAAAAAAATTAAAAAAAATTCGATTTTTTTTTTTTTTTTTTTTTTATAAAAATTGAAAATTTTCGTTTTTTTATTTTATTTTTGTGTTATAATTTTATTTAAATAAAAATTTACATTTTAAAAAAATAAAATTTTCGTTTAATAAAATGATTTTTTTTGTTTTTTAAAACAAAATAAAAAAATAGTTTTCTTTTTTTAAATAAAAATTTCCGTTTTAAAAAAAAATTAAAAATTTTTGTTTAAAAAAAAATTGTTTTTTTTTTAAATATTAATTTTAAATTAAAATTTTTCGTTTTTTTTTTTAAATCATTTTTTTTTGAATTTATAGGAGTATTTTTGTCTTATTGAGAAATTTATAGGGGCATTTTTGTCTTATTGCTAGTCTTGGAGGGGGACATTGACAATGTTTTGGTAGTTTAGAGGGGATATTGTCTCAATTAAAAGTTTGGGAGGACATTGTCAATTGGGTGGTAGTTTAAGGAGGGTATATAAACTTTTCCTTATTATTTTTATTTGAATAGTAATAAAAAAAATGAAAAAGTAAATAAATAAATAAGAAGTAAAAATATTTTGATGTTAATTGTTTTAGAAAAATTGCGCATAAACAATGACAAATTGATGAAGGGGTTTGTCAAACACTCCCTATATAAGGTTACAGTTGGATTAGAAAGAACTTTCTAGTACCAATTGATGTCCAAACTTAGTATTAAGGCCTTTGACTTTTTGTTTTTTACAAACTCAACACAAAATCAAACGATTAGGGTGAAAGAAAACGTGAAGGTCAAGAAGAATTCTGAGCTTCCAAAAACCATAGAGCCGATCGAACCAGATTATATTGGTGAACCTGTTGCTTGACAAATTGAGCACCTGAACCGATGAGAAGGATTAAACTGATCATCCACTGGGGTTTAAACTTTTATATACAAATAATACAATGGTCAATAGTTGTACGGTTGGTTGATTGTTTAAGGTGGCTGTTTTTCTTTTTGCCGGTAAAGTTTTGACATAGAATATTATAACTTAAAAAAAAAAAAAAAAAAGGAAATTTAGTAAGATTTTTATGGGATAAAGCAAGATTAAGAAACAAAAAATAAAGTTTTAAATTATTTTATTTCTATTATTTATATTAAGCTAATTAGAAAGCTTAATTAATACTGTCTTTTCTTTTCTTTTTGACCAATTGGACCCTATACATATTGGGTCCAATTATTTTGCTTGGGCTCTCAATTCTTTCACTTATTTCATAAGGCCTTCCTGGTGTTTGAAAAGTTTGGATATGTTCCAAAAACAAAATCAAAAACAAGAAAAGATAATGGGCCGAAAATAACTCCAGGAGTTGTAGAAGCATGAGATCCAAGGCAAGCTTGATTCTATAAACCAAAAAGAGGGCTCGAACCAAGCCCATCTGATTCTATACATAAGATGAAATTTGATTTACATAAAAATGGCATATCACATATAGAACAAAAATAATATTAAAAAAAAAAAAAAAAAAAAAGAGGATTTGAAAACCCCGGTTGACGTTATTCGTCGAAATTTGCTGTAAATTTGAAACTGATTGGGACGGTGACTTTTCGTAGATATTATCTTACAATAGCCTGTATATATCATAGAGGATGACAAGGAGACAAAGCAAGAAAAAGAAACAAGGCAACAAAAGGGAACATAGCAACGGCTATATTATAACGGCTAGTAAAACACTTGTATAAATAAGCCATCAATGAAATGAAATGAATCAAGGGAAGAATGTAGTCCTAAGTGTTTCTTCCTCTCTCCTTCCTTATTTTCAATAATCAATAAACTTCCATACCTGTCTAAGCAACAGGTGGTGGACTGTAACTACGACGAAAGCAACAAAGGTTGCGCCGGTGGTTGGGTGAATAATGCGTTTAAATATATAATACAAAACAAAGGACTTGCATGCCGCCAAAACAAATTACCCATATCAGGCTAAGGATCGAATTTGTGACACTGAGAAGGCGGCTAATCCTGAAGCTCAGCTCAACGGTTTTGAACATGTACTTGCCAATAATGAGGAGGCATTACGTACTGAAGGCGGTGGCCAGTCAACCGGTCTCTGTTACCGTTGACACTTATGGAAGAGCCTTTCAATTCTACTCAAGCGGGGGTGTTCAGTGGAGATTGTGAGACTAGACCAACCCATGCTGTTTAAGCTGTTACTGTAATTGGGTATGGAACGACTGATGATGGTGTCAAGTATTGGTTAGTCAAGAATTCATGGGGCGAGAGTGGGTACATGAGGATTCAGAGAGACATTGATGCTCCTCAAGGTCTCTGTGGCATTGCCACACGACCTTCCTATCCAGTAATTAATTAGGAAGTTGTTTTTTCTTTTCCATATATATATATATGTGTGTGTGTGTGTGTTATAACTGTTGTGGGCTGTGAAAATGCCTCTGTCGCTGCTGCTTCTATATATTATGTCGTCAAAATCTGTATTGCTCTCCCTTTTCATATTATGTGTTCCTAAATACTTATGAATGAAAATATATAGGGTGTATTTGGCAATTCCTTTTTTTTCCTTTGTTACTATAACTGAAAATGATTGATGTACTATAAAGTTTTGAATTTTTTGTATTAAAAAGTGAAAATTTTTTGTTTTGTAGTTATTTTTTTTATTTAAATAGTAATAAAAAATTAATAATGTGATATAAAAAGTGGAAAAAAAAAATGAAAATGTTTTTATATTAATTTTTTGGGGGGAAAATGGTGCTTAAATGGTAACAATGGGATGAAGGGGTTTGACAAACACTACCATATAAGGTCTGGGTTGGGTTAGAAAGAACTTTTTTAAAGAACGTATTGATGTCCAATTTGGTATGGAGGCCATTGACTTTTTTTTCTTCACAACTTACAAACTCATCACAAAATTAAACCATTAAAATTAGGGGAAACTTCACTTAGGACCCCCAAACTTCCACCCGTTTTGAAATACCCCCCCTGAACTTCAAAGTCTCTCAATTTAGTCCCCTGAACTTTCAATTTCTATCAATTTGGACCCTTTTAACTTTTTATACCCATTTTACCCTCGACTAAAACTACGCCGTTTTGGACTTAAACAAAACTACGTCGTTTTTACTCCAAAACTACACCGTTTTGAGCTTCAGAACTACATCACCACCCAACCCAAAACGACGTCGTTTTGGTCATTAATATTAAAAAAATAATAATAAATAAAATAAATTAAAAAATAATT
>NC_081542.1:38592136-38614939 GCF_901000735.1 Corylus avellana
TTTTAAATTTATTTATTTTGCTTTTCTTTTTTAAAAAAATAAAAAATAAAAAAATTAATGCATAAAACGACGTCGTTTTGGGCTGGGTAGGTGTTGTAATTTTAGGACACAAAACGACGTAGTTTTGGGGAAGGGTAAAATGGGTATAAAACATCCAAAACGACGTAGTTTAATGTTAAAAGGGTCCAAATTGATAGAAATTGAAAGTTCAGGGGACTAAATTGAGAGACTTTGAAGTTCAGGGGGGGTATTTCAAAACGGGTGGAAGTTTGGGGGTCCTAAGTGAAGTTTCCCCTTAAAATTAAAAGGATTTGAACCGTTTAAGTAAATGATTAGAGAACATTTATTTATTTATTTATTTTTTTTTACGGTTTACAAACTCAACACAAAATTAAATTATTACGGCAAAAGGGTTTGAAACGTTTAAGTAAATGATTGGCAAATCTAGAAGGTAGAATTCCAAGACGGTTACGTGGGCGGAAGGTCAAGAATTTTGAGCTTCTAAAAACCATAGAGCCGATTGAACCAGATTATATTGGAGAACCTGTTGCTTGACAAATTGAGCACTTTGAACCGATGAGAAGGAAGAGACTGATCGATCATCCACTTGGGGTTTAAGGTTAAAAGCTATTCGAACTTTTATATACTGTGGTCCATAGTTGTACGTTTGGTTGATTGTTTAAGGTGGCTGTTTTTCTTTTTGCCGGCAAAGTTTTGACATAGATTACAACTTTTTTAACAAAAAAAAGACATTTAGTAAGATTTTTATGGGATAAAGCAAGATTAAGAAACAAAAAACAAAAGTTTTATATTATTTTATTTCTATTATTTATATTAAGCTAATAAGAAAGCTTAATTAATACTATCTTTCCTTTTCTTTTTGACCAATTGGACCCTATACATATTGGGTCCAATTATTTTGCTTGGGCTCTCAATTCTTTCACTTATTTAATTAGGACATCCTGGTGTTTGAAAATTTCGGATATGTTCGAAAAACAAAAATAAAAGAGAATAAATTCAATTAGGTTTCGGTGTAAATTGAGTGTTTTGCACCATTCAATAGGAAGTAGACACTTCAACTGGAAACCCTAAAAAATAATATAACCCTTCACACTAAATAATTTTCTTTTCCGTGACAAAATACCTCATAGATAAAATACCCATTGATAAAACCATCGAAATCACCGTCTTTTTTTGGTTTTGAAGATTGCAAATGTTGAGGGCTTAGAGGTGGGTGGGGGCTTCGATGGTGGATGGTGTGCGTTGGTTAAAACGAATGAAAAAGTCCATATAATTTATTTGAATTAAAGATACAGTGTTTTCATTTTCATTGTATTTGATATTTTTACATGATGTGTCAAATTTCTATTGAACATAGTAAAAGCAAATTTTACACACCACATTGATCCCGATAAAAGGGACTCTCAAAACAAAAACAAAAACAAAAACAAAAAACAAAAGATAATGGGCCGAGAATGACTAGGAGTTGTAGAAGCATGAGATCCAAAGCAAGCCTGATTAGTCTATAAACCAAAAAGTGGGCTTGAACCAGGCCCATCTAATTCTATACATAAGATGAAATTTGATTTACATAAAAATAGTACATCACATATAGATCAACAACAACTATAATAATAACAATAATAGGTTATATAGAAATTGCAAGGAAATAACTGATGGTAGCTCTATAAATAAGGAAAAAGAAAAGAAAAAGAAAAAAAATAAAAAAAGAAGAGGAGGCATTTGAAAACCCTAGTTGGCGGAACCAGACATTTAAGGATGGGGGACACAATTTTAAAAAAAGAATAAACATTTGGGGGTAAAATTTAATTTTGAGGCGACATTTCATAAAAAATCATAAATTTTAGAAACAATTTTCAAGGGTGAGCTAATACACAGTTCCAACCTTGCCTTGTATTACATGCATTATAAAACCCTTGCTAGTCAAGTAACTATTGTATCTAGCTCCGCATTACAGATCGCATTGGTCACTACCTTTAGTCATATAATTTTAGATACACAACGAGTCCTACAATGGTTTGGGGAATTATGGAAATGTAGGTTTGTACATAAATATGCTAATGGAGCGGCCCATATTCTAGCAAATGTGGCCAAACAATTTTTCATTGCTAAGATCTGGTAGGAAAAAATTTTGGAATGTATCCGTAATGTAATTTTGAAAGAGAAATCTGCTATTTTTTTTTATTGATACATGAGAATGAACGATATGTTTTTTTTTTAAAAAAAAAACTATTCAATCTAGCTAAAACCTCAATTGCTTTATCTTGCAAGCAATGTATATCTTGCAACCAATATCAACTCTTCTTCTTTCTTTTTTTTTTTTAATTATTTATTATTTATTATTTTTTCTGTTCTTTTACACAACAGCAATTGGCGACCTTTTTTAAACAGTTTGATGTCCCAATTTATAAGCAATTGATCATGTCACAATAACTTAGCTGACCCCTATATTAAATTCCTACCTCCATCCCCTAGTAATATGAAAAATCTTTCATGAGATACATATTTGATGGACAAAGACATGACATGACATGACATGACATCCTTTTAATTTGTGCATGTTGAAAATTAATAATGTTTTAAAGAAAAAGTTGTTAAGTTGGGTTTTTTTTTTTTCCTAATTATTAAGTTGGTGGGTTTGATCATGTAACAAATAAATCTTTATGGTTTCAAAATGAGCTTATCTCCATAATATGCCTATGTAACAAAATGATCTACTTGTACAAATTTCAATTACTTTTTTAATATGGTCGTTTATGAAATGACAATATTATCCTTATAAATTATAAAAAATAAAAAATAAAGATAAAAAAAACTTGGTTCAGGGGTGGCCAAAACGGGTAACCGACCACCTTCAACCAAGGTTTTTTTTTTGGTTAAAGCTGTTTTTTAATATAATTTTTTATTTGAGGGTTTTTTTAGGGCTTTTCTATGATCTCACCAAATGATATAGGGAAAAACCTATTATTAACAGAACTACAATTACGTTGCTAATGAAGCCATAATTATCACTACTATTGCAACTAAATATAATAAGTTATTGTCATGATTATAACTACTATAATTTTATAAAGGTATTTTTTTTTTTTTAAAAAAAAGCCAAAATTTATAAAGGGGATCATTTTTGTTACATAAGCATACTACCAGGGACGGTTCAATCGCTAGGCGAGTTAAGCTGACGCCTAGAGCCCCGGATTTCTAAGGCCCCAAAAAAAAAAAATTTTAAGGCTCCAAATATTTTTTAATAAGGCCAAATAAAATTTGCATAAAGGCTCTCAACATGCTTTCTTGAGGCCTTCAACATGCTTTAAGAAAAATATTATTATTTGTTTATAATACTAAGGCCCTAACATACTTTCTTGAGGCCTTGAATATGCTTTAAAAAAAACAATATTATTATTTTTTTATAATATGGAGGCCTTCTGCACAACGGCCACGAGTCTCTCAACAGTCAACATATTTTTTTAAAAAATAATATTATTTGTTTATAATATCGAGGCCCTCTATAAAATAAGAACGAAAAAATAAAAAATTTAAGAATCCCATAGACTTGTCTGTTGTAGCTATTTTGTAGAAAATCGAGTCCTTCACAAAAGGTTAAAATATTCAACTTTTCACATTTCAAAAAGGTTAAAATGGTTATTTTGCAATCTATGAAAATGTTGTAAGATAAAAATAAGCCTGCTTAATTTAAGTATAAAGAACAAAGAGTAAGGGCAAAATGGTAATTTTAATTTCAAACAAAAAATCACTACGTGAGGAATCGGTGCTTATTAGGTAAAAGATCTTCTGCCATATTAAAATAAATATTATTTAATTAATATTTAAATATTAAAAAAATAAGGTCCAATTTTAAAGTTTTACCTAAGGCCCCTAAATACATTAGGCTAGCCCAGCATACTACATGTATTTATAAGTTACATTTTGAAACCATAAAGAGTTATTTTTTCACAAAGTCAAAAAAACTATATAGAAAAATAGAAAAATAACATTTTTCTATTTTTTAAACTTTTAAAAACGAAAATTATACTCTACCAAAATTTCTAATAATTACAATTTTTTTTTTTTTTTTTTTTTGAAGAAACAATTTTTTCTTTTTGTAATTAACTCTATAACATTTTTTTAAAATATGTAAATATATAAACTATATAAAACATGTTTCCCATCCTTATATCAAACAATGTCGGAAACTTTTAATTCTGTCATTTCAATTTTAACAATATTTATAAGTCAAAAAAAAGTAGTGTTCCTGTCTAACACGTGATAAGATGACCGCCTTCAACTCTTTCTATCACGTGCAAAAAGACAAGTAAGCATCATCCAGTATTTTATACGTTTACGTATGTTATTGAGCGTTGCGAAATCACCACCGACAAATCAAGTTGACTTTCTTCTCCCGAGGGTGTCAGAGGCACGGGCACCTTTGCTGATCCGCGTGACATGGCCGCCCAAAATGACCGTCTTGAACGGTGATCGAACGGTGAGAGATGTTTTATACGGTGGACTGCGTTGCATGGGATTTAAACCAAGTTGGTACGTGTACGTGTGAGGCACGAATACGTGTCAACACCATTGCTGTAAAAAGGTCTTGCTAATGATGGAAATTATGACAGTTTTGGGTGGAATTCGGCAGAGGGCAGATGTTTTTAATGGTTTTAATTTTTGTCTTTAAGTGGATCGTTGAGGTGGCAACATGACGATCGTTCATTGTAAAGTATATTAAAATATGTTTGTTTTTATATAATATACGACGTTTATTATTCTCTTTATTATTATTTTATTTTTTATATAAAACTTTTATTAATCTCAATTATTATTTTTTCTTTGAGAAATGTTATTTACGTCAAAAGTATTTTTATTTCTTCCAACGTCATCACCTCAATAAAAAAAATATACTTTAGTCGTTTAAATTATCACTCATTTTATAATTATGATTTGAAACTTTAAAAAGTAATATTGAAGCCTCACATATTATAATTGTGTGTCAAATTAGACATTTTTGTATTTTTTTTTCGTCCAAAATACCATTGAAGTTATTAATAAATAAATAAAATAAAAACCATTTAAATTAAAATTAAGGGGGCTAATATGAAAAGGGCCAACATTTTTTTTTTTTGGTGTTTTTAGTTTTTTTTTTTTGGTTAATGTCTTAATAATTTTAATTTTTTCATTTATATTTTGGGAGGAAAATTGCAAAAGCGTCTATTTTGACCCACGATGAGAGTATGAGAAGTCTTAATATAACCTTTTGAGAAAACTTTATTTAAGACCCTTGAACTATCACATATTTTGAAAAGACCTTAAATTTTAAAAACTCTCAATTTCACCATTTGAACTTTCAATTTGATGCAATGTACTCCATCCGTTAGATTTTAAACATTAAAAGTGATAAAATGACCTTTTATACCCCTGACTTTTTTATAAAATTTCAAATTTATCCTTAATTTCAAATTAAAAAAAAAAAAAAATCAAAGGTAATTTGGTCATTTTAGTTAGGGGTAATTACCTTTTACCCCCATGAACTACAACAACCCCTTGACACTTTCTCCTTTAGGAACTATTAACTATGACACCTGATCCCATCAAACTACCATCTTATGACAAAAAGCTTTATTTCATCAGTCAAATGGTTTAAAATTGACAGTCAACGGTCATGTGTAAATTATGTGCTATTTTAAAATTTGAAAGGTCTTCTCAAAACGCATAGTAATTCTGAGTCTAAAGTGAAGTTTATCATAACTTTTTAAAGTTTGAAATTGTAAATGCAAAATAAATAATATTTTAAGGGACTAAATAATTTTTTTTTTTTTTCAAAAAAATATTTTTATCTACCAAATGCTATGATAAAATCACGTTACATCAATTTTAATAGGCAAAACACAAATACTTTTCCCATATCATTTCTCATTTTGTATACAATTTGGGGAAAAATACAAGTAATCTTGTCTTCGTAGACTGGTTGGTATGGGGTTGTCAGGATGAGTAGATTTGATGCTCTCAATCTACTTTTCCCACGGCTTTGGAGAAAGTTGTCCCTCCTTTTAAGGTCCAAAGAGCCGTTAAAACTCCTACTTCCTTTTATAGACGTATACAACATGCGTATGCAACATGCGGCACCCACCAAACAATACAAGTACAAATTTACCAGAAATTAAGTATAAAAAAAAAAAAAAAGACAAAATTTTCCTACAAATTAGGTTGGAGAAATTTTCTTCGACCTACTCTATAAAAATAACATGTGTCCCTTAATATATGAGATGCACATGTTTTTTTTAATAATAGAAACAAAGTTGGAATAAATTTTATTAAAAATTCATATGCGTCTCACATGTTATTAAAAAAAGGAACACATGTCACTTTTATAGAGTAGGTTAAAAAAAATTCCTCTAACCCATTTTGGAGGAAAACTTTGTCCACATGGGATTTATTTGTCTTTTTTTTTTAAAAAAAAAAAAAAAAAATCTTATTAGTTAAGTGCTTAAACAGTTCAAAACTTATTTGAACAATTGAGTCTCATATAAGCTTATAATATAGTAATATACTGTTTAAATTGTTAATAATTTTACGTATTTTTTGGGTTTACTGTTGGGAGAGCCAATTTCTCTTTTAGATTTAAGATTGTCCGTTTTCTTTTCCTTTCGAATCACGAGTGAAAAAAATCCTCATTTGTAACAAATTTTCTTATTTAATTAAAGAAAATATTAATAACTTCAAAACTTGCTCCGAAAATATTAAAAAAGTTTCATTTATTCAATTAAAAAGAAAATATTTGGAGGAAAATACCATCTATCTCGATATGACATCATACCCATTATAACAGATTAATGATTAGCAATTGGTAGCTTTGTTGGAAAATACTTGTCCATTACTCCATCTAAAGGCAATTCTTTTCTCTAGAGAACTCTATTCCTCATTAATATGGTTTTCAAAGGAGAAATGATAGGAATCAATCAATTTTTTATATTTGATTTATATCTTTTTATAAATTTAATAAATTAATTATTAAATTTGTGAGGTTTAAATTCCACATAAATATACATATTGAATGGTTTATTTATAAAATTAGATGAGCCAATTCCAATGCTTTTGTAAACGAGGTTTGATACGGACACAATACAAATTTAACTCATGGCCAACTCTCTCCTACGTGTAAAACAAATTTGAATTTTAAACTAAATAAATTGTCTTTTTTTCCAAATTTTCAAAATCTCAAAATTCTCTCTATCAATTCTTTTTTTTTTTTTTAAATGACACGTAAGAGAGAAGTTGACCATAAGTTAAATTTATGTTGTAACCTTAACATTTTCCTATGTAAACTTTTCCTGTACTTATGTGGCAACCACGCGGAAGAAACATAAAACTAAATATAAAATAAATAAATAAATAATAATTAAAAAATAAATAAATAATGAAGTGGGGTCAGAGTGAGAGGGATATACTAATATACCCTTTGTTCTATAAAATGATATCGTCCCCCAGTCCCAACCGACTGATTTATCATTTCATTTCAAAGAAAACGCCGATGGAGGTACATGATGATCAATAGGTCCTCCACCATATCGCTACCACCGACTTTGTTTCATTTTCGTGTTATCCAATGGAAAACAACACCAACCACAAACCCATCACCACCAAGAAGGAGGCGCAGGCGCTCCTCCTCGGTCGCTACGAGGTGGGGAAGCTCCTTGGCCATGGAACGTTTGCCAAGGTCTACCATGCCCGCAACGTGAAGACCAACGAGGGCGTGGCAATCAAGGTCATCGACAAGGAGAAGATTCTCAAGGGGGGCCTAATTGCCCACATCAAGCGCGAGATCTCCATCCTCCGCCGCGTCCGACACCCGAACATCGTGCAGCTTTTTGAGGTCATGGCCACAAAGTCCAAGATCTTCTTTGTCATGGAGTTTGTCCGCGGTGGGGAGCTCTTCAACAAGGTCGCCAAGGGCCGGCTCCAGGAGGAAACTGCTCGGAAGTACTTTCAGCAGCTGATCTCCGCCGTCGGATTCTGCCACTCGCGTGGCGTCTACCACCGCGACCTCAAGCCTGAGAACCTCTTGCTCGACGAGAACGGCGATCTCAAGGTCTCCGACTTCGGCCTCAGCGCCGTCTCCGACCAGATTCGCCAGGACGGCCTCTTCCACACGTTCTGCGGCACACCGGCTTACGTTGCCCCCGAGGTTCTCGGCCGGAAGGGCTACGAGGCCTCCAAGGTCGACATCTGGTCTTGTGGGGTTATACTCTTCGTTTTGATGGCTGGGTATTTGCCCTTTCACGACCAGAACATCATGTCCATGTACAAGAAGATTTACAAGGGCGAATTTCGGTGCCCGAGATGGTTCTCGCCGTCGCTCACTCGGCTCCTTTCCCGTCTTCTCGATACGAACCCGGAGACCCGGATTACGATCCCGGAGATCATGGAGAACAGGTGGTTCAAAAAAGGGTTCAAACACATCAAGTTTTATATAGAGGATGATAAGCTCTGCAATGTCGTGGAAGAGGAGGAAGGCGAAGGTGCAGAGGATGAAGATTCGGTCTCGGACCAGTCTGAATCGGAATCGGAATCTGGGTTCGAGACGACTCGGAGTCTGATTAGGAGGACGGGCACGTTGCCGAGACCGGCGAGCTTGAACGCGTTCGACATCATCTCGTTCTCGCGCGGGTTCGATCTCTCTGGGTTGTTCGAGGAGGGAGGGGAGGAGGCGAGGTTCGTATCGGGCGAGCCGGTGTCGAAGATCATATCGAAGCTGGAAGAGATAGCGAAGGTGGTGAGCTTCACGGTGAGGAAGAAGGACTGCCGGGTGAGCTTGGAAGGGTCGAGGGAGGGCGTGAAGGGACCCCTAACAATTGCGGCGGAAATATTCGAGTTGACACCGTCGTTGGTCGTAGTGGAGGTGAAGAAGAAAGGAGGGGATAAAGGAGAGTACGAGGACTTCTGTAACAGGGAGTTGAGACCTGGGCTGCAGAATTTGATGCTAGAGGAAGCTACTCCTTCGTTTCCTCCACCTTCACCTGGTTCTTCATACCTACCTTCTGATACTGAGTAGATGAGTGATGGAGAGAGAGCGTGAGAGAGAGAGAAGGAAAGGAAAAGGGTATGCTTTTCCCTCTCTGGCTCGCTTTTTCTTTTACTAATCTTGTGTATGATATCTACGTATAATTTTTTTTTTGTTTTTTTTTTATGAAGTTCTCTTTGGTTGTTCTGATGTGTTACTTAGGTGGAGCTTTAGGCTCTTCTATGATTTAAGTTCTATTCTTGTGTCGAGAATCCGGCATTAGCTTCTAATGAATGGAGTACATATTTTCTACTTATCTTTGCGTTTTGGTTGGCAACTCTGTATCTGTTTGATTATCTACCCAACCAACTGTTCATCACTAGAAATAATCCGGGCTCATGATAAGTTATTTAGATTATGCTGATAAGTGGAGAAGTGAGTGGTTAAGATGATGCTGATTGATTTCTTAGTTAAATGCGCCGCTCAATTTTTTTCTTTACAGACTATATCTCTGATTAGTTTTGCTGCTTTTTGTAATTGTGGCAAATATGACATGGTTGGGGTTTCTTTGGTAGAGGGTGTTTTAAGGTCAATGGCATCATTTGCATTCTGAATGTAGGTAATGCACTTGATGATAAGTTTGATTTTTGAGACATTCCTCATCTGAATGTGTTGATTCAAAATTAGATGCTTCTGCTGGAATGCTGGACTTAAAATGGATATTACTTCTTTTGTTTTAATCAGTTTTGCAAATTTGAAGAACAGTATTCATGAAGATTGCATTTCTTCATATGTAATCCAGTGGAATCTCACAAAATCACTAACATGAGGGTTTGGTTCAAATGATTAAGAATGAGTTAACTTAGCCAATGGATTACGTTTTTTTATGTTTATTTGAACTGAAATTTGATTTTGGAAGCTTTGAGAGAGCAATTTATGCACTGGGATTCTGATTTAGAGCTGCTTTTTATGGGGGAAAAAAATAGTTCACTATGAGTACTGCTGATATTACTCTGTGCTTTCTTTTCTTGATAAAAATATTCCACCTTGCTGTAGTTGTGAACTTCAAGTACAACCGCAATCAGTTGCGATGGGTTCCCCGATTTCTGTAGTTGATGAGTTGCACGCAATCATGGGGGAAAACTCTGGTTAGCTATTGAAGAAATGGAAGGGGGAAGTCAATTTATCACCTAAATTTGGTGAAGAGTGGTGGTCAGGATGGACATCTGAAAGGAGACATTGGCAAAAATCTAATGGGATTGCTACAAACAGATAATCAATCTGTCAAAACAAATCATGTCATCTCTCTCCTTGTGTTTCTAATAATTGCACATTGCCAAAAATGCATAAGAAAACCCCTATTTCTCTGATAATACCATATTGTTCTCACAAAAATGTTTGGCAAATCTTATCCTTGTGCTGTGAGTTCTGCTGGTTCACTAGAGCTTGGTTGCTAGAGGCTCCAAAATGAGAGAGATTGACCTTGTTCTCATCATGTTGTCTTTTGCTTCCTGGATATTGCAACATTAAAACTCTGTTTCTTGATGATGCCAACTAAATGGAAAGCGGATCCTCTCCGGTTCATTATAGTTGAGGGGTATTTTTGTCTTTTCACTTTCTAAGGGAACAAACATATCTTTCTATTATAACTAACTGAATATTATCAATTTCAAATGAAATGAAGAGATCCTAATTCAACTAAATGAGTCGTTGCTGTGGCACAATCATTGCAAATTGGCCTCTTGTCGCGAGGGTTGCATACAAAACGTGAGTCACAAAATCACATACATTATGAAGAAGAAAAATATCCAACACATTGAAGAAGCTTTGGCACCATTGGTTTACTTTTTATCCATTCAAAATATAGCACTTGCACGGACGAATTATATGCACCAGTCATGTCGCTTGCTATGCCGGGGGCAATCTCACATGCCATGTTTGAAAGACTTTGAAAGCAAAATTTGTTCTTTTATTTACTTTTGTTTTACGCAAAAGCTAAAAGACTTTGCCTCATAGAAAAAAATATAAATAAAAAAGCTCGGAGGGCGATCACCCCAATTATTTCAAGACTTCTTAAAGAGGATAACTTCTGGTCTCTATGCGGCTCCGTCACTGCAATAGAAGCAACCAAAGAAAAATAAAAATAAGCAAAAAGGTCGAAATTTTACCTCTTTGATCTCTCATTTGGGTTAAAAAAAGAAAACCCTTTATTTACTTTTTACATTTCACGCATGATCTATTCTTCTTCATCTATTCAGAATGTTACCACTAAGCCAGATGACGTGAGAGAGGCCTTTAAATTTATAGAATCCAAACTTTTATTTGGGTGAGATTATTATTATTTTTTTTTTAAATGAAATTCATTTTCATCCATGTGTAAGTCCTACCAACCCTATTCCTAATCCAACGTTATCTCCAGCAAATGAGATTTTATTGGTGGAAGAAGTTGAATTTTCAGTTTTTAAAAACTTGGGAACTATTTTTTTCAAAACCTAATGACAAGGCTAAACTACACACGTGAAACATTTTGAATGCCACATAACCGCAAATCACTGTCGGCATTAACTTTCATTGAAGGTTGCTGAGGAATGCAAACTGTCGAAGTGTTGGACTTTTCTCAAATGAGATATTATATATATATATAAAACATACTATCCTTAGAAAATTTGAGAATGAACCAAATAAATAATTCAGCTTATCAAAGGAATTAATACCGCGAAAGACAACAATTTCAAACGAACAAGTGATAGGAAGAGGCGTGACTGTCTCGAGATCCTTCAACCCTACCTGAACCTGCGCTTATATATATATATACACATTTTCCTCTTCTTCTCTTATGTTGTTACACAATTTTCTTGATTTTAGAGTAGTATTTAAAATTTCTAATCCACAAACTACATTTGGGCAATAATATTGTATCATGAGGACAAAATTGTTGTATTACATAAGCAAAAACTTATTTTATAAGTGAAACAATATTTTTCTAAGAGACAAATTGATATTTGCCTCACTGTCCAAGAGTTTAGTCATTCCCCTATACATTTTTATTATGCTTTCTTTAATTCTGTATTTCCTACATTTTTATTTTCTAACAATAAGAAGGGTAAATTTAATCATTTAATCAATACTTTAGCAATAATTTTTTTTAATATTAAATAATTCCCATTTTTCTTTAAAAAGAATGATTAAACTGATCTTTGAGGTTTTGGTTTGTATCAAATCGATCTATGAGGTCCTAAAATTATTTTATAACTCATTGTGGCAAGCCTTTTGTATCAAATTGATTATTTCTTCTAACTCTATCCAATTGACAGATGATCTATTTAAAATAAAGGGCTTATCACCATGAGTTTTAAGATAATTTTTGTATTTCTAGAATCGGTCCAAATCTTTATTTGAATTAAACACAATCTAGAAATGTGAAGTAATGATTTAATTTGAATCAAGATGAAGAAGAAATCCAGGTGTTAAACAAAGTCTAGAAATGTGAAGTTATCATTTTGCGTCACAACAGTAACAAACAAACAAACGTATCCCACATGCATGCATAGCCAAATGTAGATTAAAACCTAGACTCAGCTACCAAAAGTCAAACAAAAAGATTAGGTAGAAAATAGTGGGGATCTATAATTCTATATATATCCAGGTGGCAGACTCAGATTTTTGACTTTTTGATCGTTTTTACAAATGTCCTCATGTGGCTTGCCTTTTTGCCACGTAGCCAGTGGAGTAGGTTTTGTAGATAGATAGGTATTTGGATTCTTCCAACAAAATGAGGGAAAGAATTTTCCAACCAAAAATGAAATTATAATTTTATCCCCTATTTTGATGGAGCCCGCTCTTTTTTAGTTTATTTGAGCGGGAGAGGATCCAATTTTAATTCTATTTTTTTTTCCTTCTAATTTTAAAGGCAAAAGAGGCGATCAGATGGTAGTTACTTTTTTTTAGTGTGCTTTTTTTTTTTTTTAGTATGATTATAGTATAGCACCTGTTCGCTGGAAATCAATGACAGTAAAAGCCTAAATAGTAAAAATTGCATACATTCTCTTTTGCTTGAAATTCAAAAATAATTTACGCTAATCAAGCATGAGAATTTCAATTGCGCGCGGGAGTTAGATGTTGCATGCCACGTCCGTGGAATTTATACAGGAAAGCTAGGTACTCTCTTTGTGTTCTCATCGTATTCTCTTGATTTAAGTAAATACTATTAAAAAAAAAAAAAAAAACAGACACTTATTTCTCTGATTTGATTTTTAGAAAATTGTTTGTTTTGATACGTGTTTCCTTTTGATGTTTAGGTGGACGTACAATGATGGCCTAATTTTCCACCGAAAAGAAAGCTTAGGTTGTTGTCCAAGACATCATATTTCCTTCCACAATCATCTTTCGTGTTGGGACCAAACAATAATATTAACTCATTATAAGGATAAGAAAAGAAAGAAGTGAAAGCGGCTATCACAACATGTTGCTTAATAAAGACATTGGAAATTTAGAGATTCTGCGAAGATAAGTTGAATAATGCAAAATCAGTAGTTGGTCTTATTTGATGATGAATGCAATTTGTTATATTTGCTGACTTCACAGATTCGGGTTGATTATATTGTTTTCCAACACACATGGATG
This sequence comes from Corylus avellana, assembly GCF_901000735.1. Classification (NCBI taxonomy): domain Eukaryota; kingdom Viridiplantae; phylum Streptophyta; class Magnoliopsida; order Fagales; family Betulaceae; genus Corylus; species Corylus avellana. The sequence continues at coordinate 38,605,773 of NC_081542.1, forward strand.
TCATATGAGACGTGTGGGGTTGGGGTTGAGTCTTTTATTAATTAGGGAATTCACACCATCAATATTAGAATCACACCTTAATAAAGTTTTTGTGGGATTTGGATATTTGAACCGATATATATATATATATGGGATGGGTAGGGCAAATGAATCCAACGACCTTAAACCAATCAATCAACCTCAAAAATAAAACCGAGTTAATTAAACTGATTTTGGTTGGTTTGTTTTTATTCAATAGGTTTGTTGACTCACTAAATCTTCTCCTTTTTGAAGATTAAAATTGAAAGGTAGGCACTAATCATGTAAAGAGAGAGAAGAAAATGTTGTAGTGGTGTTTCATAGTTCATACCCTTTTTAAGAGGTTTTTTTTTTTGAAAAAGTATTTTAATACAATAAAGTGAAAGGAGTTTTAAGTCTTTTTGAGTGATTCATGAGAAAAATTATTTGTAAATATTTTGACTTTTCTTTTAGAAAAAAAAAAAAAAAAAAATGTAAAGTTTCTTAATTCTATCAAACTATCACTTCAATAACAATTTATTCCTCAAACTATCAATTGAGACAATTTACCCTTAAAACTACCAAAACAATGACAATGTCCTACCCAATGCTAGCAAAATGACGAAATTACCCCTATAGAATTTTCAATAAGACAAAAATACCCTTACAAATTTGAAAAAAAAAAAAAAAAAAATTTAGCATTTCTGTTTTTATTTTAGTAAGGGTAATTTTGTTATTTTGTTGAGGGTACATTGTCATTTTTTTTGGTAGTTTAGGGGGTAAATTATAGCAATTGATAGTTTGGAGTGGTAGTTTGAGAGGGTTAAGTGGACTCTTTTTTTTTTTTTTTTTTTAAAAAAAGGAAAAAAAGAAGAAGAAGGTGAAGAGTTGATCAAATTGAATTTTCGTGTTCTTGGTAGCTCGTGAGACAAAACCAAAAGTTGATGGGTTTTGTGGGGACATCGATGGGATAAGAATGATTTGCCCTTTTAAAAGACATGTCGTTGTATGTAAATATCTTGGCTTTCCTTTTAACCGTTCTTTTGGCAATGTCGGTCAGATTATGGGTTTTGGCAGAATTTAGCAAAATTAAGGACGAATGATTCTACCAAATTCAAATACAAATTAACATAAATTTGAAATGTACATATATGGGCATTTTTTTTAATTTTTTTTTTTTATTTTTAGAATTGACAAATTTTGATATGACATGCGAACTTGACATGAACTTAATACGAAATTAGAAGATTGTGGTTGAAGAGTTTGATCGTTTAATTAAATTGGTTGTGTTATGATTGACATATATAGTCTTATATTATGTCTCGATATGACCTGAACCTGACAACGACATTTTAGGGGAGGAATTTTTGATACGATCTGCGAACCCGATACGAAACCGACCTTCAATTAGATATTTGGAAAGAGGGAGAGAGCCCATCAAAGTAATCCAAAATGTTTGAAGAGATAAGAAACATCATTCTTATAAATAATGCCATTAAAGTATATTTTTGTATGATTAGACCGCACAACGAGACTCTTGCACAACAAGGAGAAAACCACTGGAGTGCTACCGATCTGAAGCTTAACAGGAACTTCTGATACTTAAGTCAATAGAGTATTATTGTAGAAAAGTAAAATAGAGGAGAGAGTTTTTGGATGGAAAGGTTCTTGCCTATATTTTAGGAATGGCAAACTTTATTTTATTTTATTTTTTTTTCACGCACACTGTTTAATTGCAATGTGGTGGGCTTCATAGTTGTGCAATAGTTGTCGGTAGTGATCACGAGGCTCCTAAGCTTTTTTAAACCTTTTAATTGAGCATACTTTATGTCAATTGGGCCAGGCTTTGGACCCTAGCCTTTAACGTACACTTATTCTTAATTTTAATTTCTAATATTTATAATGGATATTCATTATCAACTCAAAGACAAATCATCAAACAGATGTGGGTGGTGATGATATAATATTTATATCATCAACACCCACCAATTAGTTGACTTGATCTGCGATGGAGTGGCTTTGCCATGCCCACTCATGACTTGTGACACAATGTCCTATTGCATGCCCTTTTTCTCTTTCTAACATATTTATGATATAAAAATTATGTATTTAATATCTTGACCATAAAAATAAATCTGCAACAACTTTTACTAAAAAGAATTGAAATTAATCGTATAATTAATGGCTCGATTTTGCAAATGTTTTATACATTAATTAATTAATTCTAGATTTTAATTAAGAGGTGCGTCAACGAATCTTGGCCGGCAACGGACCGAGTGGACTTGATGTGGTAAAGGAGTAATGATACGGAGAACGCCAGGCGTGTATGAACAGTCATGCACGCTTGACTTATTTATTTATTTATTTTTTATAATTAAAATAATAAAATAAAATATTTTATTATTTTAAAATATTAAATTAGCCGAGCGTGGGCACGCCCCGCGTTCCCTTTATCATCACTCGTGGCAAAGTATTATGTTGACAAGGATTTAGATAGATGTGAATGGTAGATAATGTTTTATAAGTTAGATCTGGCCGGTTGCGTGAGATTCAAAATGAAAATGACTTTTGCCTTCGTGTGGTTCACGAATACACGTCAGCACCATCATGTGTGTCATACACGTTCTCTACCCATCTACCCATAAACATGTTTTTTTTTTTTTTTTTTTAGGAAACCCATAAACATGGTTGATAAAGCAGTTCGGTTTTATGAGGTGTTGTTAGGTTTCATCTTGTAGCGAATGAGAATTAGTGACTAATGAATTATTTATCTCCTATCGTACTCTTAAAAAGAACAACCTATATTGTTGAGAATGGAGAATTTAAACTAATAACCACCATAACAAGAGGCCAATCTGGCTTCATAAAAATATTGTGGTATTTGGTGGAGAGTTCCTATACTCGAATCAACTGGTCAAAAATGCAAAGGAGGTTGTTGAGGATTTCTACGTGCATGGTAGAGTTGTAAAAAAATCCTAAGGAGGATCGATATCTAGATATTCAGATATTGGGATTTTGACGTGGTTGGCTCCTCCTCTTGGTGTGTACAAAATTAATTGGTAAACGGCCCTTGATAATATAAGAAAATTGACGAGAGTGGGAGTTATTGTTAGAGACCACGTGGTCGAGATAGGCTATGGCAACAATGTCTTCCCCCGTGCAGTGTATATATTACTAATCCAACAATTGTGGAGGCACTTATGATACGAAAGGCTGTAGTACTGTTCGGTAGAGACTTAGGACTCGACAATATCATTTTGAAAGGAGATGCTTTGGAGGTAATACATGCGCTACGGAAGGATGACCAATCTTGGTGCACGTATGGACACTTGATTGATGACTCGAAGACTATACTGAATAGCCTCCACTCTTGGCAAGTGTAGCATATACGAAGAGAAGCTAATATGGCGGCTCATCTTTTGGTGAAAGTGGCTCTCCAACAAGGGAGGAAATTTGGATGGAGGAATTTCTTTTGTTTTTTCATCATATTGTAACTTCATAGAGCTGTATTATTTGATGATGTGGTAATTAATGAAAGCCTGAAATTTCATATTAAAAAAAAAAGAACAACCTATATGTCAATAATATTATGTTATTGTTATTTATTTTATTTGGTATTATAAGTCTATTAAGTTTACCTTTCCTTGTTTTACTAGGTCTGTATTATTAGCCTATATATAGGCCCCTTCTGTACATTATACAGTATGATTCAATATACAACCTTATTCTCAACATGGTATTAGAGCACAGGTTCTGAATCACTTCAAATTTTTTCCACATCTATTTTTTTTTTTTTTTTTGGCGCCGCTAGTGTTATCCAGCACATCCTTCCCTCTATCCCTCACGGTTCTCTATCTTCTCCTCGAAGTTTTCAGTGGATCACTATACCGATTGAAATCCCGGAAGCCAACCGTCACAGAGCCGCCGCAAACAGTCCCATCGGAGTCCTCACGCGCCCCCAAAGTTTTCGCAATTCCGCCACTGCCTGCCACGGTGGTCCGATTGCTTCTCTCAGCCCACCGATCAATAGATCTGCTCCAGGTGACTCCAAAACTGTAACCAAAATCCTGATCCAGTCATTCACGCGCCCTCATGCGCCACTCAGAGTTTTGCGCGTGAGATCCATGCGCCGCCTACTCAGTCGTGCATGCTCTACATGCGCCAGTTGCTCCAATATGCCACGTCAGCACTAAGTGCCACATCAGCATAGCCATGTCATCGTTGAGTGCCACTTTAGAGTAGCCACGTCAGCCCTAAATGCCATGTCAGCAGTTTCCATTCAATCCTTGCCACATCAGCTGTGCCACATCAGCGTTGACTTTGACCGGTTGACTGTTGACTTTCAGAGTTGACCAGGTGCTTTCTTACCTATTTTTTGGTCCTAATTTCATATTTGTGGTTTGCTTTGGCTTTTGAGCCTTCTAGATGGCACAAAATGAGATTATTCATCATGTTCAGACTGTATTGGATGACACAAACTATATGGTGTGGTCCCAATCTATGTGTAACTTTCTTAAAGGCCGCAGGCTTTGGCTTTATGTGACTGGGGAGGTCAAAAAGCCAATTAAAGGGGCTTTTGAGTCAGATGAGGCTTTCACCACTCGTCTTATTGATTGGGATAGCAAACATCATCAGATTCTTACATGGTTCCGTAATACAACTATCCCATCTATTTTTGCGCTCTTTGGCAGCTTTGATGAAGCAAAGGGTGCTTGGGATATGCTTGCTTCTCGTTATTCTTCTGTAGATGGTGCTTACGAGTATCAGATTCTATTTGAGCTTTTCCATCTGAGGTAGGAATTTGATTAGAGTATAAATGATTTTCTTGCTCGCATGCAATTCTTGTGGAACCAAATTGATGTTTCTAATCCTATTTGGAAGGATCCCACTGATGCTAAGGTGTATGTTACCCGTAGAGATCAGCATCGCCTTCACCAATTTTTGATGGCCTTGCGTGATGATTTTGAGCCTGTTCGTGTGCAACTTTTACATCATTCTCCTCTTACCACTTTGGACACTGCCATCTTCGAACTTGTCCATGTTGAGACTAGATCGCAGACTATGCGCTCTCAGCCTAGTCATACAGTATTGGCTGCACGATCTTCTAGCTCCTCATCATTCCAACGAGAGTATTATGATAAGTCAAGTACTCCTCGACTCCCTCCTAAGTCTCGCGATAACAATTACTGTTGCTATTGTCGACGTCGAGGGCACACGATTGACAAGTGTTGGCGTAAGAGAAGATCTAATGCACCTACAACAGTAGTTGCTTATACTGAGAGTGGTTCATCTCTATTTGCTTCATCTCCAGCTGCTCCTTCTTCTGTTGCTCCCTCTGGCCAGGATCTAGTATCATCTTATCTGTAGCTGACTTTGAGACAATAGTCAACCAGGTTGTCCTATCTCGTTCTGGTAATGCATCTTCCTCTGTCCTCTCAGTTTTGCCAGGTACCTCTTCCCCTTGGCTCTTTGACTTTGCTTGTTGCAATCACATGACACCTCACCCTACTTCCTCTACCACATTTATACATTCACCTCATTCTTCATTGATTCGCATAGGTGATGGCTCCATTATGATTGTTAAAAATATAGGCACTATCAATACACCTTCCCTTTCTATTCCTGAAATTTTTCATGTGCCTGAATTGTCCTTCAATCTTCTTTTGTTGGCCAACTGTGTGAACTTGGATATAGACTTGTTTTTGACTTCTCTGGTGCATGTACAGGATCCTCGTACGAGTTAGACCATTGGGACCTAGCGTAGAATTGGGCGTATGTTTGAACTTTCATCCTTATATCTCCCCGCCATAGGTGCCTCTGCTGCTGCCTCTTCGTCATCACCATCTCTTGCACTTTGGCATTCGCGTCTTGGTCATGTATCTGCCTCTCGCGTTCAATTTTTAATTTCAAATGGTTTGTTAGGTTTAGTTTCCAATAATTCTTTTGATTGTAGTTCATGTTAACTTGGTAAACAATCAACTTTGCCATTTAATAATAGTGAGTCTCATGCTACTGCTTCTTTTGATTTAATTCATTCTGATGTTTGGGGACCTTCTCCTGTTGCTAGTATGAGTGGCTCACGTTATTTTGTTATTTTTGTTGATGATTTCTCTTGTTACACTTGGGTGTTTTCAATGAAATCCTATTCTGAATTATTAGAAATTTATCGTACTTTTGCCAAAATGGTTGAAACCCAATTTTCAAAACCCATCAAAGCTTTTCGTTCTGATAATGCTTTAGAATATACTCAACATGATTTTCAAGCTATTCTCAAGCATTATGGCACTGTTCCTCACTTGTCGTGTCCAGACACCTCACAACAAAATGGTCGAGCTGAACGTAAACTTAGGCACATTTTAAACAATGTCAGTGCTCTTCTCATTTTCACATCTGTTCGTACCCCGTTTTGGGGTGAAGCCACTCTCACGGCTGTCTATACGATCAATAGGTTGCCTACCCCTATCCTAGATAATTGCACTCCTCACGAGCGGTTGTTTGGCTCTATCCCTTCATATCACCATCTTCGTGTCTTTGGTTCTGCCTGTTTTGTTTTACTTCAACCTAATGTGCGCACCAAACTCGAGCCTCATTCTCGGTTGTGTTGTTTTCTTGGATATGGAGTGGAACAAAAGGGCTAGCGGTGTTATGATCCTGTGTCTCGTCGTCTTTGCATCTCTTGTCATGTAGTTTTTGGGAGCATGCCATCATTCCCTCCCTTTACTACCCTTCTTGAGTTTCCTCTTTCTCCTACTCCCACCACCAATGTCTTGCTAGAGTCTTTCTCGCTCGAATTGCAGTCATTTGATGCCCTCGACGCTGCTTCACTTGCGTCACCAGGTTCTAATGCCCTCAACGCCACTTCGCCTGCGTCGCCAAGTTCTTCGCCTGCCTCCCTAGGTTCAGTTCCATCCTAGGATCCAGTCTGCACTCCACCACCTGACATTTGTCGATCCACCCAAGTAAGATCTCTCCCATCCCATTTACATGATTTTCATTGCTTTCATGCCTTAGCTACCTTGCATGAGCCTCACTCTTTTTGTGAGGCCTCCACTAACCCTCTTTGGCAGACTGCGATGAAAGAGGAACTTGATGCTTTACACAAGAACAATACATGGGATCTGGTTGACTTACCTCTTGGAAAATTTGTGGTTGGGTGTAAATGGGTTTACAAAATTAAGACTTGTTCCCATGGTACTGTTGACAGGTACAAGGCTCGACTTGTGGCCAAAGGTTTTACTCAGGAATATGGAATGGATTATGAGGAGACTTTTGCTCCAGTTGATTGCCTCTCTTCTCTGCGTGCTCTGTTGGCTGTTGCAGCCTCTCGACATTGGTCACTTTGTCAAATGGATGTAAAAAATGCCTTCCTTAATGGTGATTTAAAAAATGCCTTCCTCCTGGATTATCTCATTTTACAAACAAGGTTTGCCATCTTTGTCAAGCTCTATATGGACTTACGCAAGCACGTCGAGCATGGTTTGCTAAGTTTAGTGCAACTATCTCTCGCCTTGGCTACTCCATTAGTTCTTATGATTCAGCCTTGTTTATTTGCAGCACAGACCGGGGTACCATACTTCTTCTTCTATATGTTGATGACATGATTATCACTGGAGATGATATTAGTGGTATTCAGGAACTTAAACAGTTTCTCAGTCAGCACTTTGAGATGAAAGATCTTGGCCATCTCAGCTATTTTCTTGGTCTTGAGATCTCCTCTTCTTTTGATGGTTATTATTTAACATAGGCCAAGTATATATCTGATCTGCTTTCTCGGGCCAATCTCACAGATAGTGACACATTGATTGAACTTAATACTCATCTCACTCCTCATGATGGCGAGTCTCTTCACGATTTTACCTTATATCGGCATTTAGTTGGCAGTCTTATCTACCTTACTGTCACTCGACCTAATATCTCGTATGTTGTTGATAAGCGCTAAAATATTTATATTTTCAGCCCTTATCTTACATGTTTTAATCAATTGATTTTGGTTAATTAGGTCATTTTACTTAATTTTTGTATTTTCTTGTGTTTTATAGGCTTTTGGAAGAAAAGAAGCGTTTTTGGACGAATTACAAGCTTAAAGGGCAAATTGGGAAGACCTAGAAGATATGGTTGAGCTTAGCCAATCATGATTAAGTTTAATCAAATAGAGGAAAGGATCAATTCAGAATTTCTCACATTGAAGTCAAATCGGATTGGATGCAAAATTGGATTCTGTACATGTCTCGGTATGTTGACCATAACTTTCAGCTCAGATATTAGATTAAGGTGATTTAAGCGGCAATGGAAAGCTAACTCAAAGTGCTACAATTCATTGTGAAATAGAATTTCCCCAATTCGGAGCGCCAAAAGGTCAAAATCGCGCCGCAAGTTAAGACCGCAATCTTGGGCGAATCCTAGTTCGATTTGGACTTAGGTTTTCTCTATCCGAATTGGACTTGGACTTAAAACTCTGAATTTCCTAGGATAACTAGGGCTTCTAGGACTCTCCTAAGCTCTATAAATAGACCCCTAAGCCTCACCTATTTTCATGAATTCCTCATATGTATGTGACTGGCCATTATATGCATGTGGTATGGACTTGTTAGTTAGATCAATTTGGATGGCCGAGTCCTGGGTTTAACATAAGTAACAAAAGAATCCACACCACGATTCTTGGGTTAATCAACATAGAGAATTAGGAGTATATACCTATGCCCTAGGCCCTGTGTGTTTGTCGATTTCTATAGAACATATGATTTTCTAAAGAACAACTTAGTATATACCATGCTAAATCCCTTAGGAAAGAAAAGAGTTAGAGTATGTACCCATGCCTAACTCGTTGCTTAGGGAAATCAATAGCTTAAGGAGTTAGAGTTTAACCCCTAGGTTGGCAAACATTAGGTATTCATAATATGATTGGATCATTGGCATATTGTTATATTAATTGAGCATAATTAGTAGTAGATATTAAAGCCCTGCCTTTACCTTTACTTTGTCTTTATATCTTTTTACTTTCCTTAATATCAAATCTATGACAATTTGATATTTTAATTAATTCAAAACAAAATCACAATCTCCGTGGGTTCGACCTCGTACTTGCTATACTATACTATTGTTTTGATCTTGTGCACTTGCGAGTTAAAACGTATAATTATTTACCTTTAGGTATATTTTTGCACAATAGC
>NC_081542.1:38615039-38635992 GCF_901000735.1 Corylus avellana
ATATATATAAAAGTTTATAAAATTCAAAATACACATTTTGCTCTGTTGTTACAAAATTTTCTTGTTTTTAGAGTAGTATTCAAAATTTCTAATCCGCAAACTACATTCGGGCAATAATATTGTATCATGAGGACAAAATTGTTGTATTCCATATTGTTGGGCAAAAATACCGAGTTTTTACCTCTTCGATCTCTCATTTGGGTTAAAAAAAGAAAACCTTTTATCTACTTTTTACATTTCACACATGATCTCTTCTTCTTCATCTATCCAGAATGTTACCACTCAGCCCGATGATGTCGGAGAGGCCTTTAAATTTGTAGAATCCACACTTTTATTGTGGTGAGATTATTATTATTATTATTATTATTATTTTTTTTTTTGTAGAATTCACACTTTTATTGTGGTGATATTAATTTTTTTTTTAAAAAAAATGAAATTCATTTTCATCCATATGTAAGTCTACCAATCGTTTCTAAGAAGTAGCTCAATCGGCTGGGACTAAGCTTAATAAAACGAAAGTTACTAGTTCGAATCTCCTTCTCCCCTCTTGTGTGGACATAACAAAAAAAAAAAAAAAAAAAAAAAAAAGTCCTACCAATCCTATTCCTAATCCAACGTTATCTCCAGCAAATGAGTTTTATTGGTGGATGAAGTTGAATTTTCAGTTTTTAAAAACTTGGGAACCACTTTTGTCAAAACCTAATGACAAGGCTAAACTACACACGCGAAACATTTTGAATGCCACGTAACCGCAAATCACTGTCGGCATTAAAAGAGGACTTGTCAGTTAACAATAGGGATTGCCTCTTCATTTCTTTCATTAGCAAAATTACTACGTGGTCATAGCTAGGGGCTAGGGCTACTTCTCCGTTAACTTTCATCAAAGGTTGCTGAGGAATGAAAACTGTTAAGGTGAGAACACATTATTTAAAAAAAAAAAAAAGTTGAGAATGAGCCAAATTAATAATTCAGCTTATTAAAGGAACTGATATCGTGAAAGAAAGCAGTTTCAAACGAACAAGTGATAGGAAGAGGCGTGACTCTCTCGAGACCCTTCAACCCTACCTGAACCCGCGCTTATATATATATATTCAAAATACACATTTTCCTCTTCTTCTCTTATGTTGTTACACAATTTTCTTGATTTTAGAGTAGTATTTAAAATTTCTAATCCACAAACTACATTTGGGCAATAATATTGTATCATGAGGACAAAATTGTTGTATTACATAAGCAAAAACTTATTTTATAAGTGAAACAATATTTTTCTAAGAGACAAATTGATATTTGCCTCACTGTCCAAGAGTTTAGTCATTCCCCTATACATTTTTATTATGCTTTCTTTAATTCTGTATTTCCTACATTTTTATTTTCTAACAATAAGAAGGGTAAATTTAATCATTTAATCAATACTTTAGCAATAATTTTTTTTAATATTAAATAATTCCCATTTTCTTTAAAAAGAATGATTAAACTGATCTTTGAGGTTTTGGTTTGTATCAAATCGATCTATGAGGTCCTAAAATTATTTTATAACTCATTGTGGCAAGCCTTTTGTATCAAATTGATTATTTCTTCTAACTCTATCCAATTGACAGATGATCTATTTAATATAAAGGGCTTATCACCATGAGTTTTAAGATAATTTTTGTATTTCTAGAATCGGTCCAAATCTTTATTTGAATTAAACACAATCTAGAAATGTGAAGTAATCATTTACTTTGAATCAAGATGAAGAAGAAATCCAGGTGTTAAACAAAGTCTAGAAATGTGAAGTTATCATTTTGCGTCACAACAGTAACAAACAAACAAACGTATCCCACATGCATGCATAGCCAAATGTAGATTAAAACCTAGACTCAGCTACCAAAAGTCAAACAAAAAGATTAGGTAGAAAATAGTGGGGATCTATAATTCTATATATATCCAGGTGGCAGACTCAGATTTTTGACTTTTTGATCGTTTTTACAAATGTCCTCATGTGGCTTGCCTTTTTGCCACGTAGCCAGTGGAGTAGGTTTTGTAGATAGATAGGTATTTGGATTCTTCCAACAAAATGAGGGAAAGAATTTTCCAACCAAAAATGAAATTATAATTTTATCCCCTATTTTGATGGAGCCCGCTCTTTTTTAGTTTATTTGAGCGGGAGAGGATCCAATTTTAATTCTATTTTTTTTTCCTTCTAATTTTAAAGGCAAAAGAGGCGATCAGATGGTAGTTACTTTTTTTTAGTGTGCTTTTTTTTTTTTTTAGTATGATTATAGTATAGCACCTGTTCGCTGGAAATCAATGACAGTAAAAGCCTAAATAGTAAAAATTGCATACATTCTCTTTTGCTTGAAATTCAAAAATAATTTACGCTAATCAAGCATGAGAATTTCAATTGCGGGAGTTAGATGTTGCATGCCACGTCCGTGGAATTTATACAGGAAAGCTAGGTACTCTCTTTGTGTTCTCATCGTATTCTCTTGATTTAAGTAAATACTATTTTAAAAAAAAAAGAAACACACTTATTTCTCTGATTTGATTTTTAGAAAATTGTTTGTTTTGATACGTGTTTCCTTTTGATGTTTAGGTGGACGTACAATGATGGCCTAATTTTCCACCGAAAAGAAAGCTTAGGTTGTTGTCCAAGGCATCATATTTCCTTCCACAATCATCTTTCGTGTAGGGACCAAACAATAATATTAACTCATTATAAGGATAAGAAAAGAAAGAAGTGAAAGCGGCTATCACAACATGTTGAATAGTAAAGACATTGGAAATTTAGAGATTCTGCAAAGATAAGTTGAATAATGCAAAATCAGTAGTTGGTCTTATTTGATGATGAATGCAATTTGTTATATTTGCTGACTTCACAGATTCGGGTTGATTATATTGTTTTCCAACACACATGGATGTCATATGAGACGTGTGGGGTTGGGGTTGAGTCTTTTATTAATTAGGGAATTCACACCATCAATATTAGAATCACACCTTAATAAAGTTTTTGTGGGATTTGGATATTTGAACCGACATATATATATATATGGGATGGGTAGGGCAAATGAATCCAACGACCTTAAACCAATCAATCAACCTCAAAAATAAAACCGAGTTAATTAAACTGATTTTGGTTGGTTTGTTGACTCACTAAATCTTCTCCTTTTTGAAGATTAAAATTGAAAGGTAGGCACTAATCATGTAAAGAGAGAGAAGAAAATGTTGTAGTGGTGTTTCATAGTTCATACCCTTTTTAAGAGGTTTTTTTTTTTGAAAAAGTATTTTAATACAATAAAGTGAAAGGAGTTTTAAGTCTTTTTGAGTGATTCATGAGAAAAATTATTTGTAAATATTTTGACTTTTCTTTTAGAAAAAAAAAAAAAAAAAAATGTAAAGTTTCTTAATTCTATCAAACTATCACTTCAATAACAATTTATTCCTCAAACTATCAATTGAGACAATTTACCCTTAAAACTACCAAAACAATGACAATGTCCTACCCAATGCTAGCAAAATGACGAAATTACCCCTATAGAATTTTCAATAAGACAAAAATACCCTTACAAATTTGAAAAAAAAAAAAAAAAAAATTTAGCATTTCTGTTTTTATTTTAGTAAGGGTAATTTTGTTATTTTGTTGAGGGTACATTGTCATTTTTTTTGGTAGTTTAGGGGGTAAATTATAGCAATTGATAGTTTGGAGTGGTAGTTTGAGAGGGTTAAGTGGACTCTTTTTTTTTTTTTTTTTTTAAAAAAAGGAAAAAAAGAAGAAGAAGGTGAAGAGTTGATCAAATTGAATTTTCGTGTTCTTGGTAGCTCGTGAGACAAAACCAAAAGTTGATGGGTTTTGTGGGGACATCGATGGGATAAGAATGATTTGCCCTTTTAAAAGACATGTCGTTGTATGTAAATATCTTGGCTTTCCTTTTAACCGTTCTTTTGGCAATGTCGGTCAGATTATGGGTTTTGGCAGAATTTAGCAAAATTAAGGACGAATGATTCTACCAAATTCAAATACAAATTAACATAAATTTGAAATGTACATATATGGGCATTTTTTTTAATTTTTTTTTTTTATTTTTAGAATTGACAAATTTTGATATGACATGCGAACTTGACATGAACTTAATACGAAATTAGAAGATTGTGGTTGAAGAGTTTGATCGTTTAATTAAATTGGTTGTGTTATGATTGACATATATAGTCTTATATTATGTCTCGATATGACCTGAACCTGACAACGACATTTTAGGGGAGGAATTTTTGATACGATCTGCGAACCCGATACGAAACCGACCTTCAATTAGATATTTGGAAAGAGGGAGAGAGCCCATCAAAGTAATCCAAAATGTTTGAAGAGATAAGAAACATCATTCTTATAAATAATGCCATTAAAGTATATTTTTGTATGATTAGACCGCACAACGAGACTCTTGCACAACAAGGAGAAAACCACTGGAGTGCTACCGATCTGAAGCTTAACAGGAACTTCTGATACTTAAGTCAATAGAGTATTATTGTAGAAAAGTAAAATAGAGGAGAGAGTTTTTGGATGGAAAGGTTCTTGCCTATATTTTAGGAATGGCAAACTTTATTTTATTTTATTTTTTTTTCACGCACACTGTTTAATTGCAATGTGGTGGGCTTCATAGTTGTGCAATAGTTGTCGGTAGTGATCACGAGGCTCCTAAGCTTTTTTAAACCTTTTAATTGAGCATACTTTATGTCAATTGGGCCAGGCTTTGGACCCTAGCCTTTAACGTACACTTATTCTTAATTTTAATTTCTAATATTTATAATGGATATTCATTATCAACTCAAAGACAAATCATCAAACAGATGTGGGTGGTGATGATATAATATTTATATCATCAACACCCACCAATTAGTTGACTTGATCTGCGATGGAGTGGCTTTGCCATGCCCACTCATGACTTGTGACACAATGTCCTATTGCATGCCCTTTTTCTCTTTCTAACATATTTATGATATAAAAATTATGTATTTAATATCTTGACCATAAAAATAAATCTGCAACAACTTTTACTAAAAAGAATTGAAATTAATCGTATAATTAATGGCTCGATTTTGCAAATGTTTTATACATTAATTAATTAATTCTAGATTTTAATTAAGAGGTGCGTCAACGAATCTTGGCCGGCAACGGACCGAGTGGACTTGATGTGGCAAAGGAGTGATGATACGGAGAACGTCAGGCGTGTATGAACAGTCATGCACGCCTGACTTATTTACTTATTTATTTTTTATAATTAAAATAATAAAATATTATATTTTATTATTTTAAAATATTAAATCAGCCGAGCGTGGGCACGCCCCGCGTTCCCTATATCATCACTCGTGGCAAAGTATTATGTTGACAAGGATTTAGATAGATGTGAACGGCAGATACTGTTTTATAAGTTAGATCTGGCCGGTTGCATGAGATTCAAAATGAAAATGACTTTTGCCTTCGTGTGGTTCACGAATACACGTCAGCACCATCATGTGTGTCATACACGTTCTCTACCCATCTACCCATAAACATGTTTTTTTTTTTTTTTTTTTAGGAAACCCATAAACATGGTTGATAAAGCAGTTCGGTTTTATGAGGTGTTGTTAGGTTTCATCTTGTAGCGAATGAGAATTAGTGACTAATGAATTATTTATCTCCTATCGTACTCTTAAAAAGAACAACCTATATTGTTGAGAATGGAGAATTTAAACTAATAACCACCATAACAAGAGGCCAATCTGGCTTCATAAAAATATTGTGGTATTTGGTGGAGAGTTCCTATACTCGAATCAACTGGTCAAAAATGCAAAGGAGGTTGTTGAGGATTTCTACGTGCATGGTAGAGTTGTAAAAAAATCCTAAGGAGGATCGATATCTAGATATTCAGATATTGGGATTTTGACGTGGTTGGCTCCTCCTCTTGGTGTGTACAAAATTAATTGGTAAACGGCCCTTGATAATATAAGAAAATTGACGAGAGTGGGCGTTATTGTTAGAGACCACGTGGTCGAGATAGGCTATGGCAACAATGTCTTCCCCCGTGCAGTGTATATATTACTAATCCAACAATTGTGGAGGCACTTATGATACGAAAGGCTGTAGTACTGTTCGATAGAGACTTAGGACTCGACAATATCATTTTGAAAGGAGATGCTTTGGAGCTAATACATGCGCTACGGAAGGATGACCAATCTTGGTGCACGTATGGACACTTGATTGATGACTCGAAGACTATACTGAATAGCCTCCACTCTTGGCAAGTGTAGCATATACGAAGAGAAGCTAATATGGCGGCTCATATTTTGGTGAAAGTGGCTCTCCAACAAGGGAGGAAATTTGGATGGAGGAATTTCTTTTGTTTTTTCATCATATTGTAACTTCATAGAGCTGTATTATTTGATGATGTGGTAATTAATGAAAGCCTGAAATTTCATCTTAAAAAAACAAAGAACAACCTATATGTCAATAATATTATGTTATTGTTATTTATTTTCTTTGGTATTCTAAGTCTACTAGGTTTACCTTTCTTTGTTTTACTAGGTCTGTATTATTAGCCTATATATAGGCCCCTTCTGTACATTATACAGTATGATTCAATATACAACCTTATTCTCAACATGGTATTATAGCACAGGTTCTGAATCACTTCAAATTTTTTCCACATCTAAATTTTTTTTTTTGGCGCCGCCAATGTTATCCGGCACATCCTTCCCTCTATCCCTCACGGTTCTCTATCTTCTCCTCGAAGTTTTCAGCAGATCACTATACCGATTGAAAGCCCGGAAGCCAACAGTCACAGAGCCGCCGCACACAGTCCCATCGGAGTCCTCACGCGCCCTCATGCGCCCCCAAAGTTTTTGCAATTCTGCCACCGGCCGCCACGATGGTCTGATTGCTTCTCTCAGCCCACCGATCGATAGATCTGCTCCAGGTGACTCCAGAACTGTAACCAAAATCTTGATCCAGTCATCCACATACCCTCACGCGCCACTCAGAGTTTTGCGCGTGAGATCCATGCGCCACCTACTAAGTTGTGCAAGCTCTACATGCGCCAGTTGCTCCAATATGCCACGTCAGTACTAAGTGCCACATCAGCATAGCCACGTCATAGTTGAGTGCCACTTTAGCATAGCCACGTCAGCCCTAAATGCCATGTCAACAATTTCCATTCAATCCTTGCCACGTCAGTTGTGCCACATCAACGTTGACTTTGACCGGTTGACTGTTGACTTTTAGAGTTGACCAGGTGCTTTCTTACCTATTTTTTGGTCCTGATTTCATATTTGTGGTCTGCTTTGGCTTTTGAGCCTTCTAGATGGCACAAAATGAGATTATTCATCATGTTCAGACTGTATTGGATGACACAAACTATATGGTGTGGTCCCAATCTATGTGTAACTTTCTTAAAGGCCGCAGGCTTTGGCTTTATGTGACTGGGGAGGTCAAAAAGCCAGTTAAAGGGGGCTTCTGAGTCAGATGAGGCTTTTACCACTCGTCTTATTGATTGGGATAACAAACATCATCAGATTCTTACATGGTTCCGTAATACAACTATCCCATCTATTTTTGCGCTTTTTGGCAGCTTTGATGAAGCAAAGGGTGCTTGGGATATGCTTGCTTCTCGTTATTCTTCTGTAGATGGTGCTTACGAGCATCAGATTCTGTTTGAGCTTTTCCATCTGAGGTAGGAATCTGATCAGAGTATAAATGATTTTCTTGCTCGCATGCAATTCTTGTGGAACCAAATTGATGTTTCTAATCCTATTTGGAAGGATCCCACTGATGCTAAGATGTATGTTACCCGTAGAGATCAGCATCGCCTTCACCAATTTTTTATGGCCTTGCGTGATGATTTTGAGCCTGTTCGTGTGCAACTTTTACATCATTCTCCTTTTCTCACTTTGGACACTGCCATCTTCGAACTTGTCCGTGTTGAGACTAGATCGCAGACTATGCGCTCTCTGCCTAGTCATACAGTATTGGTTGCACGATCTTCTGGCTCCTCATCATTCCAACGAGAGTATCATGATAGGTCAAGTACTCCTCGACTCCCTCCTAAGTCTCGCGATAACAATTACTGTTGCTGATGTGGTGTTTTTGTGACCAAAAATATCAATAATAAAATTACCACTCGCAATAGAACGAATCCCGTAGGATAGGGCTATATTGAGGGTGTCGAACCTCAAGGACTGCAGGGGTTTAATTATCAAAATCAAAAGATCAAAATTAACTTAATTAAAAGAGAGTGAATTGGTTGTGAGAATTTAAAGTGCATAAAATAAACGGAAATAAAAGGGAGTAAATCTATGAAAGAGAGAGTAGGGTATTGACTTCACCACGATCCGCACATCAATGGTTAACCATAATTAACTCTAGTAATTCATTCTATGCATGTTATAATTTTAACAAGAAAATAATCTCGTACAATCAATGGAATAGCATAACCCATCTTCGGTTGGCACGGACCGTCTACCAAAATTACACTAAACTAAGGTGTAGTACGATCCGTCTTCCCTAGTATGGTCTATCTAACCCTATTGATTGCATGCCAATTAAATACCATTGTATAACCATCATTCTTATGATCACAGAAAATAAGAATGATTTGAGTTCAATAATAGTAAAATAATTTCTAAGACAAGATAAGAATTCTACTAATATTGATTTGGAATTTAAAGAACAACTGCATTTAATATGAAGAACAGAAATCAACTGTAGCAATTCTCAGGGTTATACAATCAACATGCATAAATTGAAAGACTAGAAATTAAATACAATCAAACCATTGTGCTTGGAAAGGCCTACATCAATACCCCACAATTGAGTTTAGCTGCTCATGATCTCCTAAGCTCCACAGACTATTTTACTGAATTTTTGCTCTAGAAGCGGTGTGTCTTTTCTCAATGCTTAGAGGCCTATTTATAGGGCTTAAGAGAGTCCTAGAAGCCCTAGTAATCCTATAAATTTCGGAGATTTAAGTCCAAGTCCAATTAGGATAAAGAAAACCTAAGTCCAAATCGGAATAGAATTCACCCAGAATTGCGTTCCTATCTTGCGGGGCGATTTTGGCAATGCGGTGCTCCGAATTAGGAAAATGCTATTTCACAATTATTTGTATAAATTTGAGTTAGCTTTCCAGTGCAACTTGAATCACCTTAATCTGATATTTGAGCTGAAACTTATGGCCAAAATACTGAGACATATGCAGAATCCAAAATTGAATCCAATCCGATTTTCACTCCAATTTGAGAAATTCCGAATTAATCCCTTCCTTTATTTGATTAAACTTAACCACAACATATAAGTCCTCTGTTATGATTGGCTACGCTTAATCATCTCAACGTGTGCTTTTAAGCCCAAAATCAATGGAATTAATTGCATCTTTATTTATAACCTGAAAACACAAAAACAAAACAAAAATCAAACAAATAACAATGCTAAGGAATTAACATATGCAAATTAAGGGGCTTGAATGTGCAACATTCGGCGCTTATCAGTCGCTATTGTCGACGTCGAGGGCACACGATTGACAAGTGTTGGCGTAAGAGAAGATTTAATGCACCTACAGCAGTAGTTGCTTATACTGAGAGTGGTTCATCTCTATTTGCTTCATCTCCAATTGCTCCCTCTTTTGTTGCTCGCTCTGGCCAGGATCCAGTATCACTTTATCTGTAGCTGACTTTGAGACAATAGTCAACCAGGTTGTCCTATGTCGTTCTGGTAATGCATCTTCCTCTGTCCTCTCAGTTTTGCCAGGTACCTCTTCCCCTTGGCTCTTTGACTCTGCTTGTTGCAATCACATGACACCTCACCCTACTTCCTCTACCACATTTATACCTTCACCTCATTCTTCATTGATTCGCATAGGTGATGGCTCCATTATGACTGTTAAAAATATAGGCACTATCAATACACCTTCCCTTTCTATTCCTGAAATTTTTCATGTGCCTGAATTGTCCTTCAATCTTCTTTTTGTTGGCCAACTGTGTGAACTTGGATATAAACTTGTTTTTGACTTCTCTGGTGCATGTACAGGATCCTCGTACGAGTTAGACCATTGGGACCGGGCGTAGAATTGGGCGTATGTTTGAACTCTCATCCTTACATCTCTCCGCCATAGGCGTCTCTGCTGCTGCCTTTTCGTCATCACCATCTCTTGCACTTTGGCATTCGCGTCTTGGTCATGTATCTGCCTCTCGCGTTCAATTTTTAACTTCAAAGGGTTTGTTAGGTTTAGTTTCCAATAATTATTTTGATTGTAGTTCATGTTAACTTGGTAAACAATCGGCTTTGCAATTTAATAATAGTGAGTCTCATCTACTGCTTCTTTTGATTTAATTTATTCTGATGTTTGGGGACCTTCTCCTGTTGCTAGTATGAGTGGCTCACGTTATTTTGTTATTTTTGTTGATGATTTCTTTCGTTACACTTGGGTGTTTTCAATGAAATCTCGTTCTGAATTATTAGAAATTTATCGTACTTTTGTCAAAATGGTTGAAACCCAATTTTCAAAACCCATCAAAGCTTTTCGTTCTTATAATGCTTTAGAATATACTCAACATGATTTTCAAGCTATTCTCAAGCATTATGGCACTGTTCCTCACTTGTCGTATCCAGGCACCTCACAACAAAATGGTCGAGCTGAACGTAAACTTAGGCACATTTTAGACACTGTTAATGCTCTTCTCATTTTCACATCTGTTCCTATCCCGTTTTGGGATGAAGCCACTCTCACGGCTGTCTATACGATCAATAGGTTGCCTACCCCTATCCTAGATAATTGCACTCCTCACGAGCGGTTGTTTGGCTCTATCCCTTCATATCACCATCTTCATGTCTTTGGTTCTACCTGTTTTGTTTTACTCCAACCTAATGTGCGCACCAAACTCGAGCCTCATTCTCGGTTGTGTTGTTTTCTTGGATATGGAGTGGAACAAAAGGGCTACCGGTGTTATGATCCTGTGTCTCGTCGTCTTTGCATCTCCTGTCATGTAGTTTAGCATGCCATCATTCCCTCCCTTTACTACCCTTCTTGAGTTTCCTCTTTCTCCTACTCCCACCACCAATGTCTTGCTAGAGTCTTTCTCGCTCGAATTGCAGTCATCTGATGCCCTCGACACTGCTTCACTTGCGTCACCAGGTTCTAATGCCCTCGACGCCACTTCGCCTGCGTCGCCAAGTTCTTCGCCTGCCTCCCTAGGTTCAGTTCCATCCTAGGATCCAGTCTGCACTCCACCACCTGACCTTTGTCGATCCACCCAAGTAAGATCTCTCCCATTCCATTTACAGGATTTTCATTGCTTTCATGCCTTAGCTACCTTGCATGAGCCTCACTCTTTTTGTGAGGCCTCCACTAACCCTCTTTGGCAGACTGCGATGAAAGAGGAACTTGATGCTTTACACAAGAACAATACATGGGATCTGGTTGACTTACCTCTTGGAAAATTTGTGGTTGTGTGTAAATGGGTTTACAAAATTAAGACTTGTTCCGATGGTGCTGTTGACATGTACAAGGCTCGACTTGTGGCCAAAGGTTTTACTCAGGAATATGGAATGGATTATGAGGAGACTTTTGCTCCAGTTGATTGCCTCTCTTCTCTGCGTGCTCTGTTAGCTGTTGCAGCCTCTCGAAATTGGTCACTTTGTCAAATGGATGTAAAAAGTGCCTTCCTTAATGGTGATTTAAGTGAAGAAGTCTATATGCAGCCACCTCCTGGATTATCTCATTCTACAAACAAGGTTTGCCGTCTTCGTCGAGCTCTATATGGACTTACGCAAGCACCTCGAGCATGGTTTGCTAAGTTTAGTGCAACTATCTCTCACCTTGGCTACTCCATCAGTTCTTATAATTCAACCTTGTTTATTTGCCGCACAGACCGGGGTACCATACTTCCTCTACTATATGTTGAGGACATGATTATCACTGGAGATAATATCACTGGTATTCAGGAACTTAAATAGTTTCTCAGTCAGCACTTTGAGATGAAAGATCTTGGCCATCTCAGCTATTTTCTTGGTCTTGAGATCTCCTCTTCTTTTGATGGTTATTATTTAACATAGGCCAAGTATATATCTGATCCGTTTTCTCGGGCCAATCTCACAGATAGTGACACATCGATTGAACTTAATACTCATCTCACTCCTCATGATGGCGAGCCTCTTCACGATTTTACCTTATATCGGCATTTAGTTGGCAGTCTTGTCTACCTTACTGTCACTCGACCTAATATCTCGTATGTTGTTGATAAGTGCTAAAATATTCATATTTTCAGCCCTTATCTTACATGTTTTAATCATTTGATTTTGGTTAATTAGGTCATTTTACTTTCTTTTTGTATTTTCTTGTGTTTTATAGGCTTTTGGAAGAAAAGAAGCGTTTTTGGACGAATTACAAGCTTAAAGGGCAAATTGGGAAGACCTAGAAGATATGGTTGAGCTTAGCCAATCATGATTAAGTTTAATCAAATAGAGGAAAGGATCAATTCGGAATTTCTCACATTGAAGTCAAATCGGATTGGATGCAAAATTGGATTCTGTACACGTCACGGTATTTTGACCATAACTTTCATCTCAGATATCCGATTAAGGTGATTCAAGCAGCACTGGAAAGCTAACTCAAAGTACTACAATTTATTGTGAAATATAATTTCCCCAATTCGGAGCGTCACAAGGTCAAAATCGCGCCGCAAGTTAAGACCGCAATCCTGGGCGAATCCTAGTCCGATTTGGACTTAGGTTTTCTCTATCCTAATTGGACTTGGACTTAAAACTCCGAATTTCATAGGATTACTAGGGCTTCTAGGACTCTCCTAAGCTCTATAAATAGACCCCTAAGCCTCACAATTAAAATCATCTCTTGGATCCTAAAGTCCTTAAATCCTTAGAAGAGGCATAACTTTGGGGAGAGGAATTGGAGGCTATCTTTCGGTTCTTTCTCTCCTTTATCTTTTCAGTTTTATTTTCATTATGTGTAACTAACTCTTAAGGAGGGCTAGATTGAAGCCCTAATTATGTTTATTTAATATTTCAATATTGGCGCCTTTGTGATAATCATATTGTGTTGTTTAACTTGATTAATTCCTATTTTCATGAATTCCTCATATGTATGTGACTAGCCATTATATGCATGTGGTATGGACTTGTTAGTTAGATCAATTTGGATGGCCGAGTCCTGGGTTTAACATAAGTAACAAAAGAATCCACACCGCGATTCTTGAATTAATCAACATAGGGAATTAGGAGTATATACCTATGCCCTAGGCCCTGTGTGTTTGTCGATTTCCATAGAACATATGCTTTTCTAAAGAATAACTTAGTATATACCATGCTAAATCCTTTAGGAAAGAAAATAGTTAGAGTATGTACCCATGCCTAACTCGTTGCTTAGGGAAATCAATAGCTGAAGGAGTTAGAGTTTAACCCTTAGGTTGACAAACATTAGGTATTCATACTATGATTGGATCATTGACATATTGTTATATTAATTGAGCATAATTAGTGGTGGATATCAAAGCCCTGCCTTTACCTTTACTTTATCTTTATATCTTTTTACTTTTCTTAATATCAAATCTGTGACAATTTGATATTTTTAATTAATTCTAAACAAAATCACAATCCTTGTGGGATCGATCCCGTACTTGCTGCACTATACCATTGTTTTGATCTTGTGCATTTGCGAGTTAAAACGTACAATTATTTACCTATTAATTTAGGTAGATTTTTGCACAACAGTTGTCCATCAGGTGAGTCAATTTATGGCTGCTCCTTGCTCCCCTCATTTCTCAGCTGTCCTCCGCATTCTTCGGTACCTAAAGGGGACATTATTTCATGGGCTTTATTTCTCCTCTCAGTCTCATCTACAGCTGCATGCTTATACTGATGCTAATTGGGCGGGTGATCCGATAGATCGTTGTTATTGTTTCTTACCTGACACCTCGCTTATCTCTTGGTGAAGTAAGAAACAAACTGTTGTTGCTCGATTTAGTACCGAGGCGGAATATCGTGCTCTAGCTAACACTGCCGCGGAGCTTCTTTGGTTGCGATGGCTGTTACAGGATATGGGCGTCTCTCTTTCTTCTGCTACTCCTGTATACTGTGATAACAAGAGTGCTATTTAGATTGCTCATAATGATGTTTTTTATGAACGGACAAAACATATTGAGATTGATTGTCATTTTGTTCGTCATCATCTTCTTCAGGGCTCACTACAGCTTCATTCTATCATGTCCCGTGATCAGCTCGCAGACATCTTTACAAAGTCACATCCTCCAGGGCGTTTTCGTGATCTTGTGTCTAACCTCAAGTTGGTCTCTCACACTCCACCTTGAGCTTGTGGGGGGCTGTTAATAATATTATGTTATTGTTATTTACTTTCTTTGGTATTATAAGTCTACTAGGTTTACCTTTCCTTGTTTTACTAGGTTTGTATTATTAGCCTATATATAGGCTCCTTCTGTACATTATACAGTGTGATTCAATATACAACCTTATTCTCAAAACTATATATATGAGTGTAGATTTCAATATTTATTTTGCAAAGGATTTCAAAACACAGGTCTCAATCTCACGCTGTTTGATTGTGTCCTAAAAATTCAACAGATTCTTCACCTGTACCTGCAAAGACGACGAGTAAGATCATGTAGATGAAGGAAATCAAAGAAGATGAATAAGAAGCCCAACAAAGATATGAAAAACACCTAAAATCCTCCCTCTCACTGATTGGTCATGCATCACTTTCCATAAAAGTACATAGAAGAAAAACAAAGGCAAAAATGTAATTAAAATAAACAAAGCATAGGGCAATCCGTCTGACCAAGCCCATAGGATTTCTTCAACTTGTTCCTGTTATTATTATTATTTTTTTAATGAGGAAAATTTGATGGAAGTTTTTTCTCGGGAACCAAACAAGAACGTTTTTGTTAGACTGTCTGTCACTTTTTATGAAGGCTATGAGGCCAATACTTTTTCTATTGTTGACTGCCGTTGCTAGTCCATGATAATTTTGTTCGTTTATGTTGCAAATATATTCTTTTGCCTATTTTCCTGCATTGCTAGAATCCTCGAATTCTTTATTATAGTTTTGAAACAATAATTCTCAATTTTCTTGCTATTAACATCATTAATAGCAGTTTTCTAACTTAGACTAAATTTAATATGTTTTAATGTCCCTTTTAAATTGGTCGGAAGATATTTCCGACAACCCTGTTGTATTATTGAAATATTCTAACAAGCCCTACACCTACAATATATAAAATCTTCCCCTCGCAAGCAAGTTAACCTTCCATGGCAGAAAACGGCAACAGCAAAAATGAAAACCGAGCTCTACTTCAAGGGCGCTACGAGATCAACGAGCTATTGGGTGAAGGAAACTTCGCCAATGTGTATCACGCCTGCAACATTACGTCAGCTCAAAGCGTTGCCATCAAAGTCATCAACAAGGAGAAAGTGTTAACCACTGGCCTAAGCCGCCAAATCAAACGGGAGATCCACTGCCTCCGCCGCGTCCGCCACCCCAACATTGTCCAAATTTTGGAGGTGATGGCCAGCAAGGCAAAGATCTACATTGTGATGGAGTACGTTTCCGGTGGGGAGCTGTTCAAGAAATTTACCAAGGGTCCGTTGAAAGAACAAGTTGTGAGAAAATATTTCCAACAGTTGGTTTCGGCTGTCAAGTTTTGGCATTTTAGAGGGGTGTTCCATCGAGACCTCAAACCTCAGAATCTGTTGCTCGATGAGAATGGAAACCTCAAAGTTTCCGACTTCGGGCTAAGCACGCTGTCGGATCAAGTTTCTCACACGTTTTGCGGCACGCCGGCGTATGTTGCGCCTGAGGTTTTGCTTTTGACCAAAAAAGGCTATTGAGCGGCTAAGGTAGACGTTTGGTCTTGTGGGGTGATCTTGTTCGAGTTGATGGCCGGGTATTCTCCCTTTCATGGTAAAAATAAACGATATATATATAACCAGGATGTGGAAATTTAAGAAAAAATTGTTATTTTTTTGTTTTTTTTTGTTTTTTCGAATTTATTGGAATATTTTTGCCTTATTGAAAAAAAATTGATGTTTATTTTTGTCTTTTTGTTGACCTTGGGAGTATATTGTTAATTGAATGCTAGTTTGAAAGAGGTATGTGAAGGTTTTCTAAATTAAATTTCAACACTCTCTCACGTGCTGTCTCAAACTCTCGTTTAATAGATGAGGTTCAATACGTGGAATACTTACTTGAAATGGGGTGAATTGTGGATTTAGGGTTCGAATTCAATACATTTTAATACTATGTGAAATCACCACTTATCCCAAAAGTTTAAGTTGATAAGAAGCGATAGATTTAATTTAAGAAAAAATACATTTTGCCATTTGGTTGGCCTTTGGCCACCCCTATTTTTAATTTGTTTTTGTTTTTGTTTTTTCTTCTTTGAGAACATTTTTTAGAGTTCAGGTCCAAAAAAGTGTCATGACTCACTTGACTAGCTTTCTGTCCAAAGAGACGGAAAAATTTGATAGTCTTTTTGCCAATGAACCGGTTGAAATTTCAAGAGTCATTTGCGACTTTTTAAACGTTAGAGAAAAGATCTAAAAATAGGTCCAATTTTTGGGATGGTAAAGTATATTTTTCATTTTAATCATTCAATTTATATTCTAACAGGTAACGATGTTATGACATTGTACACAGGCAAATTTCGATGCCCCAGATGGTTTTCATCGGAGCTAATTCGGCTACTTAATCGTCTTCTTGATGCTAACCCTAAAGCTCGGATAACAATCCCAGAGATTATGGAAAACAAATGGTTCAAAAAAGGGTTTAAACATGTCAAATTCTATGTCGGTGATGGTGATCAGCTTTGTAATGTTGAGGATGAAAAGGATGACGTAGCATCAACTTTGAACCAATCCATATGGGATTCAGAAACCCAGTTGGAGAGGAAACGAAACAAAGCTAATTCATTTCCGAGACCTACAAGATTGAATGCATTTGATATTATATCATTCTCGCGTGGGCTTGATCTTTCTAGGTTGTTTGAGGAGAATGAGGAGGTAGCGAGGTTTGTGTCGCACGTGCCGGTGTCGGAGATAATATCCAAGCTGGAGGAGATTGCAAAGGTTGTTAACTTCACGGTGAGACACAAAGGTTGTCTGGTGAGCTTGCATGGGGCAAGAGAAAGCGTGGAAGGGCCACTTGTAGTAACTGTGGAGATATTTGAATTGATTCTGCCATTGTTGGTGGTGGTGCTTAAGAGGAAAGGAGGGGATAGAGGAGAGTACGAGGAGTTATGTTACAAGGAATTAAAGCTCGGATTATAGAATTTGGTGATGGAGGAATCTTCTAGTGCTTCACATATTCTTCCCTCTTTCTTTGAATAAGGAGAGATTTTTGGTAGAAGTTCAAAGGTTTTATGAATGGTGTACTTTTAAATTACTTTTAACTTTTCTAGCAATCTCCCTTTGATGCATGCCACATTACATTGAATGTTTTGCTTGGGAGAAAAGATTGTACCAAAAATGCATGTTCTATTACAGTAGTGGTGAACAACTCATGCAACATCATGGTACTGCTTATATCCTCCTATTGCATACAATTTTGATTGAGAAAGAGGAAACCCAATTAGTGAGAAACGTTAAAGAAGAAAAAACATCAAACAAAACCTTAAATCTTGACAATAGTAGAAGGACCGGAATGGTGCCAAAAACAGGACAGTCATATCCAAACCAAGGGAAGGAAACGAGGACCGATGTCATGCTTATTCTTTGAATTCCATCTTATGAAAGATGTTGGTATACGATCTATATGACTCCAAACTATTCGTTATTATAAGCAAAGACTCGGGCGGGCCTCACCCGCCCCTTAATCATACGTACGTACCATCAATTTATCTTTATTTTAACTTTCAAAAGTTGATGTACCTTTTAAAATTACTATTATTGGGGAGAAAATATCTCACCATGGGCCCTATCTACTTACACTTATTTACAATATGCCATCACCCACTTGCAATATAACATGTGTCCACCTTTTTCGCATCTAGGAATAAGAGAAAGGGGGACATTTCTTGGGGTCCTCTTCCTCCTCTCCTACAAGCCCTTCCTCTTTCATCCCATGCCTCTCTCTCTCTCTCTCTCTCCAAGAGACTCATCTCTCTCTCACACCTCTCTATCTACTTTGTATATCTCACACAACACACATTCATTCATGGATATTAGAGGCAAATTACTTTTATATTTTTTATTCACATATAAGATGCTAACTTAAGCATTGGAGAGTCTTCTACCCCAACCGAAGACCCTCCAGCCATGCCCTTGTTTTGCAGGAACATCATTGCCATACAGGAATTCCTCTCACAGCTCAACCACGAAGAAAAATCGCTGCCTAGCAAATCCTTGGACCGAAAAACGCTTCAACAGCCATGAAATTCTGATCTAATGGTGATTTTAAAAATTACGTCAACTTTAGGACATAACCCCCCAAATCCTCATTTGTAAATAGGTTATTTCCGCCCTTTTAGCATCACATCTTTGGTGATGCTGACCGTTAGATGGCCCTGCACACAATTAACACTTTCAGGATTCATGAACCAAAAACTAAATATTCATAAAGTGCCTCATCAAAGGCTAAATGAAACCTCAGTGCCTCTTTACACTTGGATCTCACATTTAAGATACACAACTAATTATAAAGAAAAGGAACATGGTCCAAATAATTGAAAGATAAATACATAATGATAGAAGAGTACTATATCAGAAAGTCTTATATATCTAAGAGCAAAAAACCTATGAAGATTGTGGCTGCTGCTGTTGTTGCTCACTTCCTTCCCAAGTCCATACAATATCCTTGAGAGAGGGCTTCAAGTCCTCGTTATAGAAATGTCTATACTCAAATGTATCCCCCGCTGCTTTCTTCACCTCCACAACATAAAACGAAGGTGTAACTTCAAATATTTCAGCATCAATTGCAAGCTGCCCTTTTCTCCCTTCTTTGCTTCCCTGTAATGTAACTTTTCCTCCTTCCTTCATCACCTTAAACCTCTCCACCTCCGCTATTTCTTCCAATTTCGACACGATCATTGAGGCCGGTTTTGTCGTAGTAAATCGTGCCTGTAGTCTTTGACTTACATCCTTCTCAAACAAACCGGATAGATCGAATCCCGATGAAAGAGAGATAATATCGAATGCATTGAAGCAAGTCAGTTTCATGGGGCTAGTTTCCGAGGGCAAAAACGCATCCTGAACGTCGTCGATGACGGAGACTTTCGGAGGCTGTTGTAATGCTTCAATCTTTTTGAATCCCTTCTTGAACCAAGTATTCTCTTGGAGCTGGGAAACGTCTATTCTTGTGCTCGGATTGGGATCAAGAATTCTTGAAAGAAGCTTCCGGACATCTTGAGGAAACCAATGGGGGCACCTAAATTCTCCTTTGCTAATCTTCCTATACATTTCCACGAGATTGGTTTCTTGGAAAGGAAGAAAACCAGCCAACAAAACAAACAAAACAACACCACATGACCAAATATCAGCCTTAGCTCCATCATAGCCTTTCCTGTTAAGAACCTCTGGCGCCACGTAGGCAGGAGTGCCACATGTCGTGTGGAGAAGCCCATCTTGCCGCCTCGAATCCCACAAAGCGCTCAACCCAAAATCAGAAACCTTGAGGTCACCATTCTCGTCAAGGAGGAGATTCTCCGGCTTTATGTCTCGGTGATACACCCCTCGGCTATGGCAGAAATCAACAGCCCCGATGAGTTGCTGGAAATACTTGCGCGCCAAGTCTTCCTTGAGCTTCCCTTTGGCAACCTTGTTGAAAAGCTCTCCACCTTTCACGTATTCCATTGCGAAATAAATCTTGGATTTGCTTGCCATGACTTCATAGAGCTGGACAACATTGGGGTGCCTGACAAGGCCCATGACAGAGATTTCTCGTTTGATTTGGTCTATCAATCCGATCTGCAAAACCTTCTGCTTGTCGATAATCTTAACGGCTATATTCTCCTTAGATTTAAGGTTTCTTGCATGGTAAACCTTAGCAAATGTGCCTTTTCCAAGCATGCGGCCGAGCTCATATTTTTGCATCAATATTGAAGCCTCCTTCTTCGCCATCTATCAGAAATGACCCAAAAAAGACGAGGACTTACTAGAATATTTCACGACCCGATTTCCCTCCAATTGTTGCTGCCGGCGGCCGGAGCAATCAAATTGCCTCCATGAAAGGAGAGGAGAGTAGGCCGTGAAAAAAGGGAATTGAAGGTTGAGAAATGTCGCTTTGTGAGAGAGAGAGAGAGTGAGAGATGCAACATCATATACAAATTTATTATAGTAAGCCAGGTTGGTTGGATGAAAGGTGCATGCAAATTAAGGATTTGAATGCAGGTAGTGGTTGTAATTTAAGGACCTATATATAGTATACTACTCTATATATATATATATATATATATATATATATAAGTATAATACTCTCTCTCTATATATATATAAAAGGTAGAGAAATGTTAGGGGTACTAAATTTTTTATAAAGAGAGATTTACTAAACTGATGTGTAATTTATTTATTAGAAAAAAACAAAACAATTAATTAAAAGAAATGTAACAGTTACCAATAAATGAGCTACACATCAGTTTAGTAAGACCCTCTTAATAAAAGATTTGGTACCTCTAACATTTCCTTATAAGCTAATTAATGTTTTGGACTAGTTACAAAAATTAGATGGCTATCACTATTTTGTGCAGTGTTTTTTATTTATTTTTGCTAATTATGGAAGCCAGGAACTTTGAAAAGATGGAAGCAGATGAGAAAGATGTGGGGGACAAAATAGTTAGAGGTTTGCTGGATTCCTTCACTAATCACTATGAGTACAAAGCAAAATCTAGATACATACATAAAATATTGGGGAAATTTTAGTACCCTCTCATGTTTTATTACTAACGGTAGAAATGATATTACAAACTTCTTAAATTTAGATAGATTATAGCTTAA
>NC_081542.1:38636092-38646634 GCF_901000735.1 Corylus avellana
TAACCCTAAAGCTCGGATAACAATCCCAGAGATTATGGAAAACAAATGGTTCAAAAAAGGGTTTAAACGTGTCAAATTCTATGTCGGTGATGGTGATCAGCTTTGTAATGTTGAGGATGAAAAGGATGACGTAGCATCAGCTTTGAACCAATCCATATGGGATTCAGAAACCCAGTTGGAGAGGAAACAAAACAAAGCTAATTCATTTCCGAGACCTACAAGATTGAATGCATTTGATATTATATCATTCTCGCGTGGGCTTGATCTTTCCAGGTTGTTTGAGGAGAATGAGGAGGTAGCGAGGTTTGTGTCGCACGCGCCGGTGTCGAAGATAATATCCAAGCTGGAGGAGATTGCAAAGGTTGTTAACTTCACGGTGAGACACAAAGGTTGTCTGGTGAGCTTGCATGGGGCAAGAGAAAGCGTGGAAGGGCCACTTGTAGTAACTGTGGAGATATTTGAATTGATTCTGCCATTGTTGGTGGTGGAGCTTAAGAGGAAAGGAGGGGATAGAGGAGAGTACGAGGAGTTATGTTACAAGGAATTAAAGCTCGGATTACAAGATTTGGTGATGGAGGAATCTTCTAGTGCTTCACATATTCTTCCCTCATTCTTTGAATAAGGAGAGATTTTTGGTAGAAGTTCAAAGGTTTTATGAATGGTGTACTTTTAAATTACTTTTAACTTTTCTAGCAATCTCCCTTTGATGCATGCCACATTACATTGAATGTTTTGCTTAGGAGAAAAGATTGTACAAAAAATGCATGTTCTATTACAGTAGTGGTGAACAACTCATGCAACATCATGGTACTGCTTATATCCTCCTATTACATACAATTTTGATTGAGAAAGAGGAAACCCAATTAGTTAGAAACGTTAAAGAAGAAAAAACATCAAACAAAACCTTAAATCTTGACAATAGTAGAAGGACCGGAATGGTGCCAAAAACAGGACAGTCATATCCAAACCAGCGAGGACCGATGTCATGCTTATTCTTTGAATTCCATCTTATGAAAGATGTTGGTATACGATCTATATGACTCCAAACTATTCGTTATTATAAGCGAAGACTCGGGCGGGCCTCACCTGCCCCTTAATCATACATACGTACCATCAATTTATCTTTATTTTAACTTTCAAAAGTTGATGTGCCTTTTAAAATTACTATTATTGGGGAGAAAATATCTCACCATGGGCCCTATCTACTTACACTTATTTACAATATGCCATCACCCACTTGCAATTTAACATGTGTCCACCTTTTTTGCATCTAGGAATAAGAGAAAGGGGGACATTTCTTGGGGTCCTCTTCCTCCTTTCCTACGAGCCCTTCCTCTTTCATCCCATGCCTCTCTCTCTCTCTCTCCAAGAGACTCATCTCTCTCTCACACCTCTCTATCTACTTTGTATATCTCACACAACACACATTCATTCATGGATATTAGAGGCAAATTACTTTTATATTTTTTATTCACATATAAGATGCTAACTTAAGCATTGGAGAGTCTTCGACCCCAACCGGAGACCCTCTGGCCATGCCCTTGTTTTGCAGGAACATCATTGCCATACAAGAATTCCTCTCACAGCTCAACCACGAAGAAAAATCGCTGCCTAGCAAATCCTTGGACCGAAAAACGCTCCAACAGCCATTAAATTCTGATCTAATGGTGATTTTAAAAATTACGTCAACTTTAGGACATAACCCCCCAAATCCTCATTTGTAAATAGGTTATTTCCACCCTTTTAGCATCACATCTTTGGTGATGCTGACCATTAGATGGCCCTGCACACAATTAACACTTTCAGGATTCATGAACCAAAAACTGAATATACGTAAAGTGCCTCATCAAAGGCTAAATGAAACCTCAGTGCCTCTTTACACTTGGATCTCACATTTAAGATACACAACTAATTATAAAGAAAAGGAACATGGTCCAAATAATTGAAAGATAAATACATAATGATAGAAGAGTACTATATCAGAAAGTCTTATATATCTAAGAGCAAAAAACCTATGAAGATTGTGGCTGCTGCTGTTGTTGCTCACTTCCTTCCCAAGTCCATACAATATCCTTGAGAGAGGGCTTCAAGTCCTCGTTATAGAAATGTCTATACTCAAATGTATCCCCCGCTGCTTTCTTCACCTCCACAACATAAAACGAAGGTGTAACTTCAAATATTTCAGCATCAATTGCAAGCTGCCCTTTTCTCCCTTCTTTGCTTCCCTGTAATGTAACTTTTCCTCCTTCCTTCATCACCTTAAACCTCTCCACCTCCGCTATTTCTTCCAATTTCGACACGATCATTGAGGCCGGTTTTGTCGTAGTAAATCGTGCCTGCAGTCTTTGACTTACATCCTTCTCAAACAAACCGGATAGATCGAATCCCGATGAAAGAGAGATAATATCGAATGCATTGAAGCAAGTCAGTTTCATGGGGCTAGTTCCCGAGGGCAAAAACGCATCCTGAACGTCGTCGATGACGGAGACTTTCGGAGGCAGTTGTAACGCTTCAATCTTTTTGAATCCCTTCTTGAACCAAGTATTCTCTTGGAGCTTGGAAACGTCTATTCTTGTGCTCGGATTGGGATCAAGAATTCTTGAAAGA
The DNA here is from genome assembly GCF_901000735.1 of Corylus avellana. NCBI lineage: Eukaryota > Viridiplantae > Streptophyta > Magnoliopsida > Fagales > Betulaceae > Corylus > Corylus avellana. The sequence continues at coordinate 38,638,700 of NC_081542.1, forward strand.
AGCTTCCGGACATCTTGAGGAAACCAATGGGGGCACCTAAATTCTCCTTTGCTAATCTTCCTATACATTTCCACGAGATTGGTTTCTTGGAAAGGAAGAAAACCAGCCAACAAAACAAACAAAACAACACCACATGACCAAATATCAGCCTTAGCTCCATCATAGCCTTTCCTGTTAAGAACCTCTGGCGCCACGTAGGCAGGAGTGCCACATGTCGTGTGGAGAAGCCCATCTTGCCGCCTCGAATCCCACAAAGCGCTCAACCCAAAATCAGAAACCTTGAGGTCACCATTCTCGTCAAGGAGGAGATTCTCCGGCTTTATGTCTCGGTGATACACCCCTCGGCTATGGCAGAAATCAATAGCCCCGATGAGTTGCTGGAAATACTTGCGCGCCAAGTCTTCCTTGAGCTTCCCTTTGGCAACCTTGTTGAAAAGCTCTCCACCTTTCACGTATTCCATGGCGAAATAAATCTTGGATTTGCTTGCCATGACTTCATAGAGCTGGACAACATTGGGGTGCCTGACAAGGCCCATGACAGAGATTTCTCGTTTGATTTGGTCTATCAATCCGATCTGCAAAACCTTCTGCTTGTCGATAATCTTAACGGCTATATTCTCCTTAGATTTAAGGTTTCTTGCATGGTAAACCTTAGCAAATGTGCCTTTTCCAAGCATGCGGCCGAGCTCATATTTTTGCATCAATATTGAAGCCTCCTTCTTCGCCATCTATCAGAAATGACCCAAAAAAGATGAGGACTTACTAGAATATTTCACGACCCGATTTCTCTCCAATTGTTGCTGCCGGCGGCCAGAGCAATCAGATTGCCTCCATGAAAGGAGAGGAGAGTAGGCCGTGGAAAAAGGGAATTGAAGGTTGAGAAATGTCGCTTTGTGAGAGAGAGAGAGAGAGAGTGAGAGATGCAACATCATATACAAATTTATTATAGTAAGCCAGGTTGGTTGGATGAAAGGTGCATGCAAATTAAGGATTTGGATGCAGGTAGTGGTTGTAATTTAAGGACCTATATATAGTATACTACTCTATATATATATATATATATATATATATATATAAGTATACTACTCTCTCTCTCTCTATATATATATATAAATAAGTATACTACTCTCTCTCTATATATATAAAAGGTAGAGAAATGTTAGGGGTACCAAATTTTTTATAAAGAGAGATTTACTAAACTGATGTGTAATTTATTTATTGGAAAAAAATAAAACAATTAATTAAAAGAAATGTAACAGTTACCAATAAATGAGCTACACATCAGTTTAGTAAGACCCTCTTAATAAAAGATTTGGTACCTCTAACATTTCCTTATAAGCTAATTAATGCTTTGGACTAGTTACAAAAATTGGATGGCTATCACTATTTTGTGCAGTGTTTTTTATTTATTTTTGCTAATTATGGAAGCCAGGAACTTTGAAAAGATGGAAGCAGATGAGAAAGATGTGGGGGAGAAAATAGTTAGAGGTTTGCTGGATTCCTTCACTAATCACTATGAGTACAAAGCAAAATCTAGATACATACACAAAATATTGGGGAAATTTTAGTACCCTCTCATGTTTTATTACTAACGGTAGAAATGATATTACAAACTTCTTTAAATTTAGATAGATAATAGCTTAAATGTGTCTACTTTTTTCTATTAAAATAAGTATTTTAAATAAGCTAAGACCCTTATCCAATTGATTTAACGTTGCTTACTTCCATAGCCTACTTCTATCAAAGGAGACAACATTTTGTGAAATGAAATAACTCTTCACTTTTAGTAGTTCTTTTTATATTAATTACTCTAGAGTTTTAGTTTAATAAAAAGTCTATTAATATAATATACTATATACATATAATATATGTGATAGGTAGGTGTCACCTTAATTAAGTCTCCTTATAGAAGATTAATTCTAATAGAAAAAGCATAGATAAATTTGAGATTTGAGTTTGAATGATTTTTATTAGGAAAATGTTAGGCTTACAAACAAATTTTACAAAAAAATTTTTTACTAACTAATGTGATGATTGGGTTTCTCAAAATTTGAATTTATCTCAATTCCAATCATGTTGTACCATACAAATTTGTAAATTTTTTTTTTGTAAAATTTATTTGTAAGCCAAGTATTATTTCTTTTTATTATTAGTATTATATACTCTACTTTTATTAATAAATTCTCTTAATTGTCTCGTTAATCGATGTAGACTTATCAAATGAAAGTAAACTTGAATGTCTTATATAATTGGTTTATTTATTCGTTATTTCTTCCCCTTTTCTTTTTCTTTTTTTTTTTTTAAAAAAAATTACGCTCTAAAATATAAATTTCTCATAACACATCCCATTTTGTGACTTATTCTTATTTCTTTCATTTTTTTTACCCACTTACATTAAGAGCATTTTGGGATTGCATTAGAAAATAGAGTTTTTAAAGTCAAAAATAGCTTTTTAGAAAGAAAAAAATTTAATTTTTAAGCTTTTTTCAAAGTGCGTTTTGACAATTTTTAGAATGGAAAAGTCAAAGAAGAGATTTTTAAATTTTTTACTAAACAAGTCAGTTTTTTGTTTGGCACAACGTTTTAAGTACTAAAAATATTTTTTAAGCTCCTTAATGCAATTCTAAACAAACTCGATCTAAGTAATGTTTAATAGCATCTAGTACTTGATTGTTTCCCAAGTAAACTTTGAAGGCAATTGTAAGTCCATTCCATAGAATTATTTAAGGGGTATTTTTATCCCATCAAGAAGTGAAAAAAAAAATACCCCTAAAATAATACTAACTATCCAGTTCATTTGAATTGGAGAGTAGTATCCAGTTCCCATTCCGTTGGCTCTTCCTTTTAACCTTGCCTTTTGGTTAATACTAATGGTGATTGTTAGTTTATGTTTTGGCATATTCGGTTTGCATGTAATCTGATGAAAATGGGCATCTTGTCTGGATAGCCAAAGGCAGTGTCTGGACATCATTTACAGAGAGCTCAACTTGTTTTCTTTGAAGACCTGTCCAGATAGACATAAGCTGTGTCTGGACAGCATTTACAGAGAGCTTAACTTGTTTTCTTTGAAGACCTGACCGGACAGCCAAAAGTAATGTCCGAACATCATTTACAAAAAGTTCATTCTGCTTGGCATGTCCGGACACTGGGCTTGGCTTTCCGGACATTAAGGGTTTACGCATAAGTAACCCTAGCCGTGTCTGAACACGTACTTATCCCTGTCCGGACACGGCCGCTTAATTGTTGTGCAAATTTCTTTTTAAATGATCATTATGCACATTATTAGGTATGTATTCAATGAGCAAATACTGTGAGCTAAGAGAGAGAGAGAGAGAGATATCAAACTGGAGCGTTTGGATCTCTCTTAGAGTAAAGTGAGAAATCTCATTCTCGTTTCTATGATTAAATACTTGAAGCTAATCGGAGTTTCGGTGAAGTCAAGTGGGTTGCTTGTCTTATGTAAGAAAGTGTCAATTGTAAAGGTTTTGTAAGTGTGAACTTCTTGTAATCATTATTCTTTTATATTTGAGTGATTTCCTGAGTTTAACTGTTCCGGAGAAGTTTTATATTTAGAATGAAACATATCAAAGTTTTACATTTTAACAATTTTTAGAGTAAAAAAAGTCAAAAAATACTTTCAAATTTTTTTTATGAAACATATCAAAGTTTTGTTTGGCACGACTTTTTAAACTATCTAACACAATCCCAAACAAGCCTTTAGTAAATTGTTATATGGTTATTATATAATTTGAAGATATATTAGTAAAAATTGGTCATTAAATCAACAACGGCCGGTTAAAAAGAAGCACAAATTTTCACTGAAATGCTAATAGTTTACTAAATAAAATCCATGCATGATCCAACGTGTTATGCCATATAACTCCCTAATAATCTCGTCGTGTCGAGTGGAGTTGACATGTGATTGCCATGCGGAATAGTGTGACAATCGTGGCCCCGGCCATGATGCCGACAAATGTTAAGAGAAATGGAAGTATCATATATATGGTCGTGTTGGGGGACCACGAGGCCATATTAATAATAATTTACCATTTCATGAATTTTGGGTCCATTGTCTTTACGAGTGTTGCCGAGTATCACTCCCTCTCTTTCTCGCACTCTCTCTCCCTCTAGCATGTTTGAGAACGTGCTTGTTAAAGAAGTTGAACTTTTAAAGTTAAAATGAATTTTTTAAAATCAATTTGCTTTTAAAAGTTCGTTTTGACATTTTTTTATTATTAAAGTGAAAAAGTCACACGAATGTTTTTGAATTTTTTTACCAAATATATTAGCTTTTTATTTTGCACAACTTTTTAAGTTTACTAACATAATTCGAAACAAACTCTAAGTGACACAGGTAAATGTAATAACTGTAATCACGTTTATATTTATGTAACGTGCTCTTGTTGGTCGAAAGTATGCCTGTCCATTTTTGACATGATTCGTAAACCTGACACGAAATTAAAGGGTTAAAGTTGAATAGTCTTACCTGGTTTATTAAATAAGTTAGTTAGGATTGACAAACCTCGGGACCCAATTTTTTTAAAAATGTAAAGCAGCTTCACCAATTTTTTTTTAAAAAATGGTCATTATTATGAAGAAAAATACGATTTTTATTTTTTTAGAAAAATATCAAATAAAAGAAGGACTAAAATAAAAATTATTGCTTCAGAAACTTTTTTAATTTTTTATTTTTTAAATTAAAAAATAAAGAAAAAGTTTCTGAAGCAGAATACAGTTTTTATTTAAAAAAGAATACCAAAAAAAGGAATAACCAAAATAAAAATTATTGCTTCATAAACATTTTTTATTTTTTATTTTGTTATTTTTTAAATTTTAGGCAAAAATTAACCCCAAATTGAGCAAAATAATTAAGCCTTTAGCATTTTCCTAAATTTTATCCTCTTCTGGATTGGTAACAGACTAGAGTCCAAACATTTTATAAAACCCCCACCGCTTACATCGATGGCTCCCCTCTTTTGTCTTGTTTTGGGCCAATATATATATATATATATATATACTGCAACCATTTCAATGGCAAGTGAGGACCAAGTGCGCTCCCAATGCTGCTTCCTGGAATGGATGAATCTCCAAGAGCAGGAGCTGGCAGAGCTCCACCAAGCCCTAAACATACACGCCGCCACCAACAGCAAGGAAAACATTAATCTAACCCAACTCGCAGAAAACTGCATCAAACACTTCCAAGACTACGCTGACAAGCGCACCCAACTAGCCCGCCACGACGTTTCTGCCTTCTTCGCCCCTGCCTGGTGCACCAACTTCGAAAACTCCCTCCTTTGGGTCGCCGGTTGCAGACCTTCCCAATATATCCGCCTCGTTTATACGCTGCACGGGTTGGAGATCGAGGCTCAGCTTATTCAGTTCCTTGAGGGAATAGGTGATATATAAATCATCGCTTAATATTCTATAAACTTCAATTTATAAAATTAATATAATTAATTTACTCATTTGATTTAACACTCTTCTTGATGTACCGACTTAGAGTATATTTGAAATTGCGTTTGAAAAATATAGTTTTTGAGTCAAAAGGAGCTTTTGGGCAAAAGCTTGATTTATAAGCTTTTGCCAAAAGTGCGTTTTAGCCATTTTTAGATTTTTTGGACTCTTAAAAGCGCTTTTAATTTTTTTACCAAACAAATACTTTTTTTTTCAAACGGACTTTTTGAGTGTTAAAATTACTTTTAGGCCACTAAAACGCAATCCCAAACAGACCCTTAAACTAGGACAGACACTTAATTAATATATAATATATTTCTTTAAATGGAAGAGAAATTTTAGGTTTTTCATTTAAAAAAAAAATAATAATTCTTAAATGATGTGTCACTATTCTATGTAATTTATTGTTTTAGGGTGCGTTGACAAAAAATGCGATTTTAAACTAAATTATAAAAAATGAATTGCATTTTTTAAAAAATTGCAATTTCAAAGGCAAAAAATTTGTGTTTTCAAATTGCATGTAAGGAGGTGTTTAAACGTACAATTTTACTGTCTAAACTGCAATCTTAAAGGTCAAATGATTTGAAAACATTTTAAAATCGTAAATTCAAACCGACCCTTAATACATAGAAGTATAATGTGATGGAACAGTGACATATCTTTAAAAACCAAATTTTGAGAAACTTAGCACTCCTTTAAATGGAAATAAGGTTTGAAGTCTAAATACTCTAAACCTTTGATTCTAATATCAAGTTAAATACTCTAAACCTTTAATTCTAATATCAAGTCAAACAACCGTTTATTCTAAACGCTTAAGTGAATAAAAAAGAATTTAGTCATTTAATTAAGGTATATTCTAACAATAAATAGGCACCAAGAATCTTGGTGAGCTCTCTTCAAAACAAATACACGAAATCAACAGCTTGCAGGGAAAGACGATAAGGGCGGAGGAAAAGGTGACGACGAGGATGGCGATCTTGCAGGAGGACGCGGCGGACAATCCGATTGTGGTGATAGTGATGAAGGAGTTGAGGGAGGTGGGGGAGATGAATGGGAAAGTGGAGAGAGCTCTGGATAAACACGAGCAAGACATGGTGGGTGTTTTGGAGGAGGCGGATAGGCTGAGGCTTACCACTCTCAAGGAGCTTCTAGCCATATTAACGCCGAGGCAGGCGATGGGGTTTCTGGCGGCGAGTAAGCAGCTTCACCTTTGCGTGCATGAGTGGGGAAAAATGAGGGATTTCAGGCATGGTAGAGGAAACCATAACAATTTATCTTAATAATAATGTAGTGCTAGGATGATCAATATATATATGCACTATGGATAACTAGATAATATGATGTATATGCATGATTAATGTAGTATACTCTCTAAATATTTATTATGTGATATGGATAAGCTGGTAAATATATAGCTAGGCTTTGGGTTTGCCTAGTGCTGTATGTAGTCTATTAAAAAAAATGACCATGTAGTAATGCTAGATCTATTTTACAACTACTTGCTCAATAGTGTCAGCATGAAAAAATAATTTTATTTAAGACTTCTGAACTATTATACGTTTTGAGAAGATCATCATAAATTTAAAAACTCTCAATTTTACATTTTGAATTTTCAGTTTGGTGTAATTGACCATTCCGTCAATTTTTGCCGTTAAACCTAACGAAAATCACAAAAAAGACCAAATTATTCAATTTTTTTTTTCATTTTTAATTCAAATTTTATGAAAATGTCATTTTATCGCTTTTAACTCCCAAAAATTGACGAAGGGTTACATTACATCAAATTGAAAGTTTTTCAAACATGAATCACTTACGTGTCACAATCTTGAAGGTTTTGAAGTTCTCGTCAATTTGAGAACAAAAGCAGGTGAAAGGGACAAGTACGTCTTCTTCTTGTTTTTTTTCCATCAAATTAAGGGTGAGTCATACGCAGGTCCCCGTGGATGGCATAAACCATGAACAATCTAAGCACATACCACGTAGAAACCACATGTATTCCGACAATGACACGTTTCATCCACAAAAGAGAATTCAAACACCAGGTGCTGGCCGGATTTGCACGACTCTTCATCAGAGTCAAAGGTTGTACTTCTAGAAAGAAAGAGCATATAAATGATGCATAACACAACCCTATTTTGTTCACCTTTTTTCTCTTACTCTATTATAAGCAAAATGAAAACCCTAGTTGAAGAGAGGTTCTCTGAGTTCTTTGAGAATTGGGTCTGCGAACTTGAAGAACAGGTCCAACAACTCCAAAGGGTGTCCAAAGAGAAGCTGGTCAACGAAGCAGAGCTACAAGCTATGGTGTCTAGGGTTACAACCCATTATTAGAAGTACTACACTGTGAAATGGGCTGGTGCTCATGAAGATGTGCTTGCTTTCTTCTCTCCGGTATGGTTGAGTCCCTTAGAGAATGCTTGTTTATGGGTCACTGGTTGGAAGCCATCGATGGTGTTTCAAGTCATTGACAGGCAAAGACAG
>NC_081542.1:38646734-38649014 GCF_901000735.1 Corylus avellana
AAAAGTTTTCCCTCTTCTTTTTTCCTTCAACTTTTTTACTCTTTTTATTCTTTCCCCCTTCATTTATTTCTCCCACTCTCTCTCTCCTCTCTCATTCTCCCTTTAATTAATTCTCTACACACTGCACGTTTTCTCCCACACTCTCTCTCTCCTCTCTCAATCTCCTGGCCTGCTTCTCTGCACATGATTGCACGGCAGCTCCCTCTAGATCTAGAGGGAAACAATGAAAGCAGCAGATCGAAAAAGAAAGAAGAAGAAGAAGAATAAGAAAAAGAAGAGGAGAAGAGAAGCAGAAGAAAAAAAAGAAAGAAAGAAGAAGAGATCGATCTCTTCTAGAAGATAAGAAGATTTTTGGGTTATTGAAGATTTGTTGAGTTTGACGTTTGGGTTTTTGAGTTTTCAGATTGATTTTTTGAAGATTTTTTGGGTTTGAATTTTTGAAAATGGAGATTGAAAAGAAGAGAGAGAGAGTGAGAAAATAGAGAGCTGGCCGGAGAAAAGAAGAGAGAAAGAAAAAATTGAGAAAAGAAGCAAAAGAGGTGCGCCACTCTTGGCCTGCAGAGAAACGAAAAGAAGCAAAATTGAGAAAAGAAGCAAAAAAAATTTCGTTTCTCTGCACCACTCCTGCAGAGAAACGAAAATCTCTGCACCGACCACTCGAGTGGGGTGCAGAGAAATTCCTAAAAAAAATATAATTGAATTGAAAATTAATTTAAATTAATAAAGAAAAAATCTCTGATAAAATTGACGGAATGGTCAATTGCACCAAACTGAAAATTCAAAATGTAAAATTGAGAGTTTTTAAATTCATGGTGATCTTCTCAAAACGTATAATAGTTCAGAAGTCTTAAATAAAATTATTTTTTCATGCTGACACTATTGAGCAAGTAGTTGTAAAATAGATCTAGCATTACTACATGGTCATTTTTTTTAATAGACTACATACAGCACTAGGCAAACCCAAAGCCTAGCTATATATTTACCAGCTTATCCATATCACATAATAAATATTTAGAGAGTATACTACATTAATCATGCATATACATCATATTATCTGGTTATCCATAGTGCATATATATATTGATCATCCTAGCACTACATTATTATTAAGATAAATTGTTATGGTTTCCTCTACCATGCCTGAAATCCCTCATTTTTTCCCCACTCATGCACGCAAAGGTGAAGCTTCTTGGTCGCCGCCAAAAACCCCACCACCTGCCTCGGCGTTAATATGGCTAGAAGCTCCTTGAGAGTGGTGAGCCTCAGCCTATCCGCCTCCTCCAAAACACCCACCATGTCTTGCTCGTGTTTATCCAGAGCTCTCTCCACTTTCCCATTCATCTCCCCCACCTCCCTCAACTCCTTCATCACTATCACCACAATCATATTGTCCGCCACGTCCTCCTGCAAGATCGCCATCCTCGTCGTCACCTTTTCCTCCGCCCTTATCGTCTTTCCCTGCAAGCTGTTGATTTCGTGTATTTGTTTCGAAGAGAGCTCACCAAGATTCCTGGTGCCTATTTATTGTTAGAATATACATTAATTAAATGACTAAATTCTTTTTTATTCACTTAAGCGTTTAGAATAAACAGTTGTTTAACTTGATATTAGAATTAAAGGTTTAGAGTATTTAACTTGATATTAGAATCAAATGTTTAGAGTATTTAGACTTCAAACCTTATTTCCATTTAAAGGAGTGCTAAGTTTCTCAAAATTTGGTTTTTAAAGATGTGTCACGTTCCATCACATTATACTTCTATGTATTAAGGGTAGGTTTGAATTTACGATTTTAAAATGTTTCCAAATCATTTGACCTTTAAGATTGCAGTTTAGACAGTAAAATTGTATGTTTAAACACCTCCTGACATGCAATTTGAAAACACAGATTCTTTGCCTTTGAAATTGCAATTTTTAAAAAAATGCAATTCATTTTTGACAATTTGGTTTAAAATCGCATTTTTTGTCAACGCACCCTAAAACAATAAATTACATAAAATAGTGACACATCATTTAAGAACTATTTTTTTTTAAAAAAAAATGAAAAACCTAAAATTTCTCTTCCATTTAAAAAAATATATTATATATTAATTACGTGTCTGTCCTAGTTTAAGGGTCTGTTTGGGATTGCGTTTTAGTGGCCTAAAAGTAATTTTAACACTCAAAAAGTCCGTTTGAAGAAAAAAGTATTTGTTTGGTAAAAACATTAAAAGCGCTTTTAAGAGTCCAAAAAATCTAAAAATGGCTAAAACGCACTTTTGTCAAAAGCTTATAAATCAAGCT
>NC_081542.1:38649114-38652133 GCF_901000735.1 Corylus avellana
ATGGCCCCAGCTGGTCCCCCCTTCCCTCCGTCTCTGCTCTAAGCTCAATTCCTAATTTAAGTGGCAATTTTAAGCTCAATTCCTCATTGTATTTAAGTACTAGTGATTAGAAAAAGAAGAAAAAAAATAGAAAAAAGTACTACACTACAAAAAAACAATTTTTTTCTGACGGAAATTTTCTGACGTTTCTTGGTGTCTGACACGTCAGAAAATTTTTTTGACGTGTCGTTCCTGACGCGTGTTGATTGTCAGAAATGTAGGTGTCAGGAAAAAATTTTTACTGACGTGGGTAGAACGTCAGAATTTTCTGACGTTCTAATATACCACACGTCAGAAAAATTGCTGACGTGGTAAATGTTGCCACGTCAGAAAATTTTCTGACGTGGTAAATGTACCACGTCAGAAAATAAATTTTTTTCTTTTTTAAAATTTTTTCTGCTGGAGTGGTCTAGAGATTAAATTAATTTAATCTTTATTAATTTAAATTAATCAGAGATTTTTTCTTTATTAATTTTCAATTCAATTATTTTTTTTTAGGAATTTCTCTGCACCCCACTCGTGTGGCCGGTGCAGAGATTTTCGTTTCTCTGCAGGAGAGGTGCAGAGAAACGAAAATTTTTTTGCTTCTTTTCTCAATTTTTTCTTTCTCTCTTCTTTTCTCCGGCCACCTCGATCTCCATTTTCTCACTCTCTCTCTCTTCTTTTCAATCTCCATTTTCAAAAATTCAAACCCAAAAAATCTTCAAAAAATCAATCTGAAAACCCAAAAACCCAAAAACCCAAATGCCAAACTCAACAAATCTTAAAAACCCAAAAATCTTCTTATCTTCTAGAAGAGATCGATCTCTTCTTCTTTCTCTTTTTTTCTTTTCTTTTGTCTTCTGCTTCTCTTCTCCTCTTCTTTTTCTTCTTCTTCTTCTTTCTTCTTCGATTTGCTGCTTTCTTTGTTTCCCTCTAGATCTAGAGGGAGCTGCATGCTGTGCAAGCATGTGCAGAGAAGCAGGCCGGCCAGGAGATTGAGAGAGGAGAGAGAGTGTGTGTGTGAGAAAACGTGCAGATCTAGAGTGTGGAGAATTAATTAAAGGGAGAATGAGAGAGGAGAGAGAGTGGGAGAAATAAATGATGGGGAAAAGAATAAAAAGAGTAAAAAGTTGAAGGAAAAAAAAAGAGGAAAAACTTATAAAATCCCGCCCATATTTTTGCAACAGTATTGAGGGAATTTCTGACGTGCCACACATGGCACGTCAGGAGTTTTTATCAAAAGATTAAAATCTAATTAATATATTTTCTGACGGGTAAAGCACCACGTCAGAAAATTCAGAAAAAAATTATATAATTATTTATTTATATATATACAATAAATAATTAATTCTTGTATCATAATTTTCTGACGTGGCGGTGTGCCACGTCAGAAAATTCTGACGCAGCAAAAGTGGCAACGTCAGAAAATATATATTTTTTTATGTTTTAAAATTTGTAATAATTTTCTGACGTTGGAGTATTTAACACGTCAGAATTTTCTGACGTGTTAAAACTAATACGTCAGAAAATTCTGACGTGGTACTATTCACACGTCAGGAAAAAAATTCCTGACGTAGTAAAATTCCAACGTCAGAAAATTAATGACGTGGCAACAATACATGTACTGTAGCCACGTCAGAAAATCCTATTTTTTTTGTAGTGCTAGTTCATTACACGCTGCAAAAAAAAAAAAAAAATAGTTAATTTGCTTTGGTCCCCTCCCATAAAACTTCCTAGCTCTGTCCTTGTTGACAGGTAAAGGAAGACAACTGTGGTGTCAGGAGCTAGTTTGGTGGACATGTCCGAGGAGCAGGTTATTAAATCATTACTTCCTTGTAGAAAGAGATAATTTAATAATTTAATTTATATTTTAACATTTTTTTTCTTCATGCATGTGTCTACTCAAGTTCAACACGTAGAGAGCTGAATAACCAAGCCAGAGTTCAAACGACCAACCTCTGGTATGATACAATGTTAAATTGTCACTTATTTTAAAAGTTTAAATAAATAGAAATTGAAGTATTTAATCATTTAATTTGTCTAATTTATCTTATAATAAGACAGTTGAAGAAGATTGAGGAGCTGAGGGTGAAGATAAGGCTGGAGAAGGAGAAGGTGGAGAGGGAAATGGAGAGGCAGCAGATGTCCATGGCGGACAGGAGGATGATGGAGTTGGCGCGGCTGGCGAGCCGGGTCAGGAACCGGGATGGGATGGGTACGGTGGATGTGTCGGTGGAGGTGGCATTGAAGGGGGTGCTGGCTGGGCTGGAGAGGGTCATGGAGGCTGCAGATCGTGTGAGGCTGAAAACTTTGAAGGGGGTGTCGGAAGTGCTGAACCCATTGCAGTGTGTGGACTTCTTGGCTGCGATTTGTATGCTTCAAATTCGGCTCAGGCAACGGAGGGAAGAAAAGAGAGAGCCAGAATGAGAATGGAATAGTAGAAGAACCCTAGTTATTACTTGATTTTATATATATATATATATTTGAGACAAACACCCTTGGATTTGTTTGAAATTAGTACGAAATAGGCTTTCTCATCAAGATACAGTGAGTTCATGCATTATATGATCATCAAGCTCATACTACGACCTAAATCTACCCTTTTTATTTTTTTATTTTTTTAATATGCGATACAAAAGGGAAAGAAAAAAAAATACCTTCATTAATTTGTGTAAGAGTTGGGTGCGTATGCGCACGGGCATACTCTTGCAAGAGTAATGTTAGAAGAAAGAACAAAACTTTTTCTTGTGTTTATTCAAATATGATATGTTTTTTAAAATTATTATTAAATTTGAGATGATTATATATATATATATATATATATATATATATAGGTATAATAACCTTTTTAATACCTAGGTAAAGACCAATTTAATACTTTCGTCACATTCTATCAACCGAACTAATTTCGGCCACCCAATTCCGACTCTAGGTTGGCTCAGCCACCCTCAGTGGCCAAAATGGGGTGGCCCAGGGCCACCCTCAATGGCCAAAATGG
>NC_081542.1:38652233-38669760 GCF_901000735.1 Corylus avellana
CCCTTTGCCTTCCAAAACGGTGCATTTAGAGAGTGAGTTTGGACGACGTGAGTGTGAACGGAACCCTAGTCGTCGATGGGAGAATGACTTGCTCTGGCTTGGGAATTTCACAAAGAATACTTAAGTTTCAAAATAAACTCCCCCATGTATCTGCTACGCGTTTTGCCCCAAATTTCAAAACGGTGCGTTTTGATCCTATGTGTCAACTATGACATGTAGGATAAAAACTTGGAACTGAGCTGGCAATGCGTGAAACAATGCATTTATTTGGGATTGACGGACATTAAACATTTGGAGAAAAATATAACGGTTAGGCTTAATTTTGCCTTTTCGATTAACTCAATGAGTAAAAATTCAAAAAAAAAAAACAGTTGGAGTTTTTTGTTTTCACTCGTTTTATTATGAATCTTCCCATATTTCAGTGGGGACTTGATCGAGAAAATTAATTGTGTTGGTTTCCTTGTGATTGAAAATTTTCTATCAAATTTTCCTAAACTAAATCTTGATGTTGGTTTTAGTTTTGGCATATTGGAAGAAAATTTGATTTTTTATGGTCAAGAAAGAATTGATAATTTTTGGAAAATTTTTATAGAGAGTGAATTCATGACAATAAATCAAGAGCTTGAGAAGATCATAATTTAGAGTCAAGTTGTGATGTGTCGCAAGTTGTTTCTCTTGCAATATATATCAAGTTATTTAGTGTTGAGAAATGTTGGAACTTGTGTCTAATTAGTTGGATTGTGTTTTGATCATATTTGAATGAATATTGTTTATTTTCATATTATTATTATTGAATAATATGCATATACAATTATATTCTTGGGAAAATTATACTTTACCCCCTAAAGTTTCAGGTCATTTTTAATTTAATCTCCAATATTTCAAAAATTGCAATGCATCCCATCAAAGTTTCAAAAAATTTCAATGTAGTACATCCGTAACCATTTCTGTCCAATTTGACTGAAAATTGGTGTGTATTTTTTTTGTCTTAAATTTTCAAAATTGTGATTGTACGTATTGTCCAATTATATGTGTGATTGTGTATTGTCACGTGCTATGTATTTTCCAATTATATGTGTGATATATACTTGTGATATATGTGCGATTGTCTATTGTCCAATTATATATTTGTGATAAATCTAAGATGCATTGCATTTGAGGTATGGTGTGAGTAAGAGAATTATCACACAGAAGATCATAGTCAAAGGTCCTTTTGAAAAAAACAAAAAAATTGGGAATCAAACATATTTTCCTGTGTCTCCAACTGAATTGATCATTTTTGGAAAAAATTTACGAAGAGTGAATTTAAGACAATAAATCAAGAGCTTGTGAAGATTAATTTATCTTAAGTTGGTACAAGAAACTTCATATATACTATTCAAAGTCAAGTTGTGATGTGTTGCAGGTTGTTTCTCTTTCTACGGAACCGTAATATTTGTATAATAATCATTTAAATAAAGTAATATGTACCAAGTATTCTCTATGTTTAATTAAATACGATTCTTCCATTTCTTTAGTTTGAAATTTTATTATATATTGTGTCATGTTTTTCGTCCAAATAAACTCTTTTCATCTTTGTAATTGGTAAACATAAAATAAAGTTTCTCAAAAAATAAAACGAATGAAAACAGAAACTCTCTTAGCTTTTTCTTAACCATTAATTTACACTCGATGTATACCCCCTTTCAAGACCTTCCCTTAGCAATGGCAACATGCATTCGTTGCTTGATGATCAACTCCTTGGTCATTATTATCATCGACAAAACAATATTACTAGGGGTGTACAAGTGGTTGCGGTTAGCAGTTATTGGCTAAAACTGTTAAACACAACTGCCTAAGGCCGTTATTGGATTTTAATAACCACAACTGCCACGCTTAGGTGGTTAACGGTTATTCAAATCAATAACCGGTGGTTTTATAACTGTTTTTTTTTATATGGGCTTTTAGGCTTTTTGAAGTATTTTGGGCTTTCATTGTGCCTATTTTTTGGGCTTATTTTAAATAGTTTTGGGTCAAAGTGTTCTCAAAAACAATGAATATGATGAAACCCTATCCCTAACTCATATTTAAAATGACATCGGCGTTGTTTTAGTGTTATATTTTTAATATAAAATATAAAATATATATATTTATATTATTATATATATTAACCGTTTTTTCTTACCCTAAAAACCTAAAACCGCTAACCGCCCCGCCCTATGTAGTTAGCCGTTTTTTTATAACCGCCTACCAAAGCAGCTATGTGGTTAGTGGTTGCGGGAAGGTTATACCTGCCCCGTTTGTACACCCCTAGATATCACAACCATTGCCTAGGTGGTCTGGAGAAGAAGCACAGGTGACTTCCCTAACTCATCGGCATTGAAGTACACAGTAGAAGAAGCAACAGAGTCGGCAACCACGACGAATATGCCACGGAAGAAGGCATAGCTGCCTAGGGTTCCTTTGGTATGACAGGTGGCTGGGGGTTTAGTGGTGGATTTTGGAGGAGGAACAAGAGTTGTTTTTTTTTTTTTTTTTTTTCATGATCATGTATCTGTTGTGCCTTGGTGACCCCAGCGGGTCCTTGGTGAACCATCGTGGGTCAAAGTGACCCAAGCAAGCTAACCCATAGTCACTTTCTTCTTCTTCTTCTTCTTTTTATTTTTTATTTTTTTATTTTTTATTTATAAATCAGAGTAAATTTGGAATTTTTAAAAAAAATTGGGGGTATAAAGGTTTTTTACTCATTCTACCGTTTAATTTAACTGCAATATTTAACGATAGGGGGTATTTGGAACGAAACGAAAGTTTCATACACGAAAGTGAGAGATTTTGAATATTGAGGAAGTGTTTGCAAAAGATGCTTAAATTCATGGGGTAAGTGAAGTTTCCCCTTAGTAATATGTACCAAGTATACTCTATGTTTAATTAAATACGACTCTTCCGTTCCTTTAGTTTGAAATTTTATTATATATTGTGTCACGTTTTTCGTCCAAATAAACTCTTTTCATCTGTGTAATTGGTAAATAGAAAATAAATTTTCTCAAAAAGTAAAACAAACAAAAACAGAAACTCTCTTAGCTTTTTCTTAACCATTAATTTCCACTCAATGTATACCCCCTTTCAAGATCTTCCCTTAGCAATGGCAGCATGCATTCGTTGCTTGATGATCAACTCCATGATCATTATTATCATCAACAAAACGATATCACTAGGGGTGTACAAATGGTTGCGGTTAGCAGTTATTGGCTAAAACTGTTAACCACAACCGCTCTGCTTAGGTGGTTAGCGGTTATTCAAACCAATAACCGTCGGTTTTATAACCGTTTATATATATATATATATATATATGGGGTTTTAGGCTTTTTTAAGTATTTTGGGTTTTCATTGTGCCTATTTTTTGGGTTTATTTTAACTAGTTTTGGATCAAAATGTTCCCCAAAACAATGAATATGATGAAACCCTATCCCTAACTCGTATTTAAAACGACACCGACATTGTTTTAATGTATATATATATATATAAACCGTTTTTTCTTATCCCTAAAACCTAAAACAGCTAACCGCCCCGCCTTAAGTGGTTAGCGTTTTTTTTATAACCACCTATCAAAGTGGTTATGTGGTTAGCTGTTATATAGTTTGTGGTTGCGGGGCGGTTATAACCACCCCGTTTGTACACTCCTAAATATCACAACCATGGCCTAGGTGGTATGGAGAAGAAGCACTGGTGGCTTCCCTAACTCGCCAGCACTGAAGTACACGGTAGAAGATGCAATGGAGTTAGCAACCACGACAAATATGCCACGGAAGAAGGCATAGCATCCTAGGGTTCCTTTGGTATGGGGCGGTTGTAACCGCCCTGTTTGTACACCCCTAGATATCACAACCATTGCCTAGGTGGTATTGAGAAGAAGCACAGGTGGCTTCCCTAACTTGTCAGCACTGAAGTACATGGAAGAAGAAACAATGGAGTTAGCAACCACGACAAATATGCCACGAAAGAAGGCATAGCATCCTAGGGTTCCTTTGGTATGAGAGGTGGTCGGGGGGTTTAATGGTGCATGTTGGTGGAGGAACAAGGAGATTCAGCCGTAGGGCATTCAAAGAAAAGCCTACCAGTTGGTTTTTTATTTTTACTGTTTTTTATTTATTTTATTTTATTTTTATTTTATTATTATTATTATTATTATTTTGTGATCATATATCTGTTGTGCCTTTTGGGATCCACAAAACATGTTTCCTTTCATAAATTGAACAGAAAGTGTGACGGAAATAGCCTATTGGAATGAGTAATAACCATGGGGGCGTTAATAGAAATATTGAAAAAAACTGAGGATGTGAATGAAACAAAACTGAAGTATAATTTACCTTTTAATAAAGTTGGTACCAAATTCTTGCTTTAGATAAATCAACACCAACTTTAGACCAGCCTCCTGGGACCAAGTAATTGGTCACCCAAATAAGGCAGGTTTAAGTTGAATGGAAAGATTTATATCAAGAAATTAGTTTTTATTAATGGAGACAGTTACATACGGACAGAAAATTCCTCCAATCTATTCTATAAAATTGCTATGTTTTATTAAAAAATACTAAGGACTCATAATTGGAGGAAATTATGCCCATGATTGGAGGAAATTAGAGGAAACTGCTATGCTAGGGACACATGGCAGTTTTATAGCTATTTCTTCCGACCAAATTTGGAGGAAATTTATGTCCGTTAGAGGTTCATAATTGGTTTTGACCATTCTTTCCAAGCCCCAAAGTAGGGCTCCTTTGTTTGATTCAACCCATTACCCCAAATCTCAGGGCTTTGGCAGATTTCATCCACATATAATGCAATAAGTTTTCACCCTATACCTGGATAGTACTGTTGACCGGTTCTAATGTCTAGAATAAGAACCTTTTCTAAAACATAAACCTAACCACTTCAAATTTTAGCAATTCTAAAGGTACAAAAACAAAAGCATTTCGGACCTAAACCCTAAACCCATATATTTGCTTAAAAACAAAGATCAAGTAAGCTATGGATGATTAAATATTTGAGAGTTCTCAACAACCTAAGAAAATAAAAGAAAACATCCTATATATAAGAAGGTTCACAGACTCTTATCTTCACAGGGACTGACTTTCCCAGTGGTATGTTAGTATTATACATCCCAAATTTTGAACACAAAATTACAAATATGTGGCATAAATTAAATTAGGACAACAACACCACACTTGTGCAACACTATAGCACACTTTTTATTGCTCGGAATGCGAGGGCAGACACAGAAAGAATCTGAATAGAATGAACAATAAGAACATATGTATGAAGAGAGACAAAAAGAGATTTTGAGTAACAAGTATTGATAGGATTTGGTTATGTGGGAGTAGAACAACAAAAGGCTATTCTTTGGCATTTTGATAGAAAGAGAGAGAGATTGGCTTGACTTACAACACAGAGAAGAGAGTCAGAGAGGACTTAAGTTGCCTCCACAGATAAGATCTCTAGTTCAGCCCACCAGAGGGGAGAAAGTCTTGGGGTCGCTTGTTCAGGTGAAATAGAAATTACTTCTCTCAATTTGGAAATAATTGACTTCATAGTTGGTCTCTGCATTGGATTCGGCCGTATGCATTCTTCGATAACTTCACAGATGACATCAAGCTCATCATTTTTGAAGGACTTGAGTGTTGGGTCAATCATGTAGCTAATGCTCCGCTTGTCATTTAAATAATCAGCAGCCTAGCAAGTTCATATTGAATTATTGATCTAAAATTATTCAACAAACCAAGATCATGAGACTCATTTGCAACTTACCCAGCTAACAAGGTGACCTTGTTCTTCCGAGTATGGGAGCTTTCCAGAAATTATTTCAAGCAGCAATATTCCAAAACTGTAGATATTGGTTTCTGGATCAGAAAGTGGTGGCAATTCTGAATTCTCTTTCTCATCTTCAACTGAGTTCCTTGAATTGGATGCATTATGTAACCCGAAACTGATTTCGCCAATCTGAGAAAGCACAAGAGAGCAAGAGGGCAGATTAGCAATGGTCAAAATTTGATCAAGGCATCAAAATGTTAGAAAGAAAGTTTACCTTAGCAGCATAATCATCTGTTAAATAGATAGCAGTTGAATTTAGGTTCGAATGTGATACAGGTGGATTTAGATCATGGTGCATGTATTGAAGACAATAAGCTGTTCCCATAATAATCCTCATCCTCACATTCCAGTCAAGATGTTCAACTTCTTTAACTGAAAACAGGAAAAATATTTTAGCCTCTCCAATATCAAGCCTCCAATAATTTTCAAACATGCATGTTACAGTAGATATAGTTAAAGTGTACTACCATGTAGATGCTCAAAGAGGGAGCCATTTGGAGCATACTCAAACACCATCATCCTAACAAATGGTGGTTCATCCTCCTCACAGTAGCCAATAAGATTGACAAAGTTCTTATGATTCACCCGTGACAGTGTATCAATCTACAGCAGGTCAAAAACAAGATAAATCAATAAACTGACCAAAAAAAAAAAAAAAGATTGTGAGATTCAAGTGCAAAATGTGCTTGACACTGTTCTTGAATCAGTGACCACAGAAACGAAAGACCTTTTTCCGGTATGCCATCTCTGAGTTCTTGGGCCAGTCTTTTGAAGATTTAATTAATGTTGACGCAACGGCAATCTCAACTCCACTGGAGAGTGTTCCCTTGTATATAGTGCAACCATCAAGAGTGTCAATGATATTGCTGAAATCTTCACATGCTGTTTCCAGCTCTGCTCTATTCAACTTGGGAACCCCTGCATTTGATATATGCACCTGAATCAGTCTCATGTTATCAACTGGAAAGAATAAAAGACATCATATGCTTCTCTTTTTAAAGACAACAGCTTATGGGTACATTTGGACACAATTGGAACTCAGTGGACACCACATTGCATAGCACTACAAGCAGAAAAGCTCCATACTCAAAAGTGGTGCCACTATTGAAGATGGCAGCCTTCATAACACAATTAATTTTTTTCTATTTGTCAATTCCATTTATTACAGCATTTTTATGAGATTAGCCATTCCGGTGATGATCCTATTTATGATAATGTATTGAAAAATTCAATTTTCATGATACACAACAGAGCCATTCAATATCTGTAGACATTTCTAATTATCCTCGAATAACATTTTTAAGGATGAAGGCTCTGGAGTTCATATACTGGTTCAACCAATCTGATTTTCCAAGTCACAAACAATAGTCCCATTAACGTCGCTTCATAACATAGTAATGTTAAACCACATGAAATATGGGTCCAATTGATGGTTCCACCAGCCAAACTAGATTGCAGATTCTTTGTTGTTTATTTAAATGTTTTCTTTCCTATGTGATAGAGCAATTATTTTCTATCACATCTCACAAACATCACCTGTTAAGAATGCTTTCTGCAACTGTCCACTCAATCCAGTCTTCCAAGGACCTATGGATGTCACTGCCTGGCTTCGGATCACGCAGAAAACAGCTGCAGAGACAATGAGCAAAACAACTACACCTGCAACAGCAATGATATACTTCCACATATTTCCAGAGGTGCCACCACTAGAATGCTGTTGATTATTTGGCGCTCCATCAGGGGATTGGATAGGCAGTCCATCAGGTTTTGAACTATTAGAATCAGGTGGTGCAGATGGGGGAGGTTCTTTCTTCTTTTTATTTGGTACAGCTGGGAAAGCCCCACTACTCCTGGTAGTTGGAAGAGCAATGATTTCTCCAGAGTGTGACCCACCACCAGCAGATTCAGCTGCGAGGTTACTGGGATGCTCAAGTAGCCTACGACGTGCGAACTTGACAAGCTTTTGAGCGATGTGGACCTTGTGTGGTTCAGATGCACCTACTTTATGCAAGAAACAAATCATTTTGTGATTCAGAAGCATCATTTTTAAAATTCAATGGGTGAAGATTTGCAAACCACTTCACTCACCATGTATATTATTGCAGCAACTGTCTCCATTTCCATACAGAGTGTCCTTTCCAAACTTGAACCTTGAAAGAATAGCAAAAGGTTAAACATAACGTGATGAAAGAAAATCAAATATATTTTAGGGTGGTAAAACAAAAATGTTGATTCCCTACAATGACAGAGGCAGGATACGGAGAAAATGTGTAAGAGCTCCTTTAATTGGGATTATATACGAATCTGCCATGTTCAATTGTCTTGAATTAATCTGCCCAATGCTGCCCAAGAAATTCGAAGAATAATCAGAAAACTAGAAGGTGAAAACTGTATATATTTCTGCTTTATCAACTAGAAGAAATTTTTGAGCAAGGTGTTGCTGCTTAATCTGCTGGGGCATGATTTAAGATTACTCATCATGCATCCATCAATTACAACTGAAAATGCAAGAGACTTTATCTGGCCACTAAATAAATAAATTCAGCATGCTTCAGATTATCTTGCATCCAACAAATAGTTCCTGTAGGAAAATCTCGCACTCCTGTACCTAGTAGACAGCACTCACAGATAAATGGGTGCAGATCGATGAGCAACTCAATATTTTAATATACATTGAACACACAAATTTCATCCCATTAAGAGGATAAAGCTAAACATTAGATCATTTAATAATTTCATTATACTCTGGATGGTCTATTATCTCATAGCTTAAACAAATTATTTGAATGAACTCTTTTCATCATCACATTTTTTTTTTACCTTTCTTTTAGTATATTCATCAGATAACTAAAAGAGCATCCACGTGCTCCATTTTCCATTTAACACTTTTGCAATAATAGAACTGAGAGAAGCATAACCAGGCACCTAAAGAGCTACAAGCAGCCTCTTTAATTAATACGTTTCTCCATCTTTTTAGGTACATTTGAACATGTGTCAACTCAGTAAGAAGTTCCTATACTAAGCATAAGGCTGATATCACATATCTTGCAGGGAGAAGCAGTCAACAATAAACTAAAGAGTCCTGATCAAAATGTGATGGGCAATATGTGTCTTGTTGAGGCAGATGGGGAAATGAGGAGGGAAAGAGAATGGCTGCCGCATGTATTTGTGGGGGGTGGGGGGAGTGGATCAAAGCACCCAAAGAGAACAAGTTCAGTACAATAAGTAATTTCTTACCAGTGTCCAAACTTTCTATTCATACAGCCGATTCCAGTGTTCACAGCAACTGTAAGGTTATCATCAAAATATTCAGGGAGAAAGCTGAACCTGCTGATCTCCAAAGGAATGCTGTCTTCAAATTTATTGTCACAAAGCAACCTGGAAATAACATGAATTCTATCAGGAACTTATCAGTTAAAGCATCAAATGCAGATGAAATATGTAACAGTTAACTTACAAGTGTTTTAGTGACGGCATTATGCCTATTTCTGCTGGAATAGCTCCACTCAAGTTATTGTCCCTCAAGTCCAACTGTTCCAGTTTTGCAAGCTCTCCAATCTCTTTAGGAATGGCACCAGAGAAATGGTTCTTGAAAAGTATGCTGTCAATAAAAACAGTGAAAGCAAGAACCAGAATATTTCAATAAGGCTAAAAACGAAAAGCGACATGTACAAGTGTCAAGATGCATCACAAGACCCTGCATTTGGGGGAGCCCATAATACTGGAATGGTTCACTTATAAATGCCAAACCCCCAATATAAATCACAAACATGTTCACAAAGTATTAAAGTCTAAAATGTCAATAAGTACCTAATACAGTATGACAAAATTTGGTTCAAAAGATATGATTAGAGTAAAAGACTTGAAAGAAATCTTTAAGAAAGGGATGTTATCCGCATTCTTCGATTGCGGAACACCACGTATACGAGTTTTCCAAAATGAAACTAGGCTAACACCATTCATGTTCTCCTGTCAAATTGTGGGTTTGAAAATGCATATACACATAGTGAAGGAATCTCAGATATGAAAAATAATTTATTTTCACAAACATCACAAGAACCGATACAAGGGGTACACACTTGAGAAAATATCTCATTCTGAAAACTACCAGACTTTGTCAACATGTAATGCAACAATACAGCACAGAGTTTTCCTGCATATTAGTTACCAAAAGGAGGCATGCAAGTTCTACAGACAATAATTTACTGAACAAATCAAAAACTCCACAAAGACAGAAAAACACAAACTTTGGCGACATAACATTGTGATTCCTTACAGAGATTGCAAGTTACAAAGTTTCCGAAGCTCCGGTGCCAGTGTCCCGTCCAAAGAAAGCCCACTCAGATCCCTACAAGAAGAATTTAAACACAAAATTAAAGCAATTACTCTGTACCATACTGCCATAGTGAACCTTTCCAACCAAAACCTCAACAACTAAGGTCTACATTGTTTTATATCAGGCAATTGCTACAAGAAAATTACACATGCTTATTAAATGAACAAAAAGCTATTCATTTTGCAATCGAAAACCGCACAATAGAGACTTACAGCATTTGAACTTCACCATCCACGCAAGAAACTCCAGACCACATACAGGGATCGGAGTCATTAGGACTCCAATTTTGAAGAGCACCATAAGGATCCCAATCAATTCTGGCCCGGAAATCCAACAAAGCCAACCCTGCATTCCCACTCCAATTGCAACAACAACGTTAGACAAGACAACAACATACATCATATTGAACAAACAACCACAAGGAAAGCTCAAACGACAATTACCTTCACCGTTAAGCGACCAACACCCCGGAATACCAAAAACCAGAATCAATGCCAAGAAACATGAGACCCCGAATCCATAGGGGTCCCATCTACCCTTCATTGCTTGATGAACCAAATGCAGCTGTGGTGGAGGTCAGCCACGACGCTATACAACACACTATACAAAATCGCCAGGTTTGTTATACAACTCACCCCCCCCCCCTTCAATCTTCTCCAAAATCCAACCACAAAGAAACCCCCAAAAACTGAAAAAAGGAACCACCTTTATGGATTGTATGAAGGCAAATATATACTAACTAGCGAAAACTATGTTACAAACACACGCAAATTCATGGAGGCAATGGGTGCGATGAACATATCATGGTCCCTCATCTTTTTAATGTTTTAATGGATCTCACAACACCCTTCTGGTCGACAACCGCATATAGCCTGGCTCAGCGGCTTATCCAATATAATGGGAGCTGCAATGTCACCAGGAACAAGGAAAGAAAAAAGAAAAAAAAGTTAATGGGTCACCACAGAATGGAAGAAGGAACACCCTCATTCACAAGCAACGTTGAAAAGCAAAAGAGAAAAAGGGAGGGAATTCACCATAAAGGAAGGGTGTTGGGAATAAGTCTTTTTCGCAGCTACTGTTGACGGTAATAATGGAAATCTTTGAATAATGCAAATGCAAATGCAAGTGAATGAAAAAATGAATGAATCAATGAATGAAGGTCGGAAGTGGGGATAGGTGAGGGAGATTGATTCTTCAAAAGGCAGCAAAGAAAAAAATTGAACAATAATAATAAATTAATTATTTTCTATTACTGCCCTTCTCAGGATGATCTCAGAGGTCTTTCTCTTCGACCATCTTTGGGTCTCTTTCAGGGCGCTCTCTCTCTCTATCTCTCTCTCTCTCTCTGTTCCTTTCTTTCTCTCTCTGGGTTTCTTTCTCTTTCTCTTTCTCTCTCTCTCTCTCTCTCTCTAACCCCCACCAGCCACCCCTCACCAGCTCAGCTGCCTTCTGTTTTTCCTTCTTTTATTTTTTCCCCTTTTTTTTCCTAATTTTAATTCTTCAAATAACTAAAATTTTAAATTTTAAAAACTTATTATCTTAAGGGTATTTTTTCTTTTGTTTTTTTTTTTTTATTTTTTTTAAAAAAAGTTTAGAATTGTTTGTTTTGTTTAGAAGGGACACAACAAAAACCTTAACCAACAAACATTGTCGTACCAAGGTTTTGATCGGCGGGAACTCAGAATCACTTAACCGTCATTTGGTTCGACGACATTATGCGCGCAGCGCGCGTGCGTGCGTGCGAGTTCCCGCGTGTTCGAGTGAGTGGTGGTGAGGGCCCCCACTTTCGGGGTACTCGGACGCGCTTTCAGTTCGTGTTTTTTTTTTTTTTTTCCTTGTAAACGTTGACCGGGCCCACCTTTTTCTCTTTGCCTTCTCTTGCGTGCCTGCCTCTTCTACACCAATTTATAAAATGAATTATATATTATCAACATTTTAAAGCCTCCCCGGCCTCTTCATATTTTTCTTCTATAAATTACAATGAGATGATACCACTATCAAAAACAGCTATTTGATTTGTGAGAAAAATATTTATATACTAGTATTATCGTCCAAAAATAGTAATAACAATATATATATATATATATATAATCCCCGTAAAATATGGGAGAAATAGATTTCTCAAAAACCTTTTTCAAAATTTAGATTTCAACCGATGTGTGACCGTCTCATGACTAAACGTTAATAACTTAGCAAAGTTTATTGGCTCATTAATATTATAATAATGTTATTTAGTAGACGGTTATACCACTTCTACACAATTTGATGATGTGATCGTGAAAATCATGTCATCCCAATTGTATGAGAATCGTGTATAGTAGTTTATAAACTCTAGTAGAATGCTATATATGCCTTTTAAACTAACACTGATCAATTTGTAATGTTTTCTTTAAACTAAATATTGTAACAATATCTCTTCCAAACTACTAAAAATATGCAATGTATCTCGAATGACAAAAGTATCATTAATACATTAAATCAAAAAATCAAAAGAAAATATGGTATTCCTTAATGGGTTGTGAAAAATTATGATAGAACTCATAATAGGGCAATCTGAGTTAAGAGCATAAGAACCAAAAAATCTCGTTTAAAAAGCCAACAATGTAGTATTATTTTTTTGCATGTTGAAAAAGTGGACATATCATAAAGTAATCAATGAACAAGTTATGGTGTTTGTGTAGTGGTAATCTTCTTCTCTTACCTACAAAAGCTAAAAATTATATAACATATTAATCTAGGATTTCACCAGAAGGTGGAATTTAGCGATATAGCTTTTTTCTTTTTCTTTTCAATTTTCGTAAATACAATAAATAAATGGAGTAGGATCCACGTCCACCAACCATCTTTGGCTTGGTAGTTTTTATTTTATATATAGATTTGTTGTAATTAGTTTGCTTGGGTTGGTGGTTGGTTAGTTGTGTGTTTCGCTATCCCAATGAGGCGATTATGATGATCAAAGGTTGAAGGTTGGTAAAGAAAAAAGAAAAGAGTAGATCGATCCACCATATATGCGACGAAAGTCGTCATCTCGTGTGGGACTTTTTGATGGTTTTTAATTGCTTTTATTTATAATTCCAACGGGAGGTTGGTTTTCTGGTTGAGAAGAGGTTATATGCCTTCAAAGAAAGACTTCCACGCCACGTGACTCTGTCCGTACTAACTTCTAACTCCAAAGTGTACTTTCTTTCTTTCTTTTAAAGCAAATAACGGAGAAGAAAGAAGAATTGACTATTACAAGAAAACAAAATACAGATAGAGGATTTGGCAATCCTACAATTTAATCGCCGCAACAAAACAGAAAATAAAGAGAAATGTGTCAAATATATCTCACAATCCTATGAATTAGTGGTTAATTAAGGCGGTTAGCATTGAACCAGAAACGGCACGATCAAAAATAACAATAGAAGTAAAAATGGAAAATACATAAAAACCATAAAACAGCAGCATCGGCGAGGAATAGCGATTGGAGAACATTGACTGGAGCACGAGTGGGGGGCAGATCGGAGCAAGGAGGGTGGCAATAGGATGCTAGGAGATTGAGAAGTCTGTGGACAAGCGCGTTGGAGGGTGAAAAATATGGTATATTGCATTACTCCAGCAAAGATTCTCCTTGATGACTCAATGACAACTATTACAAGAAACAGGATTTGCTGCATTTAGGTATTCGAACTGCTAATAATTTGAGTATTTTTATAGAGTGCGGGATTACAAAGCCACAATCATGTTCAAGCCCCTACCCCAAGCAGGTGGAGATTCTCCGAGGCAAGTGGGCTCTGTAATCCCTCTCTTTATGGGACTCCCAGAATTGTTAGTAATTCAGACACTTCAAGTGTCAAAGATATGAATTCATATTCACAAACTGACAAGTCCATATCTGGACCATATGATCAGGAATCAGGATCTTACAAGTGCATAGAATTAGAATCTCTTACAATTTTCGATGAAACCTACTTGTATCAAATTGTGGAAGCCCTTATTTAGACAAGTGGACCTCAAATGGGACCTAACTAATCCCATTGAAAACTCACAAAATTCAAGAGATCCTTGCAATACCAATTGATGGAATTCCAAGTCTTAAAACATAACAATTGTCATTCATTTTTTCTTTTTCAACGAATAAGAACGTTTATTTGTTTTTTTCTATTAAAAAATGGCAGGCATGAGAGGTCAATTGTGGTTTATTCTACTTGGGTGTGACTATAGTATCACCTACCCTTTGAGAGCCGCACTAGAGGCCTAGATGGTGGGACCGCATACACTTCTTCAAATCTGACTGAGGGTACATGACCTAGTCTTACTAGGGTATCAATATGAATAGAAGTGGTTTACACTAATCAAATATGTAGATTCTTATGGCAGAATTCAAGCTCATGTCCTAGTGTGTATCTAACCACTTTAAAAAAAAAAAAAAAAAAAAGCCATTAAAAAACCACCTCGATGATAAATCAAAAAAGTTTAGTTAAGACAAGATAACTATACAATTGTTAAAAAAAGAAAGCCATTTAAGGAACCCAAAAATTGTCCACTTACTGTAATGAACCCTTACCCAAAAGATGAGTTCATGTAAATTTTGCTGCTTTCATACTTATGGCCTTTCTATTTCACTTGTAAAATGTTGAGAGGATGGTTAATTTTAATGTAATAATCTTACCAAGAGAAAATGTGACATATATTTCCCTTTGATGCTTTTCTTGAACTTTGGTTTAGCAAGATATTGAACTTTAAGGGATTAATTCACTATACACTTAGTTGTGTCCATCAAGACCAACTACTTGTATTCCCATGCCTTAGTTACAATAAAATATAAATTAAATTAACATTGTGTAAAAGAATATTAAGAGAAACGAGAAGAAACAATATAAAAGTTTGATGTGGTTTGATTTTAAAATGTACGTCTATACTTTACAAATCCCAACATTATTATTTTTTATTATATGATTTTATTTATAATGTACATGTCATTGTAAAACAAGTTTTTTTTTTTTTTTTTTTTGCACGATACCAAAGAAATTGAGTAAGAGAAGAAATGTCACCAACGAAGTTAAATATGAGAGAAGGATTTATAAACGAGATCTACAAAAATATCTCATCCAAACAATTGTTGACCGAAAGAGAATCGTATTACTTATAAACTCATCTATCTCCCTCTCAATAACCCAATATTGCAAAACAAGTACAGATCGACATGAGCATCAGAATGCTAGCTAATTCAAGTTAAGAGATCAAGAGATATATAATTCTAGACAATCTATATATACTTGTGCAGCTTTTATATTTTTAAACTCATATATATCTCGATAACCACACAATATTTTACTGTGATAATTTAGACAATCTAGATATACTTGTACAAATTTTGTTTTTAAATTTAAATTGATGCTCCTTGATGACAATTCTATGAAGTGTAAATGCCATTTTTAAAAAATATAACCATGAATTGATGGATATGGTATTGAGCAATCATGCCTCTTTTCTTTTCTTTTCTTTTTTTCCTCCCAATTATGCTTTTAATTTGATATCAGAGTCTTACTGCTAACATAATCAACATAACTTAAAGAACAAGTGATAAATAGTATACCTTGTTGTTAGTAAATTCCAAAACTGATTTTGTTGCTTTTGAATTAATTGAAATACTACAAGTAATCTCCTGAATAATTAATTATCTTTTGCTGAGGGTGTTAGCTCTCAGCAAAATAGCCTCTCTAAAAATAGATGTGCTTAACTCCTAGAGTCCAAAACTTGGAGACCAAGTCAAAGTCAATGTGTTATCCGCACAGTGCTACACGAATTAAATCGGAAATATCTCATTGAGGTAGATTTAATAGAAATTGATTATTCTGAGTCTCGAGTCAAAGCATTTTAGTATGGAGTTACTAAAATACATATACCCAAAGAATTTGATTTTAAGAGTATAAGAATAATCAAGAGAGTAAATTGGGAACCGTAAAAAAAAAAAAAAGAAAAAAAAAAAGAAAAAAAGATAGTAAAGTAATCTAACAATAAATTTAATTTAAGTTTATTTCACTATTAATTGCCATAGAGGAGCCAAATATAATTATAAGAAGTCAAGAGAGCTCTTGTATAATTAAATAAACATTATAGTGTAATTAGTGGAATAAGTTATAATTAATGGTAACTCAGGATAAGTCATGAAATGATCACACGTAGCCTAAGCCCATTAGACCTAGTTCTATTTTTCCCTTAGGTCACTCGTCAAGCTACTATTTTCGTTGTGGGATAAGGCCAAATTGCACTAGGATGTCTCTTAAATAGATTATGGATTCTACCTTAAGAAATAGCCTTCTCACAATGCTTCATGCAATTACCCAATGCACTAAGATTTTGACCAATAAAGGTCTCACTTCTAAATGTAACAGAGTGACCTACACTTTACATTTGAGTTCACAATTTTTTTCAGGCTTAAGAATCAATACTATAAGCAGTTGTGAGTTAAAGCTATTAAGTTGATAGTAGTTTATAAATAACAACTCAGAACTCACTATGGTCCAATTAAGTATACACCAACATATTAACTAGAAGTCTGTACTTTCATGATCAAGATAGTATAGATAAATTATCATAATTGATAAGTTATAGTTTTATTATATGAAATGTCTAATTTCATTACCATCTACAAACTAAGGCTTATAAGTCACAAGGAATTGTGATTTAGATCTTCTAAATATTAATCTCATTAACACAACTAAATCACATACAATATGACTTATGGACTACATTCATCAAATGATTGGGCAATGCCCATTGTTTTTGTCCATCTAAAAAATAAAGAACTTTATTAATAACCAAAATGTCATACAAAACAAATTGAGTTTAAATATTAATCCTAACAATCTCCTAGTTGCTCATAAAGCCATTTGGCATGCATATGACAACTGACCCTTCTTAATTGTAACGTCCTCAAAAGTTAACTAATTGGTAATTAATTCGGTGTGGCTTCCAAAACTTATTTACTACGTAAATAAATCCCAAGGAATCTCTTCACTGTTCACTCAGAATTTAAATAAGTAAAAATGAAATACTTATTACAAGATAGTGGTTCTAAATAAACCATAAAGCAATAAATATTCAAAGAAAATACGAAGTTGTTAGAATATATGGAAAATATATTATATTTTTTATATATTCCATAATTATGTTCATATTGAAATATTATTTAGGGTAAAGTCCACATACCCCCCTCAAACTACCATCCAATTGACAATGTCCCCCCTAAACTTTCAATTGTGACAATGTCCCTTCCAAACTACCAAAACATTGTCAATGGTCCCCCCCCCCCAAGACTAGCAATAGGACAAAAATGCCCTTATAGATTTCTCAATAAGACAAAAA
>NC_081542.1:38669838-38678156 GCF_901000735.1 Corylus avellana
AAAAAAACTATTTTTTATTTAGTTTTAAAAAACAAAAAATTTCATTTTATTAAACGAAAATTTTATTATTTTTTTAAACGTAAATTTTTATTTAAATAAAATTATAAAACAAAAATAAAAATAAAAAAAAATGGAAATTTTCAATTTTTATAAAAAAAAATCGAAATTTTTAAATTTTTTTTCTTATAAAATTGATTTAAAAAAAAAAAAAAATCCAACGTTTGGATTTTTTTTTTGTTTGTTTGTTAGTTTTAGGTTTTTTCTAGAAGTTTTAGTTTTTTTTTTTTAAAAAAAAAATTTACTGAGGGTAATTTTGTCATTGGGAGGAACATTGACAATTTTTGGTAGTTTGGGGGGAACATTGTCACAATTGAAAGTTTGGGGGGGACATTGTCAATTGAGTGGTAGTTTGAGGGGGTTATGTGGACTTTTCCCTATTATCTATTTATGGGTTGATTGTAATCATATATTGGGATTGTAATTAAATCAAGGGGATTCGATTACCAAACTTGTATTTAGACATTGCTCTATAAATATGGACCTTTGTATTGTAGACAAATCAAGTTAATAAGCACAATGTAGCCTTTAAGAGTATTCTGAGTGGTGGACGTAAGTATCTAACACTGAACCACCCGTAAGTTCCTTGTGTTCATTCTCTTTCTTGCTTCCGCTATTATTTCCGCATCATCATTATTTCAACATGGTATCAAAGCTATTCAATATGGGATCAGAGCCACTTTCTTGTGGACTCAAAATTATTTTTCTTATTTTCTACTGTTCCTTTTCCTCAAGCATGTTTCTGTCTGCCAATCCGATTGTTTTCCACAACAATCGTCCAATCGAACCTGCCATCACAAGATCAAGTCAACTGTTCCCTGACAACCACAACAAAACCCACCACCAGTCAGCAACAGCCAATTTCGGCCTACCTTCTGTCCGACAGAGCCGCGCCATCGCCTGGCCTTCTTTGGCGTCATCTCACTGCCAAACAACGCCTTCCATAGCCACTATCACCACTGAACGACACCTTCCACGGCCAGCAAGCCACTCCAGAAGCAGCCATGGCCACTTCAATCATGCTGTTCCGGCCAGATCCACGTCCCCGTCGGTTGCCACTGCTCCGGCCCATCTCCTTGCAATCTCTGCCTCCTAGAGTCGTGGGTGCTGTTTCTCCGTTGACGGCTTCGAAGTAAGGAGCTCTGCAATGTGCAATTGTGAAGAACTTTTGTGGTGCTGCAACTGGGTTGTGAATCGATGAGTGTGCCTTGGGCTTAAGTGGAAGAAGGGCTCTGTTTGGTAGCACTACTAATGGGAGTGCCTATTCTAGTTCACGGATAAGTCTATTCCATTATAGGTATTCTCCTATTCTAGTTTTGGTGTAAGAATGCCAAAAAAAAAAAAAAAAGTGTTGCGGGGAGTAAGGAGAGAGAAAAGAAAGAAAAGAAAAGGGAGAAAAGAGAAGGTGTTGACCCGGTGAAAGGAAGAGGAAGCGGTCCAAGTGGACCACATCACGCACGCCACGCACCAGTCAGGTTCGATGCGTCGATCTGATAACAGCCAAAGTGGGCTCATTTTCTTTTTATTTTTGGCCCGAGTCGGCCTCTTTTATTTTTGACACATGCCGGCCCTTTTTTTATCTTTGGCTCATTGTCAGCCTGGCCCATTGTCAGCCTTTTTTGAAGTTTGGCTCATTGTCAGCCTTGGCCCGTAGTCGGCCCTTTTTTTAAAAAAAAAAAATTTTGGCTCATTGTCAACCCTGGCCCATAGTCGGCCCCTTTTTTATTTTATTTTTGGCTCATTGTCAGCCTTGGCCCGTTGTCGGCCCTTTTTGGAGTTTGGCCCGTTGTCGGCCCTTTCAAATCTGCATTCACCAACCACCTGCCGCTGTTGCTGGCCGCCCGCCAGCCTCTATCTCCTCCGGCAGTCGCCACCATCTACGGCTCGTTCTCGGCCTTCGCCACCGCCGTCATCATTGTTTCGGATTTCAAATTCAAGGTTTCAGAATATTCCACCTTGAGTTTGAGGGGGGATGTTAGTATATATGGAAAATATATTATATTTTTCATATATTCCATAATTATGCTCATATTGAAATATTATCTATTTATGGGTTGATTGTAATCATATATTGGGATTGTAATCAAATCAACGAGATTTGATTACCAAACTTGTATTTAGACATTGCTCTATAAATACAGACCTTTGTATTGTAGACAAATCAAGTTAATAAGCACAATGTAGTCTTTAGGGGTATTCTGAGTGGTGGACGTAAGTGTCTAACACCGAACCACCCATAAGTTCCTTGTGTTCATTCTCTCTCTTGCTTCCGCTATTATTCCCGCATCATCATTATTTCAACAGAAGTTTCCAAAGTAACTCAAAAATAAACTTCTAATCTAAATTTGAAACAAAAAAGCAAAGTCTCCCAAAATGTCATAAAAAATTCAAGGCAAAACTTAAGAGTTTGAATCATTCACATCTATGATCACTTATCCCTAAGGTATTAGATTGTCATTGAGTAAGGTAAAACAAATATAATACTTCTATGATCTCTTCCCGCGAATTCTCATACTCGTCCCACATATGCTGACAAATTGTAAAACACAAGCATATTTTACAGGTGAAAAATAATAATAATAATAAATAAATAAAGTGTAAGTTTACGACTTAGTGAGTCAAGATCACAAGGAAGGCAATTTATCTATGTTATGAACTCAAGAGTTTGATAAAATGTTTCCATATTAAAATGCATAATTGTGTGAGATAGTTTTTTTGACAGAATATCAATCCAAATAATGTAGTGTAGCATACATATAGATTATGATAAATAGTAAATTAGAATCATAGCTCAACTCCATATGGTTTATTCGATCCCTTAACACTTATCAATAGGGTTTGCGTGTTCTAAAAAAAACTTATGGCACAATACTGGTGCCCTGATAAAGTACAATAGCGGCCACCAATTAGCAGTCAGACCAAGTCTGACCCTAGGTAGCCCATACTACTAGTGACGTCATGCGGTTGTGACCACCATTGGTACATGGCTATGTCGGTCAAGACTTATATGATCCCTTAGATCCAATGATAAAACATTAAATAAAACTAGACCATAAAGCCTTGTTTGTATAATGATAGTCCATGACTAAAAGTTATGTAATATGATACAATTATCCTCTATCTTTTACATGCATCCAATGATAAGAATACTTACACGAATTTAATTAATTTTCTCAAATATAATACATACATAAAGAACTGAGTTCACATAGTTATGAAATGTATTTTCAAGCAAGTAGAGAGCATGCATGTTTCATATATCAAAATAGTATGTCAATAAAAGAAAGCTAGATAAAAGTATTGATGTGAAGTTCAGTCACCTTGATCGTAGGGATAATCCTCAAAATCAACCTTGAACTTATTGACGATATGCAAAAATTTAAATGTTAGAAGGTTTTACGGGACCAAAAACCCACCCTAGAACCCAAAAACTGACGAAACAGAGTGTTGGAACAAGGCATGATCGATTTTGGCAGTGTTGGGATCAAGGATGGAACCAAGAAATTTTATGGAAGGGGGCCAGCCAATTTTTTTTTTTTTTTTTTTTTTTTCGGTTCTTTAGAAGTTTTTATTAAAAAAAAAAAAAAAATTTGTTGTTTTTTATAAACTAAAAAGTAAAAACTACCGTAATGGCCAAAAAAATGAGCATTTGAAAGTAAAGGCCAAAAATGTGGGCATTTGAAAGTAAGGGCCAAAAAAAAAAAAAAAAAAAAAAAAAAAAACCTCAATGGATATGGCCCAAAAAAAATTAAGAATAGGGCCAAAAAATTTAAAAATAGGGCCAAAAGTTGTTTTTGGGAGAGGGTCAAATGACTAAAATTAAAAGTTTATTTTTTATTTTTTATTTTTTATACTTATAATTTTTTTATTTTATTTTATTTTTTTTTGGGGGTGGGGGTTATGGCCAACCCCTGTCCCCCCTCCCTCCGTCACTGGTTGGGATCGATCTTATCAACTTAGGATTGATCCTGGGCAAAAGAGGATCGATTCAAAGAGGGTTGGGGTCATTCATAGCTCGTCTCGTGTACTCTCGAACCTTTGAAAAAACCTATCATAACCTTGGGAAGGCTCATAAGGGTTGTGGAAATTCTAAAGGACCATCGTAGACATCATTTACGATCACAAACTCTGTATCCAAGCCTTTTTCTCGTTATGAACATGGTTGTATTTCAAACAACATGTATTTTACAACCCAATGATCATGATAGAATATGAACACAATGCTTTTGAAATGAGTTAAATCGGGGCTGTATTGAGCGAGAACGGGTCAAAAAACTACCTTGAGGTTGAAAATGATGGTGCTAGCGGTACTGTTGAGCCGAACCGGGTCGAATTCAACCGGAGTCAGACGGGCCGGATCTTCGAGCGCGCCACACGCTTGGCACGTGCTGCACAAATCTGACGTGTGGCGGGTTGAAGTGCTAGCGTGTGTCAGTGAAAACACACAGGTCGGCTCGGTGCTCCGAGTCGAAACTTGGGTTGTGGGTTGGTTCTGATGGGTTGGATATGGGCTTGACCTGATTGGGCTTGGGCCCTTTTTGCTTGGGCTCTCAGTACAGATTTCTGGGCCGTATGTTTCCACTTGGGCCCATTTCGGGACGAAACGGTGTCGTTCCTTTGGAGTGGAACAACATCTTCTGGAGAGGCTAGGGAGTGCCCCCTTGGAGACGCCGAAACGGCATCGTTCCGAGGGGCAGTTTTATGCGCCCTTGGATCAGACGCTTGAACGGCATCGTTCCTAGTAAATGGAACAACGTCGTTCTGGGTGTCTGTTATAGGGGTGTTTGTTTCCCCTTTCTTGTTGATCAAAACGGTGTAGTTTTGATCAACAATGTCTTCTTCTCCAAAAAATCTCCAGAAACAGTCATTAAATTTCAGAATTATTTTCTAAAAAATAGAACTATTTATTTCATCAACCCTAGAATTATTCCCTTCCCAAGAAGATCCAGAAACCACACCTTTGGTTGGGGATGATTCACCAACAATGTCAAAACCCGGAGAAAGAGATTTTGGCTTTGAAGATCAACCGAAGGAGATGCATCAAACGGAGTTGCAAAGAAATCCTTCCAGTATTTTTGTTCCAATAAGTAGCATTTCTTCAAAGTTGGAAAATCTCCAGTAAATTTTGATCCACCAACATTAATTTTAAGAAGTTCTTCATGTGGGTTTGAGATTATCAAATGTAAATTATAAAATGCCACAGAGGATGCCAAACCTAAATTTTGTATGTTGATGGTTTGCTTTCCTTCATATACTCCCTATTTTCTTCATCAGAATTTGCTTTCTCTTCTTTGTCTTCCTTGTCTTCCATAACCTTGTCGCTCTGATACCACTGATAGAATATGAACATATGATCTATTTGTAAGAATCTCCCGTTATGGTAGATATCCGATGGAGGACAAAAGTAACCAGATAATAAGAGAACGAAGTTCGACGTACGTTATTCTTATTATCCAACTCTATTAGAGTTAAGATATAACTCTTCACCAAGAGTTATACCTTGTCACTTTATCATAACCTCTATGGAGGGTTGTGATTAGCTATGGGAATGACCACACTAGTTATGGTGTGATCCTCTTAAGCCAAACACAACCAAACAAGCCCATCAACTTCATCAACTAATCCGTTTTGACCCACCAGGCCAAACTCCAAAAACAAGCCATTTTAAATCATTATTAAAAACAATGTTCTCAACGAATTAAACAGTAAAACTAATCCTAACAGTTCAAAAACTTCAAGAACACTCACACACCTATTGACCTAGACAATATCGTACAACGTGATTGAACGGGAAAAAGAAATGGTTCTCTCACCTTGCAAGACTTTGAAACTCTTAAAAAATCACTCGGAATGATATAAATTTGTCTTTTCCTTCCTTCTATTCAATACAAATGCTCATAGTAGTTCTGGAGGCTTAGAAAAACATGTAGAAGGCTAAGGTTGAGTTAAGGATGCTTTTATTCATATCAAACTGGTTTAAAAGTTAGATCTTGATCACTAATAATTAATATTCCCATATAATTTGTAATGCTTCAGGGTATTTATACATTTTTATAATTACCACATGGCGCTAGTACTGCTACTTTCTTTATTGTAACTTGTAGTGAAAATTCCTATATATATATAATATCAAAGATTTAGACATAAATATGTACATAATTGATTCATAAATATCCACATGACAATCTGTTTAAAGTTTTTTTTTCGTTTTGATGAACCCTAGTTCTGTACACTTTTCTCATCCTCTCCAAACCATTTCTCAAATAACACAACCACCACCATCAAACTCCCAGTTAATCATAACAACTTTCAAACTCAGCATTTACACAATCTTATAAAGTACCAATGAGATAAAAGAGTAAGAAAATTATATCTCTAGGCTTTTCTCCAAGCTCTTTCTTTCACTACTCTTTTACTTTCTCTCTCTCTTCCCCTTCAAGAACACTTTAAGGGTGCGTTTAGGATTATGATTTCGCAAGAATAATTTACATTTTTTTAAAGATATCGCAAAACGTAAGACGTTTGGCATTGCGATTTAAAAAGTACATAATCTAAAATAGGAAAAAAATATACGATTTCTATAAGTAGGCTAGGGAGTGCTTATTAATTTGAAAAAATGTGAATTTAAGCCAAAATCAGATTTCGTATATAACAAATATTTGATTAAAAAAAAAAAATTAACATGTTTTACCAAATACCTTTGCGATTTTAAAATATAGCGATTTCGAAAACCCAAATTTTAAAATTGCACTTATTGAAATCGCAACCCCAAACATACCCTAAACCTTACTCTTCAGTGCTTTGGATAAATCAAATATTTTGATTTCCTTTGACGTAACGCCTACAAGCCTTATAGTACTCAACCTAATCTTCTTAAGAAGTTCATTTGGTTTATTAATGGGCAAAAATTTCCTCCAAACTAATTTGCAATAAATTTCTTTTAACCTACTTTAATAAGTGACAAATGTCATTCAATATGTTTGGATTTTTCAAAAATTAATGTTTGGGTTCATAGATTAGTAGAATGACTCTTAAAAGATTATTAAAAAAAAAAAACATATGATAGATGACACTTGCCACTTATTAGACTAGGTTAGAGGAAATTTCAAACCAGTTTAAAAGAAATTTGTGTCATTTATTAATTTATCCCATTTTTTCTAATTTTATTTAACTCTTAATTTCCCCCCGGAATTTACAGTGAAAGATCTAGTGATAGGTTAGAGAAATTGACTTTCAATTTTGGCTAAAGGTGATGATGTATGGAGGCATGTTGAGCATAAAAAAATAATAATAAAAAAAGACCACAAGAAAGTGACTTTGATTACATGATAAAATATAAAGTAAGAAAAATAAAATAAAGAAATTTAAGAGAATAAAAGAAAGAAAAAAAGAATGGGACAAGATAAAGATCTGAAGTGATTCAACCCAGAGTAATTAATGCTAGAGAGCATCTTTTTATCTCCATTTTATCCTTTTAAAAATAATGTGACTTTCAAAATTACCATTGAATCAAAATTCAAATATGATTCATCTAAATTTTAATAATGATTTTAAAATTCACATAAGTTTTAAGAGAATAAAAATAAAAGATAAAAAAAATAGTTCATAGCATTACTCTTCAACCCAAAAGGTATACATCCATCTTATACAATACCCAATAAAATTATATTTTTATTATTTTGAATTGTCTTATGATGTTTTATTGAGGTTGGTGAAATATCATAGTACAATTATGGTTTGAAAAGTAAAAGGGCATTTTAAT
Organism: Corylus avellana; assembly: GCF_901000735.1. NCBI lineage: Eukaryota > Viridiplantae > Streptophyta > Magnoliopsida > Fagales > Betulaceae > Corylus > Corylus avellana. The sequence goes on from NC_081542.1 coordinate 38,677,658, forward strand.
ACTTTTAACAACTATGCACCAACAATTTTCATAATGATTTTTTTTTTCTACACAATAAATGGGAAAAAAAGAAGAAGAAGAGTTAATTACAAAATTATTATGTATACTCTTTGTGCAATTTACAATCCTACTAAGCAGGGGCGAAAACAAAGAAGTTTATAAAATAAAGAAAAAAAAAACACGATTTTTTTTGAAGCAACATTAGAAATTATATTTTTATTCTACAAAAATTCTAAACATGAGATAAAAACCTGGTTTCAATCCTTATTATTATTATTATTATTATTATTTTGTCAATTTTATTAGGGTTCCTCTCCCCTTGTATTCTCCCCTACGTATGAAGTTGAACGTGGTGACGTTTTCTCATTCTAGTGTCAGGCCATGTGGACAGGTACTGAAGACAATATTATTAGGGCATCCAATGTTTCGTTCAGTTCATGAACTGAAACCCTGTCCCCAAAGACAACTTCATCCAATGTTTCTGTTCCTCAAACTCAAA
>NC_081542.1:38678256-38690216 GCF_901000735.1 Corylus avellana
CTTTTTTTTTTCTTTTTTTTTGGCTCATTGTCAGCCCTGGCCCGTAGTTGGCCCCTTTTTTTTTTTTTTTTTTTTTGGCTCATTATCAGCCCTGACCCGTAGTCGGCCCCTTTTTTATTTTTGGCTCATTGTCAGCCCTGACCTGTTGTTAGCCCTTTTTGGAGTTTGGCCCGTTGTCGGCCCTTTCAAATCTACATTCACCAACCACCTGCTGCTGTCGCTGGCCGCCCGCCATCCTCTATCTCCTCCGGCAGTCGCCTCCATCTACGGCTCATTCTCGGCCTCCGCCACCGCCATCATCATTGTTTCGGATTTCAAACTCAAGGTTTCAGAATATTCTACCTTGAGTTTGAGGGGGGATGTTAGTATATATGGAAAATATATTATATTTTCCATATATTCCATAATTATGCTCATATTGAAATATTCTCTATTTATGGGTTGATTGTAATCATATATTGGGATTGTAATCAAATCAAGGAAATTTGATTACCTAACTTGTATTTAGACATTGCCCTATAAATAGGGACCTTTGTATTGTAGACAAATCAAGTTAATAAGCATAATGTAGCCTTTAGGAGTATTTTGAGTGGTAGACGTAGGTATCTAACACCGAACTACCCGTAAGTTTCTTGTGTTCATTCTCTCTCTTGCTTCCGCTATTATTCCCGCATCATCATTATTTCAACAGAAGTTTCCAAAGTAACTCAAAAATAAACTTCCAATCTAAATTTGAAACAAAAAAGCAAAGTCTCCCAAAATGTCATAAAAAATTCAAGGCAAAACTTAAGAGTTTGAATCATTCACATCTATGATCACTTATCCTTAAAGTATTAGACTGTCATTGAGTAAGGTAAAACAAATATAATACTTCTATGATCTCTTCCCGCGAATTCTCATACTCGTCCCACATATGCTGACAAATTGTAAAACACAAGCATATTTTACAGGTGAAAAAAATAAATAAATAAATAAATAAATAAAGTGTAAGTCTACGACTTAGTGAGTCAAGATCACAAGGAAGGCAATTTATCTATGTTATGAACTCAAGATTTTGATAAAAATGTTTCCATATTAAAATGCATAATTGTGTGAGATAGTTTTTTTGACAGAATATCAATGCAAATAATGTAGTGTAGCATACATATAGATTATGATAAACAGTAAATTAGAATCATAGCTCAACTCCATATGGTTTATTCGATCCCTTAACACTTATCAATAGGGTTTGCGTGTTCTAAAAAAAACTTATGGTACAATACTGGTGCCCTGATAAAGTACAATAGCGGCCACCAATTAGCAATCAGACCAAGTCTGACCCTAGGTAGCCCATACTACTAGTGACGTCATGCGGTTGTGACCACCATTGGTACATGGCTATGTCGGTCAAGACTTATATGATCCCTTAGATCCAATGATAAAACATTAAATAAAACTAGACCATAAAGCCTTGTTTGTATAATGATAGTCCATGACTAAAAGTTATGTAATATGATACAATTATCCTCTATCTTTTACATGCATCCAATGATAAGAATACTTACACGAATTTAATTAATTTTCTCAAATATAATACATACATAAAGAACTGAGTTCACATAGTTATGAAATGTATTTTCAAGCAAGTAGAGAGCATGCATGTTTCATATATCAAAATAGTATGTCAATAAAAGAAAGCTAGATAAAAGTATTGATGTGAAGTTCAGTCACCTTGATCCTAGGGATAATCCTCAAAATCAACCTTGAACTTATTGACGATATGCAAAAATTTTAATGTTAGAAGGTTTTATGGGACCAAAAACCCACCCTAGAACCCAAAAACTGACGAAACAGAGTGTTGGAACAAGGCATGATCGATTTTGGCAGTGTTAGGATCAAGGACGGAACCAAGAAATTTTATGGAAGGGGGCCAGCCAATTTTTTTTTTTTCGGTTTTTTATTAAAAAAAATATTTTTTTGTTGTTTTTTATAAACTAAAAACTACCGTAAGGGCAAAAAAAAAATGAGCATTTGAAAGTAAGGGCCAAAAAAGTGGGCATTTGAAAGTAAGGGCCAAAAAAAAAAAAAAAAAAAAAAAAAAAAACCTCAATGGATATGGCCCAAAAAAATTAAAAATAGGGCCAAAAGTTGTTTTTGGGAGAGGGTCAAATGACTAAAATTAAAACTTTATTTTTTATTTTTTATTTTTTATTTTTTATTCTTATAATTTTTTTTTTTTTGGGTGGGGGGCATGGCCAACCCCTGTCCCCCCTCCCTCCGTCATTGGTTGGGATCGATCTTATCAACTTAGGATTGATCCTGGGCAAAAGAGGATCGATTAAAAAAGGGTTGGGGTCATTCATAGCTTGTCTCGTGTACTCTCGAACCTTTGAAAAAACCTATCATAACCTTGGGAAGGCTCATAAGGGTTGTGGAAATTCTAAAGGACCATCGTAGACATCATTTACGAACACAAACTCTGAATCCAAGCCTTTTTCTCGTTATGAACATGGTTGTATTTCAAACAACATGTATTTTACAACCCAATGATCATGATAGAATATGAACACAATGCTTTTGAAATGAGTTAAATCGGGGCTGTATTGAGTGAGAACGGGTCAAAAAAACTACCTTGAGGTTGAACATGATGGTGCTAGTGGTACTGTTGAGCTGAACCGGGTCGAATCCAACCGGAGTCAGACGGGCCGGGTCTTCGAGCGCGCCACGCGCCTGGCACGTGCTGCACAAATCTAACATGTGGCGGGTTGAAGTGCTGGCGTGTGTCAGTGAAAACACACAGGTTGGCTCGGTGCTCCGAGTTGAAACTTGGGTTACGGGTTGGTTCTGATCCACTTCTGCTGGGCTGGATATGGGCTTGACCTGATTGGGCTTGGGCCCTTTTTGCTTGGGCTCTCAGTACAGATTTTTGGGCTGTATGTTTCCACTTGGGCCCATTTCGGGACGAAACGGCGTCGTTCCTTTGGAGTGGAACAACGTCTTCTGGAGAGGCTAGGGAGTGCCCCCTTGGAGACGTCGAAACGGCATCGTTCCGAGGGGCAGTTTTATGCGCCCTTGAATCAGACGCCTAAACGGCATTTTTCCTAGTAAATGGAACAACGTCGTTCTGGGTGTCTGTTATAGGGGTGTTTGTTTCCCCTTTCTTGTTGATCAAAACGGTGTAGTTTTGATCAACAATGTCTTCTTCTCCAAAAAATCTCCAGGAATAGTGATTAAATTTCAGAATTATTTTCTAAAAAATAGAACTATTTATTTCATCAACCCTAGAATTATTCCCTTCACAAGAAGATCTAGAAACCACACCTTTGGTTGGGGATGATTCACCAACAATGTCAAAACCCGGAGGAAGAGAATTTTGGCTTTGAAGATCCACCGAAGGAGATGCATCAAACGGAGTTGCAAAGAAATCCTTCTAGTATTTTTGTTCCAGTAAGTAGCATTTCTTCAAAGTTGGAAAATCTCCAGTAAATTTTGATCCACCAACATTAATTTTAAGAAGTTCTTCATATGGGTTTGAGATTATCAAATGTAAATTATAAAATGACACAGAGGATGCCAAACCTAAACTTTGTATGTTGATGGTTTGCAAAATTTCCTTCATATACTCCCTATTTTCTTCATCAGAATTTGCTTTCTCTTCTTTGTCTTCCTTATCTTCCATAACCTTGTCGCTCTGATACCACTGATAGAATATGAACATATGATCTGTTTGTAAGAATCTCCCGTTATGGTAGATATCCGATGGAGGACAAAAGTAACCAGATAATAAGAGAACGAAGTTTGACGTACGTTATTCTTATTATCCAACTCTATTAGAGTTAAGATATAACTCTTCACCAAGAGTTATACTTTGTCACTTTATCATAACCTCTATGGAGGGTTGTGATTAGCTATGGGAATGACCACACTAGTTATGGTGTGATCCCCTTAAGCCAAACACAACCAAACAAGCCCATCAACTTCATCAACTAATCCGGTTTTGACCCACCAGGCCAAACTCCAAAAACAAGCCATTTTAAATCATTATTAAAAACAATGTTCTCAACGAATTAAACAGTAAAACTAATCCTAACAGTTCAAAAACTTCAAGAACACTCACACACCTATTGACCTAGACAATATCGTACAACGTGATTGAACGGGAAAAAGAAATGGTTCTCTCACCTTGCAAGACTTTGAAACTCTTAAAAAATCACTCGGAATGATATACATTTGTCTTTTTCTTCCTTCTATTCAATACAAATGCTCATATTAGTTCTGGAGGCTTAGAAAAGATATGTAGAAGGCTAAGGTTGAGTTAAGGATGCTTTTATTCATATCAAACTGGTTTAAAAGTTAGATCTTGATCGCTAATAATTAATATTCCCATATAATTTGTAATGCTTCAGGGTATTTATACATTTTTATAATTACCACATGGCGCTACTGCTACTTTCTTTATTGTAACTTGTAGTGAAAATTCCTATATATATATAATATCAAAGATTTAGACATAAATATGTACATAATTGATTCATAAATATTCACATGACAATCTGTTTGAAGTTTTTTTTTCGTTTTGATGAACCCTAGTTCTGTACACTTTTCTCATCCTCTCCAAACCATTTCTCAAATAACACAACCACCACCATCAAACTCCCACAACTTTCAAACTCAGCATTTACACAATCTTATAAAGTACCAATGAGATAAAAGAGAGTGTAAGAAAATTATATCTCTAGGCTTTTCTCCAAGCTCTTTCTTTCACTACGTACTCTTTTACTTTCTTTCTCTCTCTTCCCCTTCAAGAACACTTTAAGGGTGCGTTTAGGATTATAATTTCGCAAGAATAATTTACGTTTTTTTAAAGATATCGCAAAACGTAAGGCGTTTGGCATTGCGATTTAAAAAGTACATAATCTAAAATAGGAAAAAAATCTACAATTTCTATAAGTAGGTTAGGGAGTACTTATTAATTTGAAAAAAAATGTGAATTTAAGCCAAAATCACGATTTCGTATATAACAAATATTTGATTAAAAAAAAAAAATTAACATGTTTTACCAAACACCTTTGCGATTTTAAAATGTAGCGATTTCAAAAACTCAAATTTTAAAATTGCACTTATTGAAATCGCAATCCCAAACATATCCTAAACCTTACTCTTCAGTGCTTTGGATAAATCAAATATTTTGATTTCCTTTGACGTAACGCCTACAAGCCTTATGGTACTCAACCTAATCTTCTTAAGAAGTTCATTTGGTTTATTAATGGACAAAAATTTTCTCCAAACTAATTTGCAAGAAATTTCTTTTAACCTACTTTAATAAGTGACAAGTGCCATTCAACATGTTTGGATTTTTCAAAAATTAATGTTTGGATTCATAGATTAGTATAATGACTCTTAAAAGAATATTTAAAAAAAACATATGAGAGATGACACTTGCCACTTATTAGACTAGGTTAGAGGAAATTTCAAACCAGTTTAAAAGAAATTTGTGTCCTTTATTAATTTATCCCACTTTTTTTTCTAATTTTATTTAACTCTTAATTTCCCCCAGGAATTTACAGTGAAAGATCTAGTGATAGGTTAGAGAAATTGACTTTCAATTTTGGCTAAAGGTGATGATGTATGGAGGCATGTTGAGCATAAAAAAATAATAAAAAAAAAAGACTACAAGAAAGTGACTTTGATTACATGATAAAATATAAAGTAAGAAAAATAAAATAAAGAAATTTAAGAGAATAAAAGAAAGAAAAAAAGAATGGGACAAGATAAAGATATGAAGTGATTCAACTCAGAGTAATTAATGCTAGACACCATCTTTTTATTCTCTTAAAAATAATGTGGCTTTCAAAATTACTATTGAATAAAAATTCAAATATAATTCACCTTAAATTTAATAATAATTTTAAAATCTATATAAACTTTAAAAGAATAAAAAAAAAGATAAAAAAATAGTTCATAGCATTACTCTTCAACCCAAAAGGTTTACACCCATCTTATACAATACCCAATAAAATTATATTTTTATTATTTTGAATTGTCTTATGATGTTTTATCGAGGTTGGTGAAATATCATAGTACAATTATGGTTTGAAAAGGAAAAGGGCATTTCAATACTTTTAACAACTATGCACCAACAATTTTCATAATGATTTTTTTTCCTACACAATAAATGGGAAAAAAAAAAGAGTTAATTACAAAATTATTATGTATACTCTTTGTGCAATTTACAATCCTACAAAGCAGGGGCGAAAACAAAGAAGTTTATAAAATAAAGAAAAAAAAAAAAAAAAAAAAACCACAATTTTTTTTTGAAGCAGCATTAGAAATTATATTTTTATTCTACAAAAATTCTAAACATGAGATAAAAACCTGGTTTCAATCCTTATTATTATTATTATTTTGTCAATTTTATTAGGCCGGGTTCCTCTCCCCTTGTATTCTCCCCTACGTATGAAGTTGAACGTGGTGACGATGTTTTCTCATTCTAGTGTCAGGCCATGTGGACAGGTAATGAAGACAATATTATTAGGGCATCCAAAGTTTCGCTCAGTTCATGAACTGAAACACTGTCCCCAAAGACAACTTCATCCAATGTTTCTGTTCCTCAAACTCAAAATCTGTCCAAAAACTTGATTAACTGCTACCATCTACTCTGCAAACCTACTAAAATACAAACCCTTTGGCATTTTCTTTCATTCCCTGCCCAGACAAGAAGAATAGACAGAAAAATTGCAGAAAAAACTTATACCCAACAGAAAATATAAGGGTAAATGGTAATTATCCGTTTGAATTGCTAAGAATTTTGACCCGTAATATGAAAGAGTTCATGTTAAATAAGTGTCGTACAATTCAAAGTTTATTTAAATAAGTAAATTTTGTATGAATTTTCTAGCATTAATTCCGCGGGTTCCATCCATTTCTGTCCACAGCACAGTCCAGGCTGTCTCTAGAAGTTGAGTGACATTTACTTTGTGTCTCTTCAAGTAGCCGTTCTTTTGGTTGTGAAAGTTGATGGTGAAGGAGAAAGAAGATTTTAATATACATTTTCTTGTCATAGCTGCTCTAGAGCTATGACATGAAAATCAATGTCATATAGAGTTTGTTTTATTTTGTACATAATTTACTTTCATGCAAAGCATTGTAATGGTGAGCTAGCTATCTAATTGTGTTTCTTTACCGTTAATATTCGGGAAATGCTTCTTTGCATTCTTGTTTTTATCTTGCGTATATTTTTGTTGAGTTAGAATGATTCATGCACTATAAATTAAAAAATAAAAAATAAAAAATAAAAACTTTAGAAAATCTACCTAAATTTTTACTTGTTTTAATACTACTCTCAAAGTTTAGTAACGCTAAATTAAGAATATTGAATTTTTAATTTCTTTCAATTATCTTATTCCCTTATGATTTTCCGTTAATTTTTCAAAATGTCCAAAATACCCCTGTTTTTTCTTTTTTTTTTAAAAAAAAAAAAATAATTGCAAAGATATTGCAAAAAGATTGCAAATATGTTTTTTTTTTTTTCATAAAATAAATAAATAAACGCTTGAATTTTTACAATTTTTTATTTTATTTTTTTATAATTAAAAAATATGGGTATTTTGGACATTTTGATAAGATTTAATAGAAAACTCTAATGGAATGGTGTAATTAAAAGAAATTGAAAGTTTGATAATCCTTAATTAAGAGTTTTTGAATTTTGAGAGAGTACTTTCAAAATGGGTGGAATTTTATGGGGGTTTTGTGAAGTTTCCTTCTTAAAAAAACAAAAGAAAAAAAAACAACAACAGTAGACAAAGCATGCTAACTCAATGAACATGTGTGCGAGATGAATATCGGAATACAAAGAGCCATCTCTCTAATATTTTTAGATGGAAGGAAACAATTACCTTTGTTAGAATACTTATTGATTAAATACATCACTATGTTTTGCGGAGTGATTTGAATTTTATATAGTGTCATGACGGATTTGCCTTGATATTTATCAAATCACTCTTTAAAATTCAAAATCAATCTAGTGGATTCTTATTAGAAGTTTAATCCGTCATCAAGTCAGTTCCTCTGTATTACAACTGTTAAATTTTTTGATCGAATCGTCACTTCATATCTATTAATATTGCGACATGTGTACGTATTGCGCAATCAACTTCGCCATCGGAAATTGGTAATGACACAAACAATAGGATTGAGATGAGACCATGAGAAACAGCCTGTCAGCTTCCAATCTTGTTGCTTGTCACGGAAAAACTCTATTAATGATCAATTCAATTGACTGAATCAAATGATTTCACCATTGGTTACTATTTTATAGAAAGGAAAATTCCTTTTATAATACCTGTTTGTTTTGCGAGAAAGCTTTGCAATAATAATATCTCAATCTCAACCTTTCGACAGTGTATAATTCTATCACAAATTTTAAAATATATATATATAAAATTGACATGTCCCACAATTTTATACGGGAATTAAAAAAAAAAAAATTCCTTTCCCTAATTTGAAGAAAACCCTATTAAAATGTGAACTATTAATATTGTGCTGCTCTTGCAATAGTTTTTTTTTTTTTTTGTTGGGTAACTTCACTGAAAATTTCTGAACTGTCACCCGATTTGACAAACCCCCCAAACTTTAAAATCTCTCAATTTAGCCCCATAAACTTTCAATTGCAATTAATTTAGATCCTTCTGTCGGATTTTAAATGTTAAATTACGTTTATACCCCTGATTTTTTTTTTTTATAAAATTTCAATTTTACCCTTAATTCCAAAACGTTTGTTTATTTAGAAAAAAAAAAAAAAAAAAAATCAGAGATATTTTGGTCTTTTTTGGTATTTCTAGGTGCTAAATTTGATGGATGGGTTTAAATTGAGAGCAATTGAAAGTTTAAGGAACTCAATTGAGAGATTTTAAAGTTTAGGGGTTTTGTCAAATCGAGTGGAAGTTCAAAAGTCTTCAGTAAAGTTACCTTTTTTTTTTTTTTTTTCTCAATTATTCGGTAGACAATATTTTTTTGAGTGTTGGTAGGGGTATGGGCATTAGCAGCCGGCCCACATAACACTTATCGGGCGAGTTATTAAAATGTGTACTATTACATGACAGTTTGTATAACATTTATTACGTTTACAGAAAAATATAAATGCCCGTGTTAGCCACTAAAATATGAACTATCACGTGACACTTATTTTTATAAAATGTAAGGTTCTATGTAAATTTGTAAATGAGTTATAGTATCGTAAATACTTTCCTAATAATTTTGAACAAAATTCCCACCAATTTTCTTTTAGTGAAAAGAAATTTGAACAAATTAAGACTCACCTCCTTTCTTTTTCACCCTCATCTTAACTCTCACCCTTTCATACTCCTAAATCATCCAAATAATTATTCGAACAGTAAATACGAAAGATTTTATATAAATTTTATTTATTTGAATAGGTGTTAATAATTAAAAAATTATTTAAACAGATAAATCATATATAAACTCTTTAATTGTCAACGAACCAAGAGCATCAATCGATCAAATCAAATCAAACATGCCCTTTTTGTTTTATTCCCTTGACATATTAACTTTTGTTCATAGAATTCGTTTATCACCAAACACCCCCAACTTTTTTTTTTTTTTTTAAACTAAAATTCCGTTCTATATATATATATAATTGATGGTCATGATTAAAAATAAATGTCCTATTCACTTTTTAATTATTTTTTCCTTTAGCAAAAGCATGAACAATAATAATATTATTTTATCTTATCTCAGTGGGAAAAGGAAAAAAACATGTGGAAGGTGGGCGAAGGGTAAGATTCAATGAATTTCAATTTACCTAGGTGCTCAGCCGCAAAAGGAGCTCCCCCACTCCCCGCACGCATACATTGTACATGGCCATAGCCCTATGGCTATAGCTTCCTTAGCTGAGTGACGTCGTTCCGATCCTCCCCATTTCCCATTAAAATCATCTCCTTCTCTCTTTCCAAAATCTTCAGAACCCTTTTGCCTCGGAGTCTCAGGTACTCTCTTGCCCAAATTTTTCTCGAATAAACGGACCGCGTTTCGATCTAGGGATTGAATCTGAAAAGCTTTTGCTTTTGTTTTTTTCTTGTTTTTGCCCAATTCGTTTGAATTGATTTTGAATCTGATTTATTGAGATTAGCCGCTTCAATTTGACTCTGATTGTGTTTTGTTTGATTATGGTTGCTGCACTTGGATTGGTATTTTTAAGCTTTACCCTATGTTTGGTTCCTGAGAAAGATTGGGAAAAGAAATATTAAGTTTTGTTACTTTGTGTGGTTCAATTTGTGAGCTTAATTTAGCTTAACCGGCTAATTGAATCGGATTGTTTTCCTAGTTACAATACTTGTGACCACCGAGAATCAAATGGGTTAAAATTATTATTATTATTTTTTTTTCTTCTTCGCCATTAAAAATGGAGCTAGTTTGTTATATTGTTCTGTGAAATATACTAATATGATACTTGGTTTGCTAGGTGCTTTAAGCTGCAGTGCACGGGGGTGATTGACTACCATGCATATCTATTGCTGTCCCTTGGGTTCACGTAGAACTGGATTTTGGAATTGTTGTAGAGAAAGGAAGTTGTTTTTTAACGCTCTTGTGTAACCTGGGGCAACCCAAGAGGTATTTTTGATTTTGATGGTTGAGCTACACCGAAGTTCGGTGACTGATAATTAGAATTCAGTTACTATATATACAGATTGATCCGTTTGCTAGATTGCTACATTCTTCATACCATGCCAGTTATTCAGAAGTTATATGATGCCTGCAAGGCGTCCTTCTCTACTGATGGTCCGATACCAGAAGAAGCTCTTGGAAAAGTTCGTTCTACTTTAGGTAAGAAGGAGGATAAAGGAAGCTTTATTCGTATTTGTCTTGTTTTGCTCATGAACATGGCTTACTTGCACTTGGTCCGAGACATTTTAGTTTCGAATACTTCCTTTGTGTTAACACCATCTTATAATGCTATTCCAGATGAATTGAAGCCTTCTAATGTGGGTCTCGAACAGGAGGCACAATTGGCGCGACAATGGAAAGTTCCAGTAAATGGTAGTAATGGCAAAAAAGGGCGTAATGGCAGTCATCAGTACCCACCTCCAATTAAATATTTGCACTTGCATGAATGTGACAAATTTTCTGTAAGTAATTTAAATCTCTGTAGGGTATTGGTTATCAATTGGATTTTCATTTTGGAACCTTTGGTTCTGGTTGAGTGGTTTGAATATTTGTGAAACTTCAAAGCTGGATTCATAACATGTACTTGGGAAATTTTTGGATTTTGTCGCAGATAGGAATTTTCTGCATGCCACCTGGCTCTATCATACCACTTCATAATCATCCTGGAATGACTGTGTTGAGCAAGCTTCTTTACGGTTCATTACATGTGAGATCATATGATTGGCTTGATGTACCCGGGTCTGCTGATCTATCTCAAGGTGCCAATCTGCATTGACCTTAGCATATTTCAAGATTACAATATGGCTTTGGACTGATATTTCGAAGTATGCATATCTTTAATGTAACTTAGTTATAAGATAAAAAAATTTTTGGAAGGTCAAGAGTAGTATAGTCTTGGTTTGAAGCAAATAGTAGAGCTGGAAATGGAATCTAGACAATTTCTATATGTTTTTGAAATTAATATCAATATTAATTTCAAAAACATATTGATATTAATTTCAAAAAAAATATCAATAGGGTATCACCACTTTGTTAATAGTGTCAAATGATACCAATTAAGTATGACTTGATGATGTCTTTTGACAAACCATTGATTTTTTATTTTTTTATTTTATTTTTAAATATAACAAAAGTACAAGAATAGGTAACTCTTAAAAAAAATTATATATTAGAAGCCTTATTCATTTCTAGTTGGTTTCTACGTGAACTAGTTAGCCTTCAAGATATCATCAAATATAATCTCTCTAAATTCTGCTCCATGGTATTTTTGTTGTTCAGAACAACTAGCTTGATTGGAT
>NC_081542.1:38690387-38705225 GCF_901000735.1 Corylus avellana
ATACAACAATGTGATTATTTCCTGAAATTCGTATTGTCCCGGAAAAGGGATTGTTTAAGTGTTGGGACATTTAGAAATTCTAACGAAATGTTTATGTGTGCAACATGGGCGATGCTGTGAGAAATTTCTTATGTCGTGATTGTTACTAAATCAGTTCACTGACAAGTTTGAAGAAAATAAATTGGTTCATCGAAATATTTCTAGTGCTAGCATTGCAATGATTAACTTACTATCCTTAATAATGATGAGCAAAATTTCAAGTTTCAAAACACTCTTGGATATATCTTTTTTTTTTTTTTTTAATAAATAATATATATTCATTTAAAGTGTAGAGGGCGCAACCTTAGTATACAATGAGTATATAAAAGACCCCTAACTCAGAAAAAGAACATAATGCTAAAAACTCAGAAATGTAGAAACAAGCGAAATAGTCCATGCCACTCGCCGTATATAGAGGGTGTGTAGCATCTGCTTCTTCAAATCTAGCAATCCATTCTCACATACATTTAATTTGGAAATACTCTTGGATATATCTTACATAGTCATTTAATTTTTATTTTTATTTTTTACTAGAGATACTTTAATGTTTCTTTGTATTGGCTTGGGATTAGCGGAGGTCACTAGTTCGGATCTCCCATTCTCCCAATTACTTATATATAAAAAAAAAAATCTAATTAGTCAGTTTGATGATCTCTCTAACACTTGTTTATTTAGTTCTCAACATTTTCCAGCATGTTTATTTTTGATGAATGTCTTAATCAAGCATTCCTATGTCTTTTTCTTCTCCCCATTTTCTTGATTTTTATAAGGTTAGAGGTTACCTATTTTTTCCTTCTTCTTTTTTTCTTAATAGGATAAGATGATAAATTTTTTATTTTTTTATTTAAAAAAAAAAACGAAAAAAAGAAGAAGTAAGATACTGACTGTGGATTAGTTGGAATATACAGCCAGACCCGCAAAACTTGTTAGAGATTGTCAGATGAGTGCACCCTGTGCCACAACCACCCTTTATCCAAACAGTGGTGGCAATATTCACTGTTTCAAGGCCTTGACTCCCTGTGCTCTCTTTGACATTCTTGCACCCCCATACAACTCAGAAAATGGTCGACATTGCTCGTATTTCCGGAAATCCCCTAGGAGAGATCTACCAGGTATATGCTCTCCCTCTCCCTCTTTTTCTTTGTGCATGTGTGTTAAGAGAGAAAAATGCTTTTTTTTTTCTTCTGATTTCCGGAACTAATAATTTCTGCTCCTCCTTCTCGGGCTAAAGATATTGATCAATTATGTGGGATGCAAGCATCTGAAGTGGCTTGGTTGGAAGAAATTCAACCTCCAGAAAACTTAGTTGTCTGCAGGGGGCATTACAGGGGCCCCATTATTAGACATTGAGAGGGTTTTTGGACAAAAGGGATGAGGAGGCAGTGAGGTGATTGCTGGAGTGATGGGGTGCCAACTGCCGCCGCAGTAATGCTGGAGCCTGGAATGTTGGCAATAAATACCGCCATTCCTATTGTGAGGCATTTGATTGTACATATCTCTTACAATAGTTTGGCGGTGAATGCCCACCAAAAATCCTGTACTCTTAACATACCCATGATTGTTTCTTTATTGTAATAAGCAGCTTTCAGATATATTTTACTTCCACTTGGATCTTCTTGACCTCCTTTACCAGTTATCAGATATTTTTTTTTATTTTTTTATACAATGATGTGAGATAGTGGAATTAACATGGTGAGGTGCCTCCAAGTTGACACATGATCTAAATGGGGAGTCTAGATTGTTTAAATTTTGGTCTTTCAAGTCTCAAAAACAGACGCTCAGAGAGCACCAAATGGATACCAGAAAACCTGTGCTTTCGATGTGGTTGTCACTTGTCAGCGTGGAACCTGTGTCTCTCAGAGAGCATAAACCGCCTATGTTTGCGGCGACTATTCTGCCGATGCTTATAGATATTAACATCTAGATTCTGTTTTTATTGTTTCCCTATAAATATTTTGTTTTATTGTTATTATTTTCTTTTTCTCTTTGTAATCTTGCAGTAAAACGGATATTTTATTTGGAAATTTAGGTCACTAGCGGAGCTAAGAATTCTTATTTGGGGGCCGATATGGAAAATTTATTTTTTTGACATGTCTATACAAGGAGGGAAAGGGAATGGGGGATTCAAAGTAGTGACTTCCGCTTAATGAGGTGTGATTCACAGCCAATTGAATTATCCATTGGGACGCCGATATCGAATTTAAATTGAAGTTATCAGCCATTTATGTTTCAAGAATAAAAAAGATAAATAATAATTCAATAAGAATAAGAAAAATAAAGTAGTGAGTGGCCAAAGTCTTCTTAAACGTGTTAGAGCATTTATATTGGTTTATGTATATCTTTATGTAAAATAGTTAATCAAAATTCACTTTATTTAGTTTAGTTAATGAGTTTTAAAAGATACCATACCTTCGATTATTTTTTTTTTTAGTTTAACTTTGGTCAAGAGCCTCCTTAAAACACCACTTTTATAGCCTCCGATCCCTAACTGACATCTAAGCAAAAACTCAAAATATGCACCAAAATAATCTAGGTCCTAATACATTGAATTTTCTTTGAGGAAGAAAGAAAGAATGAAAGAACTGGTGAAGGGGTTTGGCCAAACCCCTTCACCAGTTCTTTCGGTCTGGCTTCGTGGGTCTCTGTGGGTTTTGCCATGGGTTTGGTAGAAACCCAACCACGCCGTGGATCACCTCTCTCTGGCGCCGGTTTCTAGCCTTTAGAGTGATAAAATCCCTAAAGGATTAACTTTTCACCTCTAAGTTTTAGATTTAAATCCAAAAACAAGTTTTGAGGCATTAGAAACGAGTTTTGAACATTAGAAACGGATTTTGGGGCATTAGAATCGGATTTGAGGCGGATTTTGGCGGGTCACAGCGAGACCCAGGCCAATGGGTTCGACCAGACCCACGGCCGGCGGCCAGGTCTGGCTGTGGGTCTACTGGGTCTGGCAACCAACGGTGTTTTTGATATTTTTTTTTTTCACTTTGATTTGCTGTGTTTGTTCTCATTTTGGTTTTTGTAATTTTCTTGAAATGATGATGTAGCACATGTTGATTGAGTGATGCAAAAGTGGTATTTTGCATGAGGTCCAAACCATAGGGGCTCTCATTTTTTTATTATTTTTTATTATCATTTAAATTTTATTTTATTATTTTATTATTTTTAATAAGGATTGTATTTTTTTTAAAGATCATATTTTTCAACTTTTGGGAAAAAAAGATGTGGAGAGAGAAATAATATGAGAAAATTTTGGGAAAAGAAAGATGTGGAGAGAGAATTAGTATATTAATGTGATGGATGTGTGAACAGTGTCCACTACATGTAGCGGTGAATTATTATGCAAAAAAAAGAAAGTATTTTACATTTGAGATGCATAAGAGCACTCACAATGGTTTATGTATATTTTTATGGAAAATAGCTAATCAAAATCCACTTTATCTAGTTTAGCTAACTAGTTTTAAAAGACACCAGCATACATCCGAATTCGATTATCTATTTTTTTTTTATTTATATATTTTTTTTCTTTTTTTTTTATGAAGATTATATTTTTCCTAAAGATGCTAATTTTCAACTTTTAGGAAAAAAGAGATGTGGAGAGAAAAATAATATTAGAAAATTTTGGGAAAAGAGATGTTGAAAGAGAAATAGCAGTAGAAATTAGATAAGTTTTACATAATCCAATGTAGAAGTATTTTACAAATTTCATTATCTATTTTAAATAAAAGGGGAGAATACATAAGCCATTGTGAGTGCTATAATGTAAATTAGAAAGTTTTTTTTAGTGTTTTGCTTATCTATTTTAGATAAAATTAAGAAATAGTTAAGCCATTGTAAGTGCTATTAACACTTAACAAAATTCTATCGTCAATCTTGTAAACCTGTCTAAATTACAACATTGATATTAATTAACCAAAAAGCTACACCTTAAAATACAATTTGGCTGTACCAAGAGAGAAAAATGTATCAAAGGTTGTAATTTTTTTTTTTTTTTATTTTTTTTTTTATTTGACTGTATTATCTGTATTTACATTATGGATCTCATTGTTTTGAAAAAACTTGAAGAAAAAATCAAATCATTAAATTATTCAGTCTTATGCAAGCAATATGAATGCAAGTGTGATGTGACACAAAATTAGTGTCATTAAATTATTCTCTGAATCTCTGCACACCTTGACAAACACATCTCACAATTCACAACGACAAGACAAGAACACAAAATCTTAAATTATTCTCTGCACACTCCGTCTTCCTGAGAACTCATAAAAATATACAAAAAAAAAAAAAAAAAAAACCCAGAAAAAAAGAAAAAAAAAAAAATCAATATTCATAAAGAAGAAGTTTTGAAGCTGCATGGCATGAGTAGCTTTATTAATGGATCATTGTTCACGCACTTTTTTTTTGAGATGAATGCGTTCTCATTGATAAATTACGAAGATAGAGCAAAATACTCTATCCTAACAATATCAGATATACAATCAGGAATAGTAAAAAATCACTGATTAGTTACATTATTTTGAATGGCCATCTTCGATAAATTATGCGCCGCTTTATTTCCGTCTCGACCAATAAACGACACCCGCCAGTGGGGAAACGATTGAAGCTCGGACTTTATATCCTCCAATAGCATTCCGGTTCGGCTCCAGTCATCCTTTGCTGAATTAATCCCATCTACCACAATCTTGGAATCACCTTAAAAATGGATCCTTTCGTAGCCCAAATCTCTGAAAAAATTAATTGCCATCAAGATTGCCCCCGCTTCTGCCAGTATCGGATCCAATCTGCCCAGAAAATTTTTGCACTGAGCAGCAACAACCCTCCCCTTCTCATCCCGTAACACTGCACCATAACCCAACCTTCCCGTCTCCTTTTCAACAGAGGCATCCCAATTCAGTTTTATCCAACCCGGAGAAGGAGCACTCCACTTCGGACATACACTCAACCGTGGGCTATTACAACACTTGGACTGCAGCAGGTCAGCGTAATTTGCAGCAGCTAGTGTAGCATTCTGCTTCAGTGTACTAGGATTCAAGAAAGGCCCCCCATGCACGACCTCATTACGCCTCAGCCATAAACGTCGACTAATGCCGACAAATTGGATTGCTTCCTCTGTTTTACATTTTTTGAAGATTTCTTTCACGATTGCAAAAAAACTCATACCAGAACTTGAGCTTTTTTGAAATTTGATGCAGCCCACACTCCATATGTCCCTTGCCGAAGGGCATTCCCACAGAATATGCAACACCGTTTCCTCCTCTAAACCACAAATGGGACATAGTGGATCATCAAGTATTCTCCTTCGTTGCAGATTCTTCTTGGTTGGAAGTATGTCATGACAAGCCCGCCACAAGAAATTCTTCTCCACGTTTGGTACCTGCAATCCCCAAATATTCCTCCAAACTGAACATAACCCCTTGGGAGAAGAACTCTCGGCCAGCCCCTTTTTTTCTATATCCTTCTGAATATAATAAGCAGAACGTACAGAAAAAATACCATTCTTAGTTCCTCTCCAGATACAAACATCTTCTCTGTTAGGATGACTGATTGGTAAGGAAAGAATCATCTGCACTTCCTCGTTTGAAAATAAGTTTTCCAGCAGCTGGGTCTTCCACCATCGTGAATCTGCATCAATTAGTTCACTAACCGTGGCTTCTGAGTGCAGCAAAAGGGGTGGAGAAAAAACTTGAAAAATAGAAGGACCCGGGATCCATCTATCTTTCCAAATACGATAGATGGAAAGATAGATTGTTCATGCACTTACCCACAAGGAAAAAGATGCAGAATTAATGTCCATTTGAGATAAAAAGAAAAATTATTATTTTTGGATAATTAGGGATGAATTAAACGAAAATACCAACATCCAAAATTGGGAAATTTAATTGGGCATTTTTAAGTCAATTTTAAGGGTAAAGTCCAATTAATCTCCTTAAACTACCACCTCAATGACAATCTACCCCCCAAATTATTAACTGCGACAATTTACCCTCAAAACTACTAAAACAATGACAATGTCCCCACAATGCTAGCAAAATGACGAAATTACCTCTATAAAATTTTCAATAAGACAAAAATACCCTTAAAATTTTAAAAAAACAAATTAAATTTTAGCATTTTTGTTTTTATTTTAGTAAGGCTAATTTCATCATTTTGTTAAAATTTGGGGTATATTGTCATTGTTTTAGTAGTTTGGGAGGGTAATTTGTCGCAATTAATAATTTAGGGAGTAAATTGTCATTGTGGTGGTAGTTTGAGAGAATTAAGTGGGCTTTACCCAAGTTTTAACGCCGACATTTAATGGACCCGTTAAATTACATTAAAATGATAATTTTAGGAGGCAAGTGTACAAATGGTGGTTGTTCACCACCACAAGACCCATGAATAAAGTCATAATGTAATGAAAGTAAGAATTAAATAGTACGCTATAGGAAGTGAGATGCTTATTACCACGACAGGGGGACGGTTGAGAATAATGGGCTAGCTTTTACAGTGTATTAATAACATGTTAAATATGTATTAATAACATATTAATAGCTTTTACAGTGTATTAATAACATGTTAAATATTTCGTACAGCATTTAAGTCAAATCGTTCTTGAATTATTTACAATCATGTAAGGCATGGTAAGAAATTTGGGTTGCAGAAATTGCTTGCTACTTATATAATAATAAATGGGTAACTTTACTTTACACTTCTGAATTACCACACGATTTGATAAGTTTCCCAAAATTTCAAAACCTCTCAATTTGAACACTTTCGTCAGATTTAGCCATTAACTTTTAACGGCAATAGCTAAACAGATCAAAATATCCGTGATTTTTTCTTTCTTTCTTTTATTTATTTATTTTTTATTTATTTTTATATAAAAAAAAAAACAAAAAAGAAAAAGAAAAAAAGACTTGTGGGTCAGGCCAGACCCACACATGCAGCCGTGGGTCAGGCTAGACCCACGCACGAAGCCGTGGGTCAGGCCGAACCCACACCGGTCTCTAGCACTGGATTCTACCAAAGTGAGCTCCAGTTTGGGAACCCTCGAGTGGAATTTCTTGAAGATTCTATATACCTTTTCAACATTTGCGGCAAACTCGTTGTAGCTCTATTTGTGGGTCTAATAGTTTGGGTGATTTTGAAGGCGAACTAGCCCAAACCCAATTCTTGTAGCGTCTGATAGATGATTGCGGTTGCTCTGGCCGGTGGGTCAAGCCAGACCCACACTAGGTCTCGGCCAGACCTAGTCTTGGGTCGATAAGTGGGTCTGGCCTGACCCACAGGTCACAAGGCCAGAGAATTTTTTTTTTCTTTAATTTTTTTTTTTTTTTTATATTGCAATTAAGGATAAATTTGAAATTTTTTAAAAATTTAGGGGTATAAACATCATTGTCTCTCTTTTAATGTTTAAAATATGACGGAGGGGTTCAAATTGTCTGCAATTGAAAGTTCAAGGGTTTAAATTGAGAGGTTTTAAAGTTTGTGATGGGCTTATCAAATCGCGTGGTAATTCAAGGATTTAAAGGAAAATTATTCCAATAATAAACTATGAAACTATTATGAAATGAATTTGAAAATAAAAAATGAAATGATCATGCATTCATTGTTAAAAACATGTGACTCCTATAGACTCTTTTTCATGCGTAATTAATGTCATCAAGTTTTTTAAGGGAAATTTTATTGATTTTCTTTAATTTAACACATTCATTAAACATCTTATTATAAGCTATCTAAACTCATTTTGGGATTACTTACCATTGTCAAGTGTATCATTCATACTAGAGTATGTGCTACCACTTCTCCTATATAGAAACTAAATGGTGACGTGCCAAGTCCAAAAACGTCACTAATTTCCATTAGTGACTCCTGAATTTTTGACGTGTAACCCACGTCGCTATTGACACGTCATCATTTCATTAGTGACGTTTTTGAGCTTTAAAACGTAACTAATTTTTAGTCATTAAAACCTGATTTTTTGTAGTATATGGGAGTCATCGGTGTCTAACTCATCCCTTAAGTAACTTTCATGACTTTTTGGGAATAAGACCCTCTCCATTTCATTTACTCTCCATTTCAAATGAAATGGAGAGTATCCAATTAGTGTTCTAAAGAGGGGTAAAATTGTCATTTTAATTTTTTGAACAATTTTATCCCTCTAAAATACGCTAACCGGATACTTTTTGTTTCATTTGGAATGGAAAAGATCATTTTCAGACTTTTTGTTAACGAAGTAAAGCCATTTGAAGAACTCTTTAAAAGTAAAACACTTTGAGTAATGCCCCGAGAAAAATTAATTAGTAATTGATTCCACAACACATCACTCCATTCCCATTTGGACGAAATGGAAACACAGGGGACACATTGTACTCTCATCAAAGAGCATACCATGAATGGCCTTTCACTTACAAAATATCAAGATAGCCACTAATTAAAACTAAATAAGCCATAACATAGATAATAAAAAGTGCTTCGGTCTAAGAATGGTCATCAAGTCAAAAGGAAAATATTACAAACCAAGTCTAAAGGTTATAAAGCATTAAATATGTTAAACTAGACAAAAAGTTTAACCATAAGTCATATAATAGTCCTGAATAACCTCAATGACAGGTTAATAATCAATTTGA
Organism: Corylus avellana; assembly: GCF_901000735.1. Taxonomy (NCBI): domain Eukaryota; kingdom Viridiplantae; phylum Streptophyta; class Magnoliopsida; order Fagales; family Betulaceae; genus Corylus; species Corylus avellana. The sequence continues at coordinate 38,699,036 of NC_081542.1, forward strand.
GGACCCTTACTCCAAACAGACTACACTAAGTAAACTACATGAATGAAAAAGACCCGACAAGCCATAGTCCAACTCCTAAAAAATAAGCAGGCTAAGTCCTCTTGGACTTTCGGGAAACAGGGTTCCTTCTCTGGTTTCGATATCAACAAACAGGCTGGCTATAAAAAGAAAGCATGTTTTACAAGTTGAAGAATATAAGCGTAAGTCCACGACTTAGTGAATACAATACGTACATAAGGTTAAAGTGTTATATTGTGGTGAACTTAATTGTTTAGGAAAAAAAAAAAGGTTTGCAAATCACAAACAGTAATAAGATAAGATTCTTAGTTCAATGATAAAATAACATGATGATGCAGGGGTGACAAAACAGGTACCTGACACGACCCGTTTACGACCCGCGGGTACCTATTATACGATTAGCCTATATACAGACATGACCTGTTTAGCTAAACGTCAAGCCTAACACGAAAATAGCTGGGTAACTCGACACGACCCGTTTTACCCTTTTAAAATAACTGGGTCTAATCGGGTAGACACGACCCGACATGACCCGTTAAAACCCTAAACTTTAATTTTTGTTTAGTTTTTTTTGTTTTTGTTTTTTAAAATTGTAATAATAATATATCAATACAGTCAATGCAAAAAATTGAGTTCCAAGTTATTAAAAGCTTTACTAAAGGATAAGAGAAAAAAAAAAAAATGAAAAGTGACCGTAATTGTACTCCAAAAGAAATTACTAAGCTCATGATTTCACCTAAGCTTAAAACAAGCAAGCATATTGACTAAGTTCATTTATTAAAATAATTTTTAGTATAAAGAAATTTAATTTTGCTCAAATTACATTCCACTAAAAAAGAATTATGTATATTTCAACACAAAATATGATATATGTTGAAATTAAATGTCTCGTAACAGAGATGAATTTTGCAAATCATTTGAAAAAAAAAAAAATTAAGGGCAAAAAGCAAGAAGAATGTTTTTAAATTAAAATCATTTAATTAAATATTTAAATATAAAAAAGGCCCTACGCAAGACTTGAGAGAGCAAGCAGAGAGTGAGAAAGGCAGAGGTGTGGTTTAGGACCTTTAGGTTTACTGAGTGAGTGCCTCTGCCTTATACTTTAGAGAAAAAAAAAAAAAAAAAAACCGGGTCTAGTGGGTCGACCCGCCAGACCCGGCTACTGTGCGGAGTAGCAGTGTCTGGCGAGTAGACTCGCCAAGCCCGTCGCGTCGACCTGCCAGACACGAAATTACCGGGTCTTAATTGGGTAGAGCCGATTACGACCCGAACCCGATAAGCCCAAACCCAATACCTGTTTTTTCGTGTTGTATTTGTGTCGGGTTTGCGGATTGTGTCAAAATTGCTAGCCTTAGATGCAATATAGATAGAGTATATGTTATTTAGGATAAATAGGTTACAGTTCAACTCTGTATAGTCTATTCAAGCCCTTAACCCTTTATTAGTATGGTTGGAGATGTCTCGAGAGACATGTAGTACAACATCAATGCCTTGATGTTGTCGCGTACCATCATTGTTAGTGAGCTAACCAAGTTTAAACCATAGGTGATCAATTTCACTAACAATGCCGTAATTGTGACCCCATTCGCACATGGTGTGCTGGTTACCTATAAAACCGTTGGATTAAATCTTTTTTACCATAGAGCCAATTTGTATAATAGTAAACCCATGGTTGTTATCCTATCAACAATGTACTATGTCATATGATGCAACTATTCATAGCCTTTGACATGCATGCATTTACAAAAACTCATATTTAATTGTTTCATTATTCATCAATCATTTTGTGGAGTTCACGTAATTTTAAAATATATTTTATGTGAGTTGTAAGTATCGTGTTTGATACATAAAATAATCATGTCAAGAAATAATGAAATAACAAGCATTGGTGACCTAATCATGCAAGATCTAAACATGACATCACATTAAAACCTCAATCATAGACTAATCATGCTTTGTCCACTATTAATCCTACAATATTAAGCACAAAAACCTAGATCTACAAGCTCAGGTTGCTTAAACAATAAAAAAAAAAAAACTAACAGAAACTAAATAGTACTATACAATGCTATTAACATCAAATAAAATGAGTTGAAGTGTAAGGTATTACCTCCTCTTGAAGATAAACCAAAAAAGGGCTCATTCTCTCTCCAAACCCACTCCTTCTCTCTCTCTCTCTCTCTCTCTCTCTCTATATATATATATATATATATGTTTCTGAGGCAAAGGGGCCGGGTGACCTAAATGAGAGGGCTAGACGACGGAGGTATGGATTTATAGACCGTCTATGTACGTACAAATGGCTGCGGTAAAATATTCAGACGGACATCAAACGTTCGATGGAAACTTCTAACGTTCCCTATCAATTGCTCGATGAAAAATTCAAAATGTCAAGACCAAGGGTTCAAATCCAATTTCAAAAGTTTACCGAGGCAGAAAATTCAATAAGTCCAAAATTCTACCTTCTCACACTTGGAATCAATCCCTACACTTATTTCTACCAGTTAAAGCATACTTAATCTGGATTAAAGGTTGGGGTATTACACTCTAAGGCAACCAAACCCAAAAAAAATTAATTAACTACAGAAAAATGAGAAAATTACAAAAAATTCATATTCATAAAATCTTTGTATTGACACTCTCTTGTACTAGACAAGCAACCTACTTGCTTGCTATTGCAGCAGTGCTCCTAGAACCGTTGGAGGATTCTTCTACTTAATCTCCTTAATTGAAAGTTCGATTATACTGAAGGTTTGTGATCTATGATTTGAACAAAAACTCTAAGATTGATACTATTGTAAGCATATAGGATGCATTTTCTCTCTTTGCACATGAAGGAGAACCTCTCTAAAACAATTTAAAAATACCTTAAATCTTTGAAAGTCATGGGTTATGAGGTTTAAATAGATTAGGAGAAAATAGGGGCTTTTAAGTTTGGTTGAGTAGGGTTTTGCAATTTTTTCCGTGGGCGGTGTTAGGATGGGTTTCCTAATTAAGAGGCTTGCTGACACTCTGCTATACTTTTAGCTCGTTCTGACGTCTTGATGACAATCTATTCTGTCCCGATTTTTCAGACTTTTATTGACAGCTTGTTTTGACCCAATAAACATAAGAATCAAAAATATTCGTGATATACCAAGTTGAATCAGCTTCGCAACGCCATCAAGATTTCCTTCATCTGATGTATGTTGGAATCAAAAGATATGATCATTTTACTCCGACTAGATCTTTTTTGGACATCATAACAAAAACTTGAATTTTTTTTGTCTTCTAAACAGATCTCGTTGGGATAGCCGTTGACGCCTTTGTTGATGAGGCTCCTTGGAGTACTACTATAAAGGTAAAGTCAGGACGCCCATCTGAAGACGTTGTTGATGAGGCTCTCAAGTAGCCTTCGCATGTGACCTTGTCAAGACGTCTTTGTTGATGAGATTGCTAGCATTAGTTCAGTTCTTCATTAAATAACTCTAGTTGAAGATGACCAAAACCATAAGGCTTAAAAGGACTTACATATATTGTTTTGATTACCGAATAAGCCAACACTAACACTACAAGAAAGTTGTTCATTAGGGGCGACTTATTAGGGGCGACTAAAAAGTCGCCCCTAATACTCAACTATTAGGGGCGACTTTCAAAGTCTCCCCTAATAGTTCAGCATTAGCGTCCACCTACTAGTGGACGCTAATAATGGGTCGAAAATTGGACTATTAGCGTCCACTTTACAGTGGACGCTAATAAGTCGACCCTAATACACGCGCGGGAATTATCCGAGGGGCGGGAAAAATTTCAACGGCGAAAAAAAAACTTTTAGGGTCGATAATAGTCGACCCTAATAATTAACAAATAGCGTCCACTTAAGTGGACGCTATAAGTTGAAAAAAAAAAAAGAAAAAAAGAAAAAAAAAATCACATAAAAGCTCAATAAGGTCGACTTTCATCGTCGACCCTAATAGTTAGTTATTAGGGTCGACTAAAGAGTGCGTAGAAGAATAAAAAAAAAATTAAAAAATTAAAATTGATCATCAATAGCGTCCACTCTAAGTGGACGCTGAAGATACCTCATTAGGGTCGACTTTAAAAGTCGACCCTAATGCTTATGTATTAGGGTCGACTTTTATCGACCCTAAAGAGTCGGTAGTAAATCAAAAAAAAAATAAAAAATTAAAATTCATAACCAATAGCGTCCACTCTAAGTGGACGCTGAAGATACCTCATTAGGGTCGACTTTTAAAGTCAACCCTAATGCTTATGTATTAGGGTCGACTTTTCTCGACTCTAAAGAGTCGGTAGTAAATCAAAAAAAAAATAAAATAAAATAAAAATAGATGACTAATAGCGTCCACTTAGAGTGGACGCTGAAGATACATCATTAGGGTCGACTTTTAAAGTCGACCCTAATGCTTATGTATTAGGGTCGACTTTTGTCGACCCTAAAGAGTTGGTAGTAAATCAAAAAAAAAATAAAAAATTAAAATAGATGACCAATAGCGTCCACTCTAAGTGGACGCTGAAGATACCTCATTAGGGTCGACTTTAAAAGTCGACCCTAATTGTTGTGCAAATTTATTTAACTCGCAAGTGCACGAATCGATTGTAGTTTAATGGATTGCAAGTGCGAGGTCGATCCCACAGAGAATTGTATTTTTGAAAGAGCAATTTATATCTAAACTAATTAAATCCTAATCTAGTTCCAAAAGGGTTTTGATTTTTGAGTTTTGAAAATTAAAGGATAAACATAAACTAAATAAAATAAGTAAATCTAAGGATAAAGGTACTAAGGTTTGGGAATTCACACTCACCAAATCATAACAACATACTTTATGTTCATCAATATTAATCCGAAGTTCTCACAAATTAAATCATAGATATGTTTTACTATACTTCAAAGAATTAATCAAAACCATCCAATGTATCCATTCATTGACCAAATCACAAAAGGAATCCAAATTCAATTGAAACACCAGATGTATCCATAGAACAAATCACAAGAGATATCCAATTTTTATGAGTTAAAAGCCAAGCAATCAATCATATGAAATTATCTCAAATCATCAAATGTATCCTTGAATCACAAGAGATATCCAAGAATCACTCCATACAATTGATTAGAAGTAAAACAATTGAAATATAAAACCCAATAAAATCATAATAATAAAAACTTACATAAAAGTATTGATGTTCTTCATCGGTGAGGCTTCATCCCCAACCTTAGTTGGGAATTTAGCTCCACATAAAAATAAAATCTAAACCTAAACCTAAACCTAAAGAAAAAACTAAACAAAAGAATTTTGCTCTCTGGGATTGTGTATATTTTCTTGAATGCAAAGAAGTCTATTTATAAGCTTAGGAAAGTCCTAGAAGCCCAAGTAAACCTAGATAATTCGGAAGTCTGTCTCCCAGTCAAAATAGAAGTCTGAAATCGGACTAGGATTCGTCCAAATTTGTGTCTCTTAATTGCGGGGCGATTTTGACATAGAAACCGTCCGAATTACGAAAATCCTATTACACAACAAATTGTATTATTTTGAGCTAGCTTTCCAATGCCATTTGAATCACTTCAATCCGATATTTGAGCGGAGAGTTATGGTCAAAATACTAAGACATGTGCAGAATCTGAATTTGAATCCGATCCGAAATCTTATCCAATCTGAACTTTAATCTGATTTAACCTTTTCTTGGATTTGGTTAGACTTAACCACATCATCTAGGTCTTCTCAAAGTATGCTTTCTTCCAAACTTCGCATTTTTCCCTTTAAACCTGTGGTTTTTCTTCAACGACCTACAAAATACTAAAAACACAAAACTAACACAAAATATTAAATAACGACACAACTAAAGGATTAACTAATGTAAATAAAGGGGTCTAAATATGCAATATTTAGCATTTATCACTAATGCTTATGTATTAGGGTCGACAAAAAGTCGACCCTAAAGAGTCGGTAGTAAATCAAAAAAAAAATAAAAAATAAAAATAGATGACTAATAGCGTCCACTTAGAGTGGACGCTGGAGATACTTCATTAGGGTCGACTTTAAAAGTCGACGCTAATGCTTACGTATTAGGGTCGATAAAAGTTGACCCTAAAGAGTCGGTAGTAAATCAAAAAATAAAATAAAAAAAAATTAAAATAGATGACCAATAGCGTCCACTCTAAGTGGACGCTGAAGATACC
>NC_081542.1:38705325-38712318 GCF_901000735.1 Corylus avellana
AGACCAATTAAATCTTGCCACGTGTCATGTAATTTATTTTTTATATTTTTTAAAAAATAATAAAAAAATATTTTTTTTTTCATTTAAAAAAAAAAGAAAAAAAGAAAAAGAAAAAGAAAAAGAAAAATTGGGGGTGGCCTGGCCACCCCCTTGGATCCAAGGGGGTGGCTCGGCCACCCCCTAGATCCACTAGGGGTGGCCGAAACCACCCTCAAGACCCACTAGGGGTGGCTCGACCACCCCCTTGGAGCCAAGGGGGTGGTTTCGGCCACCCCCTTGGCTCCAAGCCACCACCTTGGTCCCTTGGAGCCACCCCCAATTTTTCTTTTCTTTTTTCTGAATTTTTTTTTAAATATATAAAAAATAAATTACATGACACGTGGTAAGATTTAATTAGTCCACTTGTCATTTATGTTAAGTCAACTAACAGTCAACTGACGGAATGACTAATTTGTTCTTTATCAAAATCACAGGTACCTCCTATGATACAAATCAAAATCCAGGAAGAAAAAAATAAAGTAGTGAAACCCTAGGGGGGTTTTAAGTAGTTAACCCTATATATTAACCATATCTATTCTCCATATGGTCTATCCAAGCCCTTAGCTCTTCTTGGTAGAGTTAGCGTTGTCTTAAGGGATCTGTAATAAAAGTAATAGGCTAAGAACATGTTATTGAAAAGTAATGCATGCTTAGTCTTTTGACATATCACATGTTTATTAAAGTAATTTTGTAAGTATTTACTTACCTCGTATGTTTATCCATAATCTCGGACATCCTAAATCCAAGCTATTACGAAACATACTCTAACATTATAAACAGTGCCTCGAGATTCTAATTTATGTACGTAAAAACTCTAATCAAGAGTTAGACACACTAAACCATTATCAAAAACCCTAATTATACATTTTGAGCATTGTCAAATGTTTGTCTCGATATCAAATGTTTGGTAAAAAATAATCGAATGTTCGACCAGATGCCATTGAACGTTCAATAGATACCATAATGCATGTAAAACTCTAAACTTCTACCAATCACGTATCAAACCTCAACCAAATTTCTAATAACTTAACAAAAACATGTTAAACTATATATAACAACGTGATAAGCATTGAAAAACAAGGGTAAGTTCTTAACTTTTGGAAAATCATTGGCTCTTAAGAGAGAGAAATTATAAATTAATTATGTCATACTTTGGACTCGTAAAAAAATCATGATAAATCACATGTTTAGAACATGAACAACCTAAAAATGAGTAAGGTTTAAAGTTTACCTTTTTTTTTTTTTTTAACAAACATTGCATTAGAAACAAGAGAACATTACAAACCTCAAGGGGGAAAGAAAATAGAAGGTGGTGCTAAACCACTACAAGTTGCTGGGGGAGGAGAGAAGGGAAAGAAAGTGGAAATGCAGCCCAAGTAAACTTTTGCCACAGCCCAATATGCCACATGATGGGCACGGAAGGTTTAAGGTCTACCTTATTGAAGATAGAATAAGACCAAAATCACGTTCTTCTCTTTCTAAAATCTCCTTCTCTATTTAGAATTGGGGTGGCTGAGGTGCATGGGTGATGAATTAATGATGTGGCTAATAAATTAAATTTTCTTTTCAGACAATATTGAATGTTCGGTGTACTACCTTTGAACGTTCAGTGTACTGTTGTACCAATGGTTCTAGGGTTTTCCTCGAAGATTCCAAAGAAGCATCGAATGTTCGAGTTTAGGGTTTCAAATGTTCCCATGGAACGTTGGAGTTAAAAATATTTAAATTGTTTTGAAATTTGTTTAGGACGTACATTATAAAACTTGACGGAGTCAGATTTTATTATTATTTATTATTTTCGGATTTTTTTTTTTTTTTTAACATGTCCACACAAGAGAGGGGGAGTGGGGATTCGAACTAGTGACCTTCGCTTCATAAGGCATGGTCTCCAGCCGATTGAGCTATACCTTGAAAACTATTTTCAGGTACTACATCTTCTCTATGTGTGCTCCATTTTTCTTGGCATTAATTGTTTTGAAGGAGCCTATGCATTTTAAGGTTAGTTTTTAAGCACTTGAAGCGATGTAGTGGCGTATTGTATATAATTGCATTCACTGTGCCTTTTGATTTTTTTTTTTTTTTTTTTTGGTCAAGATCTAAACATGTGCCCATTGCCTTGACATGTGCCTTTCCCTTCCCTTTTGGATGTTTGACAAGTCAATTCTACCTCGTAGATAGGGGTGTCAAAAAAAATCGAGTACCAACCAGTAACTGGAAAACCGGTTGGAAAAAACTGGTAACCGGGTACCCGGTTCCGGTTCCGATTTTTTGCACCCGGTTATAACCAAGTAATTGGGTGTGTGTATATATAATAATAATAATAATAATAATAATAATAATAATATTTTTTTATTTTTTTAGGGCATTTTTAAACATTGAATTTTTATGGCATTTGTAAACATTGGACTTTAACGGCATTTTTAAACAATGACGTTTTAGGACATTTTTAAACATTGGATATATTTTTATTTTTTTAGGCCCAAAAAGCCAAAAACAATGATTTTTTTGGGATTTTTTTGGGGTTTTTTTTTTTTGAACAATCATAACAAAGCCCAACTTATTGGGACAAAAATACTAATTGTGTGTTTTAAAAAATGGGCAAAAAATTGTTAAATTAAGAACAAAGATTAGACCAATACCTCAAATAAGCAAGCCAAATACCTAAAATAAACCCAAAATGAATATTTTTTTTTAAAACCAGATACCCCGGTTTCAGTTTCCGATTTTGGCCAATAACAGAGAACTGGGACCGGGTTGACACTCCTACTTGTAGATTTGTATCGTTGCTAGCTTGGTGAAGGGGGTCGAGTGCCCCTCTCAACCCCCTTTGGCGGAAAATGTTTTAAAAGAAACATTAATTCTTGCAAGTAAATTTTATAAAAGAACGTTACATTAAAGATACTTTTATGTGCATGATAAAATGTTTTAAAATGTTTACATTAAAGATGCTTTTAAACACACTAACACTACCTTTACTTGCTTGCTGAGCCGTGGACTCATCCTTTCATATGTGAGCGTTGTTTATGAAGACAGGTTAGAGTAGTATCAGACCACAAGATCAGGAATTTGAGCTAGCAATACTAACCAAAAGGTATAGAATGTTGTATGATTGTAACTTAGCAATTAGATTTGCATAGTTGATGGGTTTAAGAAATATCATGTAGAGAATATTGATGTGACAAATTACATATGTTTAGAGCTTAACTTATTCGGTAAAATTGTATGTAATAGAAAAGTTTCAATTTACAATAATTGTTGCCATGAAGTCTCTATTTCTGTGTTCTTCTCAATCATCAATCTAAACTAATGTTTTTGTTACCGTCAAAAAAGAAATAAAAAAAAAAGAAAAACGAATATGTAACCATTTTTTTTCTTAAACAAAGTTTTTCTCCAAAATTAATTAGAGAAAATTTCTTTCGATTCAGTCTATTAAATTGTAATATGTCTTTAGGCATGTGAAGCATACATTACCGGAGTTGGACTACCATTAACTCCTCCTCCTCTAACCTTTGAAAATCCTTCTCTCTCACACAAACACACTCTCTCTCTCTTGGACATGGTGTCTTACATGGTGGCCTAGCTTGAAGGCACAGATCTTGTGGAGGACATCCTCGGCGCCATTGACGGTGAGGCAGGAGCCGACTGAGATGATGCCATGTGAGGTGGAGGCGCAGTTGACAAGGCTGGACAAGCTTGATCTACAGCGAAACTCTTGAGTCTATTGGCAACCACCACTGGAGCTGGAGGGGATGCAGCGGTGTGACAACAACTTTACCGGAAGACATGTTTAAGGATTGGGAAGGGTTTCATTTGTATGCATGCTTTGTTTGTATTGAGAGAAATTTACCGTAATGGCATATGTCTTATATATCCAGATAAAAATTGGAAGAAATGGGAGCTTTTTAAATTGGAGTTGAGCAATAACAGCAAACTTATATCTGTGAAAGAACATGTGTAGACAAAGAATCAATCAGTTTCCTTTACGGAGATCTGATGAAATAGTAGTCAAGGAATTACCGAAAGCATTTATATGCTTCTAAATCTAATGGCTTAAAGACAAGCACTTAGAATGATCTCACTCCTATGGCGATTTTTGTTTTTTTACATGGTCGAATCCTAAGCACTCACTCTCAATTTGGCCTTGTTGCATATGTTGCACCAAATTTTTTGTGTCTGTACGTAATGATCTGTATGAGTGTGTAACTAGATTGTGCAAGTTTCCTTGACATTTATCAGCTAAGAAAGAGAAAGCTTAGTGCTAATTTCATGTGTTCCTTCTCCATGAATACCCTCATCATCATCATCATCGTCTTCCCCAACTCTCTGGCTAAGTCTTAGCTGAAGATCCGGAAACCCTTCTTTGCCCTTCAATATTTTCTCTTCATTCAACTGCATTTTAAAGAGAAATAAGTAAAATTAATAAAAGCATAGAAGAAGAAAAATAAATAGCTTTTATGGTGAAAAAACAAAAAAGGAGCTGAAATAATGTTTGTAGTTAGGGATTAAATCTCAAAACTACTCATATTCTGATATCCGCACGTATACGTTTAGATAGCAAATATGGTATCCGCTCGTCTGAAGTAATCCATGCGAACGGGTGGATGGCAGTTGGAGGACGGTTATTAACTGCCCACCTGACCACCCTTAGCCAAACCATATTTCTCGAATTAAAAAGTTACCTCAATCCGAAATGGGGGCTGAAACTCTGGTTTGAAGCAATTGGAATTGCTGACAACATCATCTGTGTTTGATTGCATTTGTCTAACCTTTGTCTTGTTTAGAAGGTTCCATTGATCAGTGGGTCTGGTATTGTAGGTATCCCCAACGAACTTGGTCCCATCATTAACCCACGTAATATTAGCCGAAGGAGCCATTTTTACTTTCCATGGACCACTAATCATTTCGAATGGAGGCCATCTCTTTTCCTCAAGAAATCGGCTAGGTCTAATGGGCCCTATTCGCACGCCTGTATCCAACGGATGTGTTTGGTTTGAAGCTGATAACTTGCTTTGATTTTGGAAGGTTGTTGAGCTGATCAACCCTTTGTCTCTTCCAAGATCTTTGCTTATTAGATAACTTGGCCTTGTTATTGCATGCTGATTAGTTGGCCAGTACTGCTGCTGCCTGTTAATATGAGAGAGAGAGAGAAACATGAATACGAAGTAGTACTAGGGTTTTGTTTTCTTTTGTTTTTTTGGTTAATTACTTTTTTAGTATTTAGGTTTTCACGTTTTTATTTTTTTCCATCTAAGTTTCAATTTGTACAACAGATGATACTTAACTTTTGGGTAATTACCAGTTTAGTACCTTTGACACCATTCTGTCAACCAAACTAATGAACTACTATAAGAGTAGTTTTGGCCATCCCTTACAACCTGTATGAGGTGGTTGAACGACTCCTAAAACCCTCAAACACCCCCAATAGCCTAAAGGGATGGCCGAAACTACCCCCAATAGCCTAAAAGGGGGTGGCCGAAACCAGCCCCAAAGGCCTTGGGGGTGGCTAGCTACCCTCTAGAGCACATGGGGGTGGGTGGTTCGACCACCCCCAGCCCTGCCCCAGGGCACAGTCAAAACTACCCCTATTATAGTTCGTTAGTTTGTTAGACATAATGGTGACTGAGGTACTAAACTGGTATTTACTCATATGTCAGGTACTATCTATGATACGAATTAAAACCTAGGTGAAAAATAATAAAAATGTAAAAACTTAAGTGCTAAAAAGATAATTAACCATTGTTTTTTATGCAATACCAATTGAACAGGTGAGGGGAGAAATGACACTATTAGAGCTAAATATGAGAGACTAGTTCAGAAGTGGGAGCCACAAAAGTATTATATTTATACAATTGTTAACTGAAAGAGGACCCAGAATACTTGAAAACTCATTTATCTCCCGGTACTTGGCCGATGTGGAACGAGCCACATCTTATTCACTAGGATATTATTAAGTGGGTAAATTAAGCTCTTCTTATTAACTTGGAAGAGTAAATATGGCCAACTTCTGCCTTAATAGCCATAACTCAACAGTAAGGGAGTAGGTGATTATATGCAGTGAGGTGGGAAATTTATTAGAAGTTAATGCTAGTTACCTTGGAAAGCTAGATTTCACATCTAACGGTAGTTGGGAGAGTGAAGAGTGTAGAATACCATGAGCAACATTATACTCATCATGATGATCAGAATGTCTTGCTAGAACTATTCCACCATTCTCCATTCTGAATTTTTGATGAATACTCGTTGTTTGGTGCGACATGCTTTGAATATGATTTCTTCCAGCTTGCAATGGTCTGTATGTTTGACCTAGTACTGAACAAAAACATAAAAAAGACACAATTTTCATGAGTTATAGAACTATATATATATATGCTTAATTTTCGTAAATTTCCTTTTATTGTCCATTTAAGGAGACAACATATATATAGAAAAAGTGGCATGGTTCCTCCATAGCGACAAGAACATATTAAGCATAAAAACCCGTTTTGAATTATTTGAAGGTTATTTGGTAATTCTTTTAAACTACCTGATAAGTTTTAGCACTAGGAAACATCACAAGTACTTCTGATAAAAAAAATTGCAATATTGCCTTGGTTAATTATAGGTAACATGGAGCTGTAAGATTTTCTTAGTTTTGATAATTAATTCGTATTATTTGTTTCTTTTTCTAGATTTATCATGCACTTCTAATTTACAAGTTTATGTATATACTGTTAGAATATTAATTAAATGATTGAATTCACTCATTCTTAACTATATCAACTTAAACTTTTGGGTTAAGTGGTGATTGAACAAGATATTAGAATCAAAAGTTATGAGTTCAAACCCTAATTCACTCTCACATGTTCTCTACAAATCTTTCTGTATCCAATGTTTTCTCTTCAAACTTAAAAGTTGTAGACCTCTTAATTTGTTTCCTCTAGATAATCACAATTATATATGCCATAACATATCATA
>NC_081542.1:38712418-38739001 GCF_901000735.1 Corylus avellana
GCCAATTGGAGTTCCGAGGAAAGGAAATCTTATAGAAGAATTGTGCCAGATGTTCTGGAAAGGGCTACTGCGGTAGAAGTCAAGTGGGTCGCTTGTCGTGTACAAGGAAGAGTAGATTGCAAAGGTTTTATAATTCTTCTTGTATTCCCTATTCTTCTTATAGTGGATTGATTTCTTGGGTTTGGCTGCCCCGGAGAGGTTTTACATTTAGAGAGTTCTCTAAATGGTTTCCTCTTCGTAACCAAATATCTGTGTTCTTGATTTTCATTACATATCTGTATTTGGTTGATTATTGATTGTTAGGTTATATCTTATTCCGCTTAATATTTGTGAATCACCTAGACATTTGAATAGGTGTCGTTTGGAGTCGTTTTAGAATTTTCATATGTCTTATATATCCAGATAAAAATTGGAAGAAATGGGAGCTTTTTAAATTGGAGTTGAGCAATAACAGCAAACTTATATCTGTGAAAGAACATGTGTAGACAAAGAATCAATCAGTTTCCTTTACGGAGATCTGATGAAATAGTAGTCAAGGAATTACCGAAAGCATTTATATGCTTCTAAATCTAATGGCTTAAAGACAAGCACTTAGAATGATCTCACTCCTATGGCGATTTTTGTTTTTTTACATGGTCGAATCCTAAGCACTCACTCTCAATTTGGCCTTGTCGCATATGTTGCACCAAATTTTTTGTGTCTGTACGTAATGATCTGTATGAGTGTGTAACTAGATTGTGCAAGTTTCCTTGACATTTATCAGCTAAGAAAGAGAAAGCTTAGTGCTAATTTCATGTGTTCCTTCTCCATGAATACCCTCATCATCATCATCATCGTCTTCCCCAACTCTCTGGCTAAGTCTTAGCTGAAGATCCGGAAACCCTTCTTTGCCCTTCAATATTTTCTCTTCATTCAACTGCATTTTAAAGAGAAATAAGTAAAATTAATAAAAGCATAGAAGAAGAAAAATAAATAGCTTTTATGGTGAAAAAACAAAAAAGGAGCTGAAATAATGTTTGTAGTTAGGGATTAAATCTCAAAACTACTCATATTCTGATATCCGCACGGATATGTTCAGATAGCAAATATGGTATCCGCTCGTCTGAAGTAATCCATGTGAACGGGTGGATAGCAGTTGGAGGATGGTTATTAACTACCCACCTGACCACCCTTAGCCAAACCATATTTCTCGAATTAAAAAGTTACCTCAATCCGAAATGGGGGCTGAAACTCTGGTTTGAAGCAATTGGAATTGCTGACAACATCATCTGTGGTTGATTGCATTTGTCTAACCTTTGTCTTGTTTAGAAGGTTCCATTGATCAGTGGGTCTGGTATTGTAGGTATCCCCAACGAACTTGGTCCCATCATTAACCCACGTAATATTAGCCGAAGGAGCCATTTTTACTTTCCATGGACCACTAATCATTTCGAATGGAGGCCATCTCTTTTCCTCAAGAAATCGGCTAGGTCTAATGGGCCCTATTCGCACGCCTGTATCCAATGGATGTGTTTGGTTTGAAGCTGATAACTTGCTTTGATTTTGGAAGGTTGTTGAGCTGATCAACCCTTTGTCTCTTCCAAGATCTTTGCTTATTAGATAACTTGGCCTTGTTATTGCATGCTGATTAGTTGGCCAGTACTGCTGCTGCCTATTAATATGTGAGAGAGAGAGAGAAACATGAATACGAAGTAGTACTAGGGTTTTGTTTTGTTTTGTTTTTTTGGTTAATTACTTTTTTAGTATTTAGGTTTTCAGGTTTTTATTTTTTTCCATCTAGGTTTCAATTTGTACAACAAATGATACTTGACTTATGGGTAACTACCAATTTAGTACCTCCGACACCATTCTGTCAACCAAACTAATGAACTACTATAAGAGTAGTTTTGGCCATCCCCTACAACCTGTATGAGGTGGTCAAATGACTCCTAAGACCCTCAAACACCCCCAATAGCCTAAAGGGGTGGCTGAAACCACCCCCAATAGCCTAAAAGGGGGTGGCCGAAACCAACCCCAAAGGCCTTGGGGTTGGCTAGCTACCCTCTAGAGCCCATGGGGGTGGTCGAACCACCCCCAGCCCTGCCCCAGGGCACAGTCGAAACCACTCCTATTGTAGTTCGTTAGTTTGTTAGACATAATAGTGACTGAGGTACTAAATTGGCATTTACCCATATGTCAGGTACTATCTATGATACGAATTAAAACCTAGGTGAAAAATAATAAAAATGTAAAAACTTAGGTGCTAAAAAGATAATTAACCCTTGTTTTTTATGCAATACCAATTGAACAAGTGAGGGGAGAAATGACACTATTAGAGCTGAATATGAGAGACTAGTTCAGAAGTGGGATCCACAAAAGTACTATATTTATACAATTGTTAACTGAAAGAGGACCCGGAATACTTGAAAACTCATTTATCTCCCGGTACTTGGCCGATGTGGAACGAGCCACATCTTATTCACTAGGATATTATTAAGTGGGGAAATTAAGCTCTTCTTATTAACTTGGAAGAGTAAATATGGCCAACTTCTGCCTTAATAGCCATAACTCAACAGTAAGGGAGTAGGTGATTATATGCAGTGAGGTGGGAAATTTATTAGAAGTTAATGTTAGTTACCTTGGAAAGCTAGATTTCACATCTAACGGTAGTTGGGAGAGTGAAGAGTGTAAAATACCATGAGCAACATTATACTCATCATGATGATCAGAATGTCTTGCTAGAACTATTCCACCATTCTCCATTCTGAATTTTTGATGAATACTCGTTAATGTTTGGTGCGACATGCTTTGAATATGATTTCTTCCAGCTTGCAATGGTCTGTATGTTTGACCTAGTACTGAACAAAAACATAAAAAAGACACAATTTTCATGAGTTATAGAACTATATATATATATGCTTAATTTTCGTAAATTTCCTTTTATTGTCCATTTAAGGAGACAACATATATATAGAAAAAGTGGCATGGTTCCTCCATAGCGACAAGAACATACTAAGCATAAAAACCCGTTTTGAATTATTTGAAGGTTATTTGGTAATTCTTTTAAACTACCTGATAAGTTTTAGCACTAGGAAACATCTATATCACAAGTACTTCTGATAAAAAAATTGCAATGTTGCCTTGGTTAATTATAGGTAACATGGAGCTGTAGGATTTTCTTAGTTTTGATAATTAATTCGTATTATTTCTTTCTTTTTCTAGATTTATCATGCACTTCTAATTTACAAGTTTATGTATATACTGTTAGAATATTAATTAAATGATTAAATTCACTCATTCTTAACTATATCAACTTAAACTTTTTGGTTAAGTGGTGATTTAACAAGATATTAGTATCAAAAGTTATGAGTTCAAACCCTAATTCACTCCCACGTACACGTCTCTACAAATCTTTCTGTATCCAATGTTTTCTCTTCAAACTTAAAAGTTGTAGACCTCTTAATTTGTTTCCTCTAGATAATCACAATTATATATGCCATAACATATCATAAGCTAAATATCAAGAAACTTCACCTTGCCCGGCCTCATCAAGCTTCTTACTTCTGTACATCTGAAAAAATGAATATCCCAAATTAGTAAACGAGAAGTAGCAAAAACAAATTAGGGATATGATCATATATAATTAATCAACCCGTTTGCTGTACCTGCAAGTGACTCTTTACATGGGCAATACTAAGTCCTCTAACGTTCATTAGCTGAAGAACTAATTTGGGAGTTGCTCCTACACCAATCCAGATGAGTATTAAGTAAATAGATAGGGGAAAATATAACTCTTGTCCTCTATCAACATCTCATAGAGGGGAGCAAAGAAGGTATATATTACGAATATTATTTTCACTGCTATGTTATTTCAGTTATATGACAATCGTATAACAGTTTACTAAATAGTATTTTATGATTGAAACTCACGCTCTTGTCCACCGAGCCTTTCAACAGCATGAACAAAAGAGAGATGGAGGTCGGGAGTCCAGCGAAGCCGAGGCATTTTCGATCTAACGTATTGCCTAACTCTTGCTGCCCTTTCATTTCCTTCACCTTCACCAGAGCCTTCATTATTGGCTGAATTTCCATCTGTTCTTTTGTCATCATCCTCAACGCTTTGCTCAGCTACATCTGCGATATTATCATCCTCTTGACTGCTGGCTTCTTCATTTAAGTCAAAAGATGAGCACCTTTGTGAAGACACCACAGATGCATTTTCAGCCTGTTCCTCATGATCACTCCTGTCACTCTTTTCTTCATAATACACCTCCACTCCTTCTGTCATAGCTCTAGCTACCTGCTTTGATCTTCTTTATATCACCTCCCAAAATTGAGTTCTTCCTTCTTCAGTTATAATAGTGCTGAAACTAAAAAGAAAAAAAGGAGTTGAAATGATGTAAAAATATTGTTTTTCATGGAAAAGGAAAGACAAATATAAAATTTGTAAGTACAAATTAATATGCATATACATATAGATATACATATTTATGTATCTATATAAATAAATCTTGGAAGAGTGCTTTGTGCTGTCTATTTATTTAAATCTGTTCTTGAAGAGTAAAGGTCACCATACCCAAGATATTGTTGTTCTCATAAATGGATTTCTATTTGCCTTATTCCTTTTTTTCTTTTTTAAATCCCGAATAAATTATACTTTGAACTTTAAAATTTCTTTTTGTTCTTGAAATATTAACATACATATCAACCGCAACAACTTAATAATGAATTGAAGTTAAATCTGAAGCGTTGAAAAAACTACAACACACGCTTTAATTTTTTTACAGTATCGGAGCCCAATCGTTTCAGTAGCTAGTACTCTCTTACACATGCAATGATTTAAAGTTCTTTAATTAATTACCCCAAGTCTTTGATCTTAGAGGACATTATTTTAGTTGCAGGAGACATTTAATATTTGAATCCAAGACATAAGCTGTCTCATCAACCATTATAAATGGAAGTAGTTTTGGATTTAAAGAAATTAAATTGAGAGAATGGTACCAATTTAATAAGTATTTTCAATGCACAGACTAAAACTAGTCTCTTTTCTACTCCCAGATCATCCAAGTAGCTAGCTATGGTGCCAACACAGAAATACACATTCACTCACACGCACATGTACAGACTAAAGAGATGACTATTCAGTTGACGTACTCTGACAAATTCACCCCAAGAACTCTGTGTTCGATCAGGAGATGAAAATGGAAGAAAAGGGGGGGGGAATTAATTGGGGAGCTAAAAGATTTTACATGAATCACTAGTTATTCTGCAAATGACTAGGTCAGATGCCCTTATAGTATTACAGTTTAATAAATTATCAAGTTTACGAAGATGCAACTTCTAAGGTTATCAAATATTGGTAATTGAAAATTAACATTTTTCAATCATATTAGTATTTTCAGTAACATAGTGAACATTGGAAAGCCAGAATTCTACTCCGATCTAATTAAAAAAAAAAAAAAAAAAAAAGAGAGAGAGAGAGAGAGAAAACAATATTTTATGTTCATCAGTGCATGGTATTTTTCAATATTTAGAGCACGTGCGATCAAATGGGTCCATGTGATCAGATGGCGAAGCAAATATTTGTCTATTTAAAAAACAAGGTTGCTAGTTTTTCCATTGATTCTTTCTTCAGAAAATGGTCATTTAATGGAGAGGCAAAGGAATAGTACTGTTGAAGTAGCTGTTTAATGTAAAATAGATAACTCGATTTTTCAAGCTTAATTAATTTCTCTAAGATTATAGATTTTAGGTCATGAGAAAAAGCAAAGAATTTAAAAACTTAAGTACTAATTAATGGTTCTTTCAAGAACTCCAGCCAAGTATTAGTAGTTGGCAGACTAATTAATCATGTTTCATTACTTCCAATCGAAAACTCTTATGCAATCAGGGAAAAACTCAGAAAAGATAAATGATATTAGAAATGAAAATCAACCAAAAGCTGAGGAGAAATTTGTGAATATCGAAATTTGTAGAAATTAAGGTATAACCCATGATGACTTGTATTGATGATAGAGATTTGGTTGTATTGTTGTTAGCAGCTGGTGTAGGAAGCTTTGGATTAGATGCTGCTGTTCTAGCTTAGTTGCTTCATTTGTCCAAAAAAAAAAAAAAAAACACAATACATAAAGCATAAGATCTTGAGTTCATCTTTAGCATTAACTAGCAGAAAGATATTTTCAAATTTCTTTTTGCTAAATACAAACCATTGATGATGATGATGATGAAGATGCTGCCTCAGCTTTCCCCCTAGCTTCCATGTCGCCAATCACCGATACGATCAAACGAATTTCCGAGCTGATCCTTGAATATATACCATACCTCCTATGCTGCAAGCTTTTCTAAGGAAGTTGGACAGATGATGATGATCATATGGTAGAGAGAGTGAGAGACAGAGAGAGAAGAAGAAGAAGAAGGTTTTTGGTTCCTAGTTGATTTAGGGATGTTTTTTGGTTTCATCCAGGAGAGGAATTATGATATATTCTAAGACTGAATTGTCTTTTTTTATTAAGAAAATCAACGATATTCAGACACAGCCCCTTGTGGTCTTTAAATTGCAATAATACTCACATTATGGATACAGATGCGACTGGTCCCTTTGGCTGTTGGAAATCATGTGATTTCTCCCACCCTTTTCTTCTTCCCCCCTCCTTTGACAGTTGTCCCTGTAAAATCTCTCTCTCTCTCTCTCTCTCTCTCTCTCTCTCGTGATTATCTTAATTGTTGACCTCTGTTAGAGACTGCTTCCATTGATATTATGAATAACAGTTTTTGGTTTTCTTCATTAAGTTTATAAAGAAAATTATGCGTGGGCCATTTCCCTCATCAACCTGTCAATTTCTTCCCACCTAAACTAAGACTTTCTTCCCAATATCGTCACCTGTTTTCTTGTCTCTATGGTGTTATTTTGTCACTTTCAACGCTTTTTATTTTATTTCATTTCCCATATTATGCCATGACTCCCTATTCATTGGCCCTATTCAACACACACACACACACACACATATATATATATATATATATATATATATACATAGGCCTTTGATTTAATAAACATGCATGACAGAATTATGTGGGGGTGAGTGGGATCTAGAAACTAGTCAATTTTAGTGTGGATCATTTTCGAACCTTTTCTATTGCAGGAGGAATATTGACAAATTAAATTACCTTTCCTTGACTTCAAACCCTCTAGACTGTATGGGGAAACAACAAGCAACAAAGAATATACTATAAAGTTTTAAGATGTTACAAAAATATTCCAATTATATGTTCCAAATTAATAGAAATGGAATTTCTTGAGCTTTATCCAATATTTGAGCAACTGATGATGATGATCAATGCAGAAGAATTCTCTCACTGCAATCGGCAAAAAAGGAAGCAAGCATTTCGTCTGCTGATTTTGAGGGAACGGAGACTTGTTACCTACCTATTGACTAAGTGCCATTAGAGGGGGTATAGTTCACTGTCAACATTATTGGCAGCTTTATCCAACCTAGCTCCTTCTTTCTAGTAGGTTTAGTTGAGATTATAATATCTCTTTCTAAAAAAAAAATTAAAAAAAAAGGTTTGAGATTCATTTCCATCTCATCACAAGTTTAACGCTACTTATTATTAGTAGATTGCTATACTGTTGTCATAAAACCGAAACCGAAAATCCCCTAATCTATGCTAACCCTGTGTACATACTCCTATCACACAAACCTAGATTCGTGCAAAGTGTCCCCTCCACACGGATTTGGTAAGACTCCGACTTTGCCAGCAAGCGTGACTGTTAAACTACCAGTTGTCCCAAAAGCTTAAGCTGATAGGAAAAGATAAATTTAATTACTTAATCATTACTTTAACACTCCTCCTTACGTGTGTGGTCAAACTCCCTTAAAGTGATATGAATAGATAAATTTAGTCACTTAATCATTATTTTAACAGTGACCTCAAAAAATTGTTTGCGCCAAAAAAAATTCAAACCTTAGACCTTATGGGGATAATTAATTAGAATGCTTATTGTATTAAATATTTCTGTGAAAAAAAAAAAAAAAAAAAAAAACAAGACAATTAATAAAACAGATGGATAGAACTTGGAGATAGGGAAGGTGGGGGATGCTGGAAGCTAGGTAAGAGACACCTGTCTCCCTTATCATCATATTCTGAAAATTGCTCCCCCTCCATATTTATGTTTTTCCGTACCATCAAAAGGATTTTCTTTCCAAGGTTGCCTTGCCCAGACAGAATTTGGCTTCTGCTCACATGACAAAACAAGGCAAAGCTCCTCCTCGTAGTGTTTGGGAAAGAAGAGGAATCATTTATAAGGATTAGGGTGTGGGTAAAGGACACTCAAAACTAGCTAATTATATATTCGTGACATGTGCATATTTTGTTGCCATTGAAAGAGGTAAAAGAATAGACATATTCGAAGGAATAAACAAAGAAAAAAACAGATAGAACAACGTGGAAGAGAAGAAAATTGGGCATAGCAAATGAGGGAGTCCCAGACCTACGTACCTAGAAAATACTTTGAATTTTTGTCTTCTCGTGTGCATGGGGAGTTGACATTTTTCATTATTTTTTATATCTCCTAAGAATCTTTCAAAGAATTACTTGTTTTTACACATTATTCAATGGGGATCATGAAAACGTCCAACTTACCATCAACATAATATCATATATGGTCTTCAACATTTCCTACTGGCTAGCTAGTGGGAATTTTTATTTATTTATTTTTAATTTTAAGCATAAAGGAGAATCATGTCTGATTACTGCACTAAGATAGATTAATTAACAACAACCTGGCCCACGTGTTACTTTGTTTGTTTCTTACGATTGTATAATATAAGATCATCCGAACTCCTTTTTATTTTCTACTGATTTGGACCTTAGTATTAATTTCATTGGATTGAAGCTGCATGTTAATTTAGGCCTTGATGTTAATAGGCTGAACTCATCAATAAATAAATAAATTGGTGAACAAAATGTCGTTTTTGGGTCCTAGTTTAATTCCCACTATTTCTTATGGATACAGTGTTTGTAACATTTCTTATCATAGGCCTAGGTTAATTAACCCCCTTAAGCAAACCCCTAAGAGATGGGCTTTAAATGTGCGAACCCGTTTGGTTGTGCCTAAATTATATTAGGAGATGGATCCAAAACCTATTAAACATGACTTAAATGTTTTTTTTTTTTTTTTCTAATTAAATTTTGGAAGTCAATTGTGGCTTATAGCTAGTTTGGAATTGCATTGGAAAATAAATTTTTTGCCAGTAGAAAAAGCCGAAAATAGCTTTTTAGGAAAAAAAAAAAAAAAAATCTTTTTTTATCAAAGATACACATTTGTACTAGGCATGGCTTCTCATGTAGTAAAAATACTTCTTAAACTTCTTAACGCAATCCTAAATATACTTGTAATAATTTGAGATGGAGAAATAAGAAAAATCATTCTCTCAAGAGTCACAACCATCTTTCAACTATCTCTTTTTGCACATGAAAATACCCTTGGATTTGTGAACTCATGTGGGTTCCACACAAATTCAATGGTAGATTTACCCATTCATTACATGGAGATGGGTGAAAGATGAAACGGAGAATGATTTTTATCATTTCTTTTTCCTTAAAGGTCTCTTATTTCTTTACAAAAAATTATTAGTGTCAATATTTTGCACATATTTTTCTCATATCAACTTACAAATCAACAATTAGTTTTGTGAGCTTACGTGGACATCACATAAGTCAATGGTAGACCTCACAAACCTAATGGTTGATCTGTTGAATTTGTAGGAGAATATGTAGAAAATATAGCCAAATTATTGACACCAATCACTTCTCTTTCCCTACCCATCATATACATGCATGTTATGCATCTAACCCATTTTTTAGTTCAAGGAAAGAGATTAAATCCAATTAGTCGAGAGTTGAACTTGTTAATCATTCAAAAAGAAATTTTCTAGTACAGCGGTTAGTAAATTTTGAAATTCCCTCACTCGAAACACTCCACCTTGAATTCTTTGATTAAAGATTAGTTTTCAAAATATACTTCAAATCTCACCAAAATCGTTTACCACCTATGATTGATAGAATTTAAATTTTATTTCAAAAGCAATTTCTCTCTTAAACTCAAACCTACCAAAATTAAATTTCAAAACCTAGATTCCTTTATCCAAGTCACACATTCCTAGGGTTTGTTAGCAAGAAGATTTTATTTGCAGATTACATCAATTGTGTGATTTAAACAAAAGCACCTAACCAAGAAAAAAACTCCTACTCCTTTTCAAATAGTATTGTTAGGTTTTTACACTACAAGAAATTAGGTCTTTAGGGGCGACTTAAAGTGGCCCCTAAAGACCCTAAAGTGGACGCTGTTGGCAACAGCGTCCACTTTTCGACCCTAAAAGTGTCGACCCTAATAGTCCGACCCTAATGATCAAATGTCTGATTATCAGGGTCCACTTAAAAGTCGACCCTAATGATCACTTTTAGCGTCCACTTTATCGCCCCTAAAAGTCGCAATGTTTGGACCCTAAAGATGATGTAAACGGAAGCGAAAGTCGACCCTAATAGTCAAGCAATAGCGTCCACTTTTAGTTAACCATTAGGGTCGACTTTATGGACCCTAATGGCCCTTTTAAAAAAATAATAATAATAACTATTAGCGTCCAAATCAAAGTGGACGCTGATAGTTAAACCATTAGCGTCCACAAAAGTGGACGCTAATGGTCCTAAAAAATTAAAAAAAAACTAACTATCAGCGTCCACTTAGAGTCGACCCTAATGATGACTTTTAGCGTCCACTTTATCGACCCTAAAAGATGCATGTGTTTGACTCTAAAGATGATGTACACAAAAGAATTAGTCGACGCTAATAGTTGACCATTAGCGTCCACAAATGTGGACGCTAATGGTCCAAAATATTAAAAAAAAATTGACTATCGATCGCATTAGGGTCCACATTTGTCGACCCTAATGGTCCTAAAACAAAAAAAAAAACTGCGATCGATCGCAAACTTGTGTGCGATCGATCGCAGCATCAGTAGGTTTTCGAAATTTTGGGATCGATCGTAGCATCAGTAGGTTTTCGGAAAATTGCGATCGATCGCACTCCAAGTGCGATCGATCGTAGCATCAGTAGGTTTTCGAAATTTTGGGATCGATCGCACTCCCAAGTGCGATCGATCGCAACAGCAGTAGGTTTTTCTAATGATTTCCAGTTCAAGTGCAACAATTCACACAAATCATCAGTCAGCAAAAAGAGTCACTAATAGAGTAAGATCTTGATGGCTTAAAATATATCATATTTGTAGAGTGACAAATGACAACTAAAACGCCAAACTGCAGTCCATTCTTATCCATGCAACACATATCAATGATGTTAAAAATTAGACTTTTAGTCAGCTCATTATTTATCAACCCACTTAACTTGTCTCAAGAGTCATGGAGAGATGAAGACCACATGAAATTAGTCAAAATACAACCACCAACCTCTTGTTGAATGTGGACACCGAAATCTCCAAATACAATGTTCCTAGACGCATCTTTAGCATTAGTTTTCTGAATAAAATTCTGCATCAAAAAACAATAACATACTGAATTTTACTCTTCATCTTGGGGAAAAATATAATGAAGAAGTTATAAGATCTATGCAATGCAATGAAATGAACACAGGCAATTTTTCACAGTATTTCATGAAGCCAAAAAAGAACTGCACAATTTCAATCACCTGATCAATTAATAGTATTCAACCCAAAAGCGAAAATATGAATTCCTTACGTAACTCACCTGCCGTGCTCCCTCTGCGACACAAATAACAGCCGAACCCTTTGTCTCAATCAGTTATTTCAGATGACTCAAAACACCATGAGGCCCGTGCAAATTAAAAGATACCTTAGATGTGCATATCAGTAGAATCAGTAACAGCTCACAAAGATAACTATCCAATTAATTGCTAGTAATAAGTACCTCATGAATCAAACATATGTCAATTTGTCCACTAGCTAGGGATGCATGCATAGCTATATATCTACTGCTACGGCCCATCAATTTCACAATGCCAACACCATGATAAGCACTGTGCGCCTAATAACAAGATTGAGGCAAAAAAAAGAAAAAGAAAAGTTCACTATAAAGAAACCAACGCTAAAAGAATTCAGCAAGAAAACTTATCTGGAGAAACATAACTCCATGCATGGGCAAATAAAATGCACGTAGAGTACCTCTATAAGAAACATTGCATTTATGTTTAAGTACACAACAACATTGTTTGATGAATCAATTAATATATGAAATAATCAAACTAATCTAAATGCCCACAAGAAACATAACTCAAAATGACTAACCTCATCAAAATCATAAAAAATATGTGAGAACTGCCCCATTAACCAAATCTGCCAAGGGAGAAAACTATTAAATATATGTTTTACAATTCATGGGCAGCAAAATTCCAAAACCCAAAATAAAGTACTTATCTGCATTCTCTTCCTTGCCAATTCATCTTCATAAGCAATTTGAGTAATCTACCACAATGAACCAATATATAATATCAAAGACAATGAAAATGAAACCCAAAATGATAGAGAAAGAGATACTAAAAATGTGTTTCTTCATGAAATATATTAAAGCGAGAACCTGCTTGGACGGTTTAACTTTCTTGTACTCTTGTCATCCTGCATACACTTAAAAATAAAATTTAGAAAGATATTATTACTCCCTTGCATTGTTTATTCAAAGTTCTTTAACCTTGATAACCATGTCAAGGGAGATTTACTAACTCAAAAGTTGTTGAACCAAAAATTTTGCGAATATCTTAATATAATATAAACCAAATAAAAAGTACCAACAAATATACATTACCAAACAGATCACGATCAACAAATAGTCAAATACATATTAGCAAATAGAAAGTTCCAACAACTATCCAAATACATAGTATCAAAAAATATATCACAAATAGATGCTATCAAAGAGTACATCCTAAATAATGTTATTCCAAAGCTCCCTCAATTGTTGGCTTCACTTGATGCACCTCCAAGCAAGCTCCCTCCAGACCTAAGAGAATAAAATTTCATATAATGATCAATAAGCTTTTTAACGATTACTTAGTATGTGTGTTTTTGTAAAATTAATGCATAGGTAGAGTTTCACTAACCCTCCAATACGTGACATTAAGAACTCAACAGTGGCTTTTAATTTGTTCATTTCCTCAACGTTGGCTTGCAAATTCTCTCTGTACAGATGAAGTTCAATTCTAGTCTGTTGAAGCTCGCTTTGAGTATCTTCTTGTCTTTTCCTACACTCATCGTGGTTGTCGAAGTGGGTGAACGCTTGAGATGAAGTTCTTAAAGGGGTAGGAATAAGACCGCATCCCATTCCTCTAACGTGCCCAGCTCGTCGGCCCCCTAGTACTTGTGTGACTATTTCTTGCATTCGGTCATCCGCACTTGTTCCCTCCACATTGCCTTCCTCTAAGGCCTCACTGGTTGTTATTTCTTGCATTTGAAGCTGCACAAGTC
This sequence comes from Corylus avellana, assembly GCF_901000735.1. Taxonomy (NCBI): domain Eukaryota; kingdom Viridiplantae; phylum Streptophyta; class Magnoliopsida; order Fagales; family Betulaceae; genus Corylus; species Corylus avellana. The sequence goes on from NC_081542.1 coordinate 38,725,891, forward strand.
ATAGTTGGCCTTAGTTTAACATATACTTCATGCAAGTTTACTATTCATGTTCTTCACTAATCAACTTAATGATCGGAGTGTAAACAATTACTTACATATAGACTTTTGCATTTGTCGTTCACAAACTGCTTATCCTTTTTTCTTGTATGGGTAACCTCATACAGTTCAACAGGATTAGGCTTCACTTTTGTTTCTTGTTCCTACACATAATACATATAATCAAAGTTTACACTAAATAACGTTACTTTCATTAAATTATGGTACGAGATACTTACCTTTTTGTAAATGACATTGACAAATGAACAAGTCCCAACTGTGTGATTTGTTTCCAATTTGCTTCTGTTTAGGGTATTTCGTTCAGACTTTTTCTATGAAATTTGGAAAGAAAAAAAAACACAATTATTCATAAAATGTCTTCAAGTGCATGCAAATTATATCAATTTGAATATTCTAATCAGTATAATAATATATATTTACCTTCCATTTACCGTCATCAAATGAGTCACATATTAGGTTCCACTGTTGAGGACCATACCCTGCTGGCACGTTTTCCCTCCCAATAGCCTTAGCCTTGGCAATCCCCTCATCATCGTCTTTATCAATGCTGTCAAAATATTTCTTGTAATGATCCCTATACAAGTTCGAACGAAGCCTAGCATATGCACGACCCAATTTATGTTCAACAGCTTTGATGTGCTCGTATCGTTCCATATTCAGTGCGAAGTTTGACTGATACATAATAGATAAGAAAACAATGGTAAAAAATGTGTCACATTAATTTTCCATACGAAACATATTATTAAACATTACATTGATATTCATACCTGAACATGAAACAACAACTTGCTCTTTTCTTCAGCTGGGACCTTTTTCCATTCACCGTGATGGAGTTCGCACATGTTACGAATAATCTCCCCAATCTTGCTTGCAAACCATGATGCATTCTCGCCTACAGGTGCCCGGTGTCTATTTGGGATGTTTAGCACTACGGGACCATGCTTAAGTACGTGGTCACTCAACTTCTTACACTTGGCCTTACCCCTTACACTTCTGACAGACGTGGTAGCTGTTACGCAAAACATGGTAACGTAGTAAGTTATATTTGGAAAAGTATATTGTCAAATGTCTATAACAAACCAAAATAATACAAAAATAACAGTTCATAAATATAAAATTCATGAACTTACAAGATGCAGTAGGGGCGGCTCCCTGTGAATCCAATCCTGCCACTGAGTGAATAGGATTATTAGACTCATGCGAAGGATGCCCATCCACTGACTCGAGGAGGAGGGGGGGCGAGGGCGACACATGCATATCTGTATCACCAAACCCAGAATTGAGAGTCGGACTCTCATGCTCGTCAATAAGGCCCCGACCTTGACCTTGGCCTCGGCCTCGGCCTCGTGCTGCTGGAACACGTTTGCGTCCTGTTGTTGTCATTGTTATGATCAATCTGCTAACAAGTCAAAAACCACAAAATTATATTAGTCAATTTATAACCATATATATAGCATGTTCAATATTTTTGACAAACATACAATAATCATGCTAGTAAAAAAAAAAAAAAAACACCACAATATATATATATATATATATATATATATATATATATAGAGAGAGAGAGAGAGAGAGAGAGAGAGAGTATCAATTTCATTAAATATGCTAATACACTTTGTACTTACACCAAATTTGAGCTTATGTGTTCAACACATTTCATCATCGGATTCATATTCAGAATCTGTAGCACTGTTACTTGAAGATGATTGTTCGTGTTCAGAGTCCTCTTCGTGTTCAGAGTCCTCTTCGTGTTCAGAGTCTATATCGTTGTCGCTACATAACTCCTCTTCCTCATCAAAGTTTGTATAATGGTCCTCGTCCGGCAAGTTATCGTTGGCAAACATGCTTGCATCAAGTTGAATATATAATTCGTCAATTGCTATTGTCGCATCATCTCTACGTAATTGAGTGGAGGCTTCAACATTCGCTTCATCAACAAAGACCATATTACCCCCAACACATTCACCTTCCTGGTATACGTCATCACTGAGTCTTTGGTCATCTTCTGTATTATCTCCCTTTTGTACTGTTGGAATATCATAGATGTCTCTATTGATCCACTTCTGCACCACTTTCCAATTACCACCCAATTTGGGATCATCCAAGTAAAACCACTTGCGAAGCTTGACATGCTAAGATGAACGGGTCGGATTCACACCATTTACGAGAAGTATTCACAATCGTGAAGCCTTGGTCCATTCGTACTCCTGTTGCACTCCCAGTGTCCCACCAATCGCACTCAAACAAGTACACGAGATTTTGGCCAGGGTAACGTAACTCTAGAATATTTTTTAACTCACCATAATACTCCGTTATTGAGGTTTCGTCCTCACCTGAAACAGAAACACCACTGTTCTGAGTAGTACGAGTTTCTGCACATTCTTTTGTGTGATACCTAACCCCATTCACGATGCAACCTCTATACGATCTAACATGACGATCAGGCCCACATGCAAGATCATATAAGTGTTTTGAGTCATTGGCTGCAGTACGCCCACTATTGTATAAACGTTTATGGAACCAACGTTCAAAGTTAGCTTCATGCTTTTTATCAATGTCACGGCCGCCTTCTCTTTTGATCATATTATAATGTTCACTGCATGAAAAATAAACGTATTGGTAAATGATCATCAACCCTACAATTATAACATGTCGTAACAAGTAAAACACAAAGGCCATTACTAAACTTACTCCAAATATGAGGCCGTTTCGTTACAATTGGTAAGCACATACCATCGTGCCCTAGCAAAATCATTAGCATCCAGTGTTACTAATTTAGCTGCTCCTAACGGCCGAACTCGTTGGGAGAACACATCCAAGCGCTGGCTCATTTCTACAACATCAACGTCAACATTTCTCCGTTCACGGTTCCATCTTGTCTCAATCCCCCGAAGGTACCTGGAACAGAAGGTCAAGCTCTCCTCAGCTAAGTAACACTCGACAATAGACCCCTCTGGACGCGCTTTGTTACGCGTCCACTTCTTATATCTTCCAAGTTCTCTTTCGAACGGATACATCCAACGGTTTTGTACGGGACCAGCAAGCTCGGCCTCCCGAGGTAAATGAAGTGCTAGATGGATCATAACATCAAAAAAAGCTGGCGGAAATATTTTTTCCATTTTGCATAAAATTATTACAATGTCGACTTTCATTTGTTTTAGGATATCAACTTTCAACGTCCGTGCACATAACTGCGTAAAAAATGTACTGAACTCGGTCAATGTTGTTCGTATTTCCGACGTAGAGAAATTTCGAATTGCAACAGGAAGCAAGCGCTGTAAGAAGACATGACAATCGTGGCTTTTCATACCCGAAATTTTACCAGGAAGCTTGTTCACACATCGACCAATGTTAGATGCATACCCGTCAGGAAATTTAACACCTTTCAACCACTCACATAAACTCTTCTTCTCATCTCTTGTCAAGGTGTACTTCGCAAGTGGCATCCTATAAGTTTCACCATTTGGCTGCACATGCAATTCTTTACGTATACCCATCAACTGTAAATCTCTTCGTGCCTTGACTGTGTCCTTGGTCTTCCCATCGATATTCATCAACGTACCTAAGATACTTTCACATATGTTCTTCTCAATATGCATTACATCTAAATTATGACGTAGTTTCAAGCTTGACCAGTAAGGCAACTCAAAGAAAATACTTCTCTTCTTCCAATTCAACACAACATCTGTGTTCTTTCTCTTTCTCCCGCTTGTTTTTCCAAATTGCAAACCCTCAGCATCTCTTAGCTGTTTCAACAATTGACTTCCAGACAATTCTTCAGGTTGCAATCTATGCTCCTCTGTACCATCGAACAAATCTCCTCTTTTGCGCCATGGATGCTCTTGAGGAAGCCACCGACGATGACACATGAAGCACACCTTATGCCCATACTTCAAATACCTGAACGATGTATCCTTATTACATACTGGACATGCAAGCTTTTCCAATTGTAGACCACCCAGATAATTTTCCATATGCAGGAAAATCATTTATAGTCCATAGTAATGTCGCATGCAATTGAAATGTCTCTTTCTTTGATGCATCGTACAAGCGTATGCCTTCATTCCATAAATCTTTCAAGTCATCAACCAATGGCCGCAAATATACATCAATATTCTTTCCAGGATCTGAAGGCCCTGGGATAATAAGGGGCAACATCAAATTTGGACTCTTCATACACATCCACGGAGGGAGATTGTACACCGTTAACATTACTGCCCATATGCTATATGTTGTACTCATATTACCATATGGGTTGAAACCATCACTTGCTAAGCCAAGCCGCACGTTGCGGGAATCACTTGCAAACCACTCATGTCTTTTATCAAACTCTTTCCATACAATAGAATCGGCGGGGTGTCTGCGAGTATTGCCATCATCTTCTCGACCTTCTTTGTGCCACCGCATTTCCTTGGCCATTTCTTTTGTCATAAACAACCGTTGTAACCTCGATTTTATTGGGAAATACCGTAAGACCTTTTGAGGAATATTACTTTTTCTGCCTTTGCCATCAATCCATCTTGAATTGTTGCACTTTGGGCATACCACTTTGTCTGCATGTTCTTTCCAAAAAAGCACACAACCATTCTTGCATGCGTGTATCTTATCGTAACCGAATCCCAAGTGTCGCCTAAACTGTATTGCTTCTCTATACGAGCGTGGCAATGTCTCTCCATCTGGGAGGGCCGTCTTTATCAAGTCAATCATCATATCAAACGCCTTGTTACTCATGTTGCAGAACGCCTTTATATGAAGCATCTTCAGTATAAAAGCAATTCGTGTAAATTTCTTGCAGCCTGGATAAAGTTCTCGTAAACCATCTTCCCAAAATTGGTAGAAGGAGCTTGTTTGTTCGTGATTATCAGTTGTGGGGCCCTGTGAAGTAGAGGATTCTCCCATGTTAGCATCAACAAATGTCCCCATACATACATCGTCTAACAATTCTTCAACTGCATCAACCTCCTCCATCATTTCACTTGTATGTGTGTGCATGTTTGTAGAAGTGTTTTCCCTAAAATGATCTTCTTCCCCGTGAAATATCCATCTAGTGTATGTCGGAGTAAATCCATTCATATACAAGTGACCCTTCACCTCGCTAATATGAGAATAATATCGATTTGCACAATCACGGCATGGACACTTTGTCATATCACGTGAATCAACTGATTTAACTGCCATTCCCATGAATTCTTCCACACCTTTTTGAAATCGCTCTGAACATCGAGTACTTTCCCGCATCCAACTCCTATCCATATTGATGTCCCTATTAAAGGTTATTCGTTACGTACATGTACGCACACAAGGGAATTAGAAGATCAGATTCTTAAGAATTGAATTAATAGAATTAAATGGGAGGTCTGTTCTCAAATATTAAGAGAGGAAAAGTTTAAAAGGAGCATGAGTAATGAGAGAATTCTAGAAGTGGGTTACTAGTTTAGAACAAATATATACGAAATGATGCTAGCTCAATGCGATGTTACCTAACAAAATATTCTATAAGTGGGTTACTAGTTTAGAACAAATTTCTATTTGTAATTTATTTACTAGTTTAGCTCAATGACAGTTTTACATTTTTTAGAGAAATGTTAGCGGTCAATAATTTTTTGATATTTGGCTTATATTCTCTTACACACTCAAGAGATCAACTATTAGACTTATGTAGTCCACCATTGATTTATGTGGAGTCAACATAAGTCCACAAATCTAATATTTGATTTGTAAGATTAAATTGACTAAATATGGGAAGAATGGCAATGCTAGGGCAACGAGGATGGGTTAGGTGTGAAAGAAACCCATCCATGTGGAGCTAGGGACAAGATGAAAAATTGATTTGGAAGTATTTGATTATTATCGGGAAATGATTATGCGGAGATAGTACACATAACACAACGTGATTTGACCAATTGATTTTTTTGACACGTGACAAATGGCCCACTAACGAAAATACATAGAAAGATTGATTTTAAAGTGTCAAAAAATACAAGGACTAATTTTACCATTTTTAAAAACTCAAAAACACATAGGCCACTTTCGTATTTAACCCTAATTTTAAAGCCTAATATTAGCAATTACATGAGCAAAGTTCCAATAAACTTTACTTTACTTTAATCCATTAATCCATTAAACTTTACTTTAATCCATTAAACTTAACTAATCGGAATCAGAGCAAACTGCGATCGATCGCAGGATCGATCGCAGTACCAGACACCCAATGTGAGGAACCTACTGATCCTGCGATCGATCGCAGTACCAGACACCCAATGTGAGGAACCTACTGATGCTGCGATCGATCGCAGGATCGATCGCAGTACCAGACACCCAATGTGAGGAACCTACTGATGCTGCGATCGATCGCAGGATCGATCGCAGTACCAGACACCCAATGTGAGGAACCTACTGATGCTGCGATCGATCGCAGGATCGATCGCAGGATCGGACACCCAATGTGAGGAACCTACTGATGCTGCGATCGATCGCAGGATCGATCGCAGGATCAGAAGCTGAAACTGAGAAACAGAGTACCCTGCGATCGATCGCATATAGGCGTTTGCAGAACATCTTCCTGCTTCTGTGGACACAAATAGAGGACCTTATACACCAGACATAGAGGACCTTATACACAAATAGAGGACCTTATTTTTGAATTTTAATCGTATTGATTAGGGAAGAAAACAAGAAGAAGAAGAAGTTGTAATGCATATTAGGGCCATGATTTCTAAATGAAAGGTCATCTAACATATATGCAATAACCTTTATTTATACAAAAGATTAATTTAATAAAATTAATCAAAATCCAGTTCAATTATTTGATGTGTTTGAGAAGAGAAAAATAAATATATAATCAAAGGTCATCTAACAGATGTGTTTGAGAAGAGAAAAATTGCAAAGATTAATTTCATCCAATTCCATTTCCTCCGGTTTAGTTAACACTTTAGAAAAAAAAAAAAAAAAAAACATACTCATACGAAAAAGAAATCATGGGACTTAATCCAACATCAGCTAAGGACATAGAGTATGGTGTGCTCTTAAGAATTGTTGAGTCCTCTTCAAGCAAACAATTGCCTAAAATAGAATGCTTTCGTAGATCCCGCTTTTGAGCCTCTCTCTCCTATGCAATTCCGATAGTATCGTTTCTCCAAGAGCTACCACCAAGCTCTTGGACTCCTCATCTAAACCAGAATCATTGGCCATAATTCTATCCATTAACTTGCACCACCAACACTAAAACCTCTACCAGCAGCATAATCCACAAAGCTGTAACGAGGTACCACACTCTCACCATACTTCTCAAAGCCATCCAATTCCTGCTTGGCCTTGGCCCTAAGCTCCTCTGCTACCTCCATTGCCTTTCATTTATTGGGTATTAGGGGCCTCTCCCAATAGCTATGGACTGCAATCTGGATAGGAGATTGTAGCCACTAGCTACATCCCAAAACTCAATCGAACGCTTGTCATGATTCTTCTTAATTTCCCCAATATATAAAAGGGTGGAAAGTAATATCTTAAACTCAAATCTTTCAAAATAGGAAAAGCAAACCCTTTTTGTAATTTGCTAAGGTAACAGGAGGGGTGACCAAGATCCCTAGTGATAGCTTCACATGCACACCATGGTGGCTCCCTGTTTGGCTTGTGATTCAAACCCTAGAGAGAGAGAGAGAGAGATAGAATCTTTCTATTGGGGAAAGATAAGAAAAAGATGATGTTGGGGCATGTCTAGTGTATAAGGATCAAAGCCACATAAAGACTATTTGTGTAATGAGAAAAGGGGGGAATTGGACTCTCTCATGGTACATAAAGATTAAAGGGTCCTCTAATACCCAAGTAGTAACTTTGCTTTTTTCCTTTTGTGATTCTTTTGACTGCCTTCAAAATTCTCGTAGGGATATACAACTCTTTTAAGTTTCTTATTATTTTCGTCCATGAATATAAGTTTGTTAAGACTAATAATGTAAATCTTAGTATGTTTTATGAACTTATTTTATTCTTTATTTTCTACTTGTGATATGAAACATCAATTTGTCACAACATTCTATAAGTTGAGATAAACGAACCCACCTAATTTCTAAAAGGCAATGGAGGTAGCAGAGGAGCTTATACAAAAAAAAAAGCTTCATTTAAGTGATTTTTTTTTTAATTTTCTAAATGAAAGGTCATCTAACATATATGCCCAATAAATGAAAGGTCATCTAACATCCAATTTTTAAATGAAAGGTCATCTAACATTGATATAAGTTGGCAGCTTTAAAGTTTCTGCTTCATCTTTGTGAGTTGTAAAAGTTTATTAATATTATTTACTTAAGAAATACTAAAACTACACTCTCATCCCACCAAGTTGATATGACATTTCCATCGATCCTTAATTTTCGTTTCTTGGTTACCAAGGATTTATTGGTTGATGAACACTACCAAGTTAGCCTAAATGAAATGAAAATTGTATTTCTTAAGTAAATTATCAATAATTTTTTACATCAATGAATATCAATAATTTCAAATTTTAAGCACGAAATAACATCCAAGATCTCACAACATTTGTGCAAATTATCACAATCAACCAACCAACCACTATAAGTCCAATAGTCCACTATCTATCTTCCAATTAAATGTATATAGAGGTTCATGAGAAATGAAGCAATATAAGATGGTGTAAAAAAATATAAGATGGTGTAAAAAGCAACAAGTAGACAATCAAACGTACCATCTAGAACCTCTATTAGAGTTTGAATTTACAAGCAATTTCATGAGAAATGAAGCAATATTGTGAAACTAATTCATTATTTACCCATTCTTGAGCTATTAGAGTTTGCATTTACAAGCAATTTCATGATAAATGAAGCAATATTGTGAAACTAATTCATTTGAGAATGGGTAAAGAAATATTGTGAAACTAATTCATTATTAACCCATTCTTGAGCTATTAGAGTGTGAATTTATAAGAATTGTGATAACTTTCTTTACCCATTCTTGCTCCTTTTCTTTACCCATTTCTTCAAATCACAATTCATGGATATTATTGAGTGATTGAGAGGCATTTAAGGTTTGCAAGGGGTTAGGAGAAACTCATACCTGAGAGAGCTACAAGAGAGTTGATGAACACTGGAGTGAGAGCTGGCAGTGAGAGAGGTGCGCCGGAAACAGCTGCCGGAGAGAGAGAAACTTGCGTGGAGTGAGTGAGAGAGAGAGAGAGCTCGAGAGAGAGGGAGGGAGAGAGTGAGAGTGAGCTCGAGAGAGTGAGAGAGTGAGATTGAGAGACAGCGTGAGAGTGAGAGGGAGAGTGAGAGACAGCTAGCGTGAGAGTGGGGAACTAAAAGTGGCGCGCGGGAGGTCTTCAGACAATAAACAGTGCCCAAAATTTTAGAACCCCCGCCACTTTCAGACAATTCTGAAATTCTTTTAGTTCAGCAAAATTTTAGACAGATACCACTTTTAGTTCAGCAAAATTTAGTTCACAAAAAAGCTATTGGTAAACTTTTTTGTGCAACTAAATATTTGGGGTATTTTATTTACAAAAAAAAAAAAAGAAAAAAATATAAATAACTACAGTAGCCTGTCAAACTATCAAATTGTATCAAAAAGTCTACTTATTTTGTTATATTTTTATAATACACCTATTCTTTTAACAAAGTAAAATCAAATGTACGGTTACTTTAATACGATATGAAGAAATTTGTAATTTAGGTAAACTACAATGATTAATTATTTATTATTTCTTCCAAAAAACATTTAATAAAAATAACACACGGATATCCTACGTGAATCAATTCTATTGCAATTTACAAGATGATGCAAAAGCAATCCCGAATAAAAAAAAAAAAAAAAAAAGATTAAAAAATAATATTTAATAAAATAAAGAATATGGAGTTGGTATTAAAAAATTAGTAGCTAAAATATAGAATTGTGCTTTGACTAGGTAGAATACATCTTACTGCTGAAGATGCTCTTGAAAGTTCATTATAGCAGTAATAGGAAAATCTTCTATTTTACAGTGTCTATTGGAGCAAGAAAAGTTAACAAAATAGCTAAATTTAACTAAAAAGCTAGTTTAAAAATAATACTGGAGATGCTCTAAATTTTAATATTTTTTAAAATGTGTGTGTGTGTGTTTTATTTTTTTGCTTTGGTTGTAATATAATATAAAATTAAGGTTTTAGTATTTTATATATTGAGATATTTTGTTATTGTTTTTAAATTTTTGTTAAAAAAAAAATAAAAAAATGGTCTGATACGTGGACAGTTGAATATTAGATTAGTGTTGGAGACAGATGCCCTGATTTGTCAATAAAGGGAAATTCAAAAAGAAAAGAAAAAATTGCACTAGAATTATAGAATGAGAGAAGTGAAAAAGAATAAAAAATGAAGTAAATAAATATGACACTAATTTGTATGTTTATTAGGATCAATCGGATCGGATGTTTGATAGATCAAAAATGAAGTAAATAAATTATAACACTAATAGGATATCCGTGCGATCAATCGAACTAATTCATTAGGATCGACCGGATGTTTGACCGATCATTTAATCATATCGCGATCAATCGAACTAATTCATTAGGATCGACCGGATGTTTGATCGATCATTTAATCATATCGCGATCAATCGAACTAATTCATTAGGATCGACCGGATGTTTGATCGATCATTTAATCATGTCAAGTTTTATTGATTGTATCCCGATCAATTTAAGTAATGCACTAATATAATAGAAAATGCTTAAAGTTCAATTAAATGTTCGATCGAACATTTAATTTGTTTGAATTTTGTTCGATTATTTGATGTTATCACGATCGATCTTACGAATGCACTAGGTTGGACCAATTGGATGTCTAATCAAACATTCAATTTCAATTGTTTCAAGTTTGATCTCACATTTGATCATATCATAATCAAAGTTGTTGTACATTATGCAATAAAAATTAAAAAAAATAATAATTGCATAAAATATAAATATATATATATATATGTATGTATGTATGGTGATTCTGTGATTGCGATCGATCGCACATTGGGTGCGATCGATCGCAATCACAGAATCAACACGCGGATCCTTGGCCGAGTGCGATCGATCGCAATAGGTGTGCGATCGATCGCACTCGGACAGCACACCACGTGACCTATTTTAGGTCACTTTCCCCCCACCCCCACAAAAATTTCCTTCTCCCCACTGCGCCGTACACCTCTCCAACGCTTGGTCCACGCACCTCCGGCACAACTAATTCGTCCACCATTGCCAATCACTTCTACCACACAACCACCACACGGTTGTCTTCTCCGGCAACCATACCAGGTACGTTTTCACCACCTCTAGTACTTTACACCCCATTCCCCATTCCCATCAACACCCCAACCACGAGCACCTTCACGAGATTTTTTTTTTTCTCATATTTCTGCAATTGTGGGTGTTCATCCACCCACATTGCTTTGTTGTGGTTGGGTTTGGATGTTTTTGCAGGGGGGTTTGAGCGAAGTTGTGTTGTTTTGCAATTTTGCCTATCTCTAGTGCACGCCAGGTGTTCGACAAAAGTCCCCAATCACGCTCATCATGCCAAGAACTCGAGCTTCGTCCTCCCGAGGGTCTGATACCCGAGCCACTTCTCCCCCGCCCACTCTTGAGGAACGGGAGCTGCTATTTGAGACCACTTTCGCCATTCGCGAAGACTTTGAAAATCTTGAGGGGACTCAATGGGCGGTCGCCGAGTTCAAGCGACGAGGGCTAAAGAAGCTTTTCAAGCCGGTCACCCCCACTGCTTACAGAAAATTGGTGATCGAGTTTTATGTCCACCTATATCATGACTGCAGGAACATAGCTGCCCTCTCTTCGAAAGTGCAAGGCAAAGCTATTGACATAACACGGGCCGACATTGCTACTGCCCTTCAATGCAATGATGAGCAACCTCCAGAAGCCGCACAACTTGCTGACCAACCGGACAGCTTCTACGTGGCGGAAATTATTGACGACATGTGCGAAGGGATGTATGCCGATGCCCACCATAATGCCGCCAGCCGATCAAAGCTACCTCAACGGCTTTGGTTTGTGGACTCCGTATTACACCGTAATGCGTTTCCCTTGGGGCACAAAAGTCAGAGGCGGGATCAATTTCTTCCAGCACTCTACGCCTTCCATAAAGGTGCTTGGTACTCCATTCCCGACATAATTTGGAGGCAAATTTACAAATTTTGGAATGGGGTGCACGTTGGAGGAGCGGGGTCCACACATTCATGGGGGTTGCCTTTCCCATACTTAATCTCCTACATCCTCCGGAAGAAAGGCGTCAAGGGTACCGCAGCTGATGAACCAGTCACTACTACTCCTATATTTGGCATTCGCCAATGGAACAAGAGCCTCTCCCACATGCCCCAGGTAGCTCCAGCACCAGCAGCTGCTGCGGAAGAGTATGAGGCTGAGCCAATGGCCGAAGATGAACCAATAGTTGATTCAGAGGCAGCTGAGGAGGAGGCCCCGAGAATTTTTCGTGAAGCACGAAACCGCTCAGTTAGTGAAGAAATAGCTGGCCTTCGGAGAGAGTTGGCTGGCCAAAGAAAGGAGGCTCGGAAAAATAGCGAATTGATGGACAAACGCCTAGGCGCCTTAGAAGAATTGATGCAGTCCATTGTCAACCGGTTGCCACCACCATCTGCAGGAGCATCATCTTCTAGACAACAGTAAGCAGGGACTATCGTCTGGCTAAAGACATTAAACTTAGCGCTCATGGGAGGCACCCCATAGTTTACCCTTTTATTTTGTTTAGTATGTTTTAAGTTAATCTTTTTATTTGTCTTTAGTTTTGTTTCTTTTGACTTGCTTTTGTGTTTTCTTATGGGAATGACCCCGTATTTGCACATCATAGATGGTTTTTGAATTGCAAGGTATCAATATATTTTCACTTAAAACTGAGATGAATTATTTTACTGTTTAGATTTTATTTTGTTATATTTAACAGTGTAAAATCTTTCCATAAGGTATCAATATATTCATCATATAATATATATACACTATTAGATCTGTAAAATTTAATATGAATTATGAAATGAGAATTAACTCTTCAAATTAGTCCATATG
>NC_081542.1:38739101-38746625 GCF_901000735.1 Corylus avellana
ATATTCATTCTCCATGAATTATAGTGCAAGTGGTCTGAGCGGCTCTGATGGTCCTGATGGGAAGCCCTCTGGAACCTTCTCTACAGATCCAGAAACTCGAGATTTTATGATGAGCCGCTTCTTACCCGCAGCCAAGGCAATGGCTTTAGAGCCACATCGATATGCTTCAAGGAAGCAAGATATGCCACCTGAGCAACCTAAACAAGTTAAAAGAGTGGTTAGTGAAGATAGGAGGCCCTTAGTAAATCAAAACAAGCTTGACATTATACCACTGTATGGCCAAAATAAAGACGAAGAAGAAAGTGAAGATGAAGAGGATGACCATGACAATTCTGGCAATAATTCAGCTAAAGGTTGTGGGTTATTCCCATCATTACGCCTTAAGAATTCTTTGTGCCTCTTAAGTCCAGTGCCAGGGATTGGAGTTAGGACACAGGGTTCTGCGTCTTCGACCCGTGACACTTTAAGACCAGGAAAAACCGCTTATAGTCGATCTCACACTCAAACTACCCGAAAGGTGAACATTTCCATTTTCCTTCGCTTTATATTGGATTTTCTTGCAATAACTAATGAAAGTCGTATTGATTGCTTGCGGTCTTGTCTCTTTTCAGCATGCTTGGGGTGCTGTTCATGATTCTAAACCGGACTACGGAGTTCGATCAGCTGAACTGCAAAAGGTTGAGAAAAAGCAGACTGGTGAATCGAGTCGGTTTACTCGTTCTGGAGAACTGCACAAGGTTGATAAGAAGCAGACCGGTGAATCCAGTCGGTTTACTCGTTCCGGAGAACTGCAGAAGGTTGATAAAAAGCAGACTGGTGAATCCAGTCGGTTTACTCGTTCTGGAGAACTGCAAACAACAGGTAGATTTTCTCCCTACAGGGGTTCAGGGGGTGCTGGAGTATCTCCCTACAGGAATAAAGCATCCCAGTCTCCCTTTCGTGGAGCCAGGTTTCTTGGTGTTCCCAAAGAAGTTGAGAATATCAAAACCAACAAGTTCAATCTGTATGTTGAAGGCACCAACAAAAATAAACAAGGGTCAGGCTCAATGAGCCCTGCAGTTGAGAAGACATTGTATGTAGATACTGTAAATACTGCAGAAATATCATTATCAAATTCAAGATCCTTGGAAACCAAGGGATGGATTTACTCTTCTGGTGAGGACTTAGAGACCTCATTAGAGGGAAAAATGTTTGAAGAAACTACCAATGCTGAATCTGTTTTCCAAGATATAAAATGCCTAAATATTTCAACGGAAGGGGACGTATTAGAATCCTTTGTGTCCGTTGATGCTGATTTATCTTCTATGTCCGAGATATCACATCTGAAAGGCCAAGATGTCATGATGGATGGCTCTGGACAGGATCAAGGACTTGATAAAAGATCTAGGTCCTTGGAATGCTCAAAACCAATTACTGAAGGAAATCTAAATATCGACAGTGATCAGATCCATAAAGCTGATGATCCAGGAAATGCTGATTCTAGTTCTGTAAACTCCAATCTTCCCCCTGCTTTACCAAAGTCTCCTTCTGAGTCTTGGCTTTGGCGTACACTGCCTTCCATTTCCTCGCGAAACCTGTTTTCTCATTCGAATCTTGGCACTCATAAGCATCTTAAGAAGCATGATTCTAAGACATCCTCCACTAATACCAAGTGGGAAACAATTGTAAAAACTTCTCATTTGCGTCACGATCATGTTCGTTATTCTGAGGTAATGGCATCACTCTTCAACTTCATGGTAAGGTATACTGCTACGAGAAAGGGAATGCTAATTTTTTTTTTCTCTTATTCTTGACAGGAATTAATTACTCATGTTTCTCAGCAATCCAAAACTTAGGCTCAGAGGTGCTTAAAAAGCCCATAGGCTCATTGGCTTGTTTGGGAAGTTACATTTTGAAATAGTTAAGATAGTATATATCTTCCATCCCATCATTTCACCTGGAGGTTTTCCTACACCATTGCTTCTCCTGGTATGTTTGGTAAGAGGAGTTTGGCTTGCTCAATTCTTGTAATTCTTGTGTAAGTTTTTTTCACCAGTTTTTTTTTTATTTGGTGAATAGTCAAACCAGGTCATAAATATAATTACTTGTAATGCCCCCATAACCTTTTCTACCGTCTTCATTTTTCTGTGGTGTTGTATTTTATAGGAGTTGGTGGACTTTTTGTTTGGCTAATAAATGGAGATATGGCTTCCTTGGTTACTTGATAACTTGGATACTCTGTCATTGCAGAATTTCACATCATCTCTGGAGATATGAGATAGTTTCCATGGTTACTTGGATACTCTGTCATAGCAGAATTTCACATCATCTCTGGGTTCCATGTGTTTTTAGATTTTTAAACAGATTCTAAATGCTTAAATGGCTAGTCGAGTAGTTCAACTGCTAATCATTAGCCACTTTTCTTTGTACTTTTCCTTTATTATGGTTACTCAAGAGTTACTGCTCTTCTTAACCGTCTCTCATTCTTATTGTCTTTGCCCTTCAGCAATGAATTTAACTTGGTTTGTTCATCTTTCATAGTTTTACTTAGAAACTTTACTTGTGGAATATGTTATCAACTTATCATCAATTGGTATGGGCTACATGTATGGAAATGCAATCAAAAAGTATTATTACAATTAAAGGCAATGAACATTGGCAGATCCATCATTTATGGCTTTCATGTTTGATCTTTGTGATTTGGTTATCTATCTTCTATTGCTTATGCTTTGGTAAGATAATGCTGGACAAAAATTGTTGTAGACTGCAGACTGCAGAGTTGTAATTTTCAGTTTTATTTTTGGATCCGAGGCATGAAGTCAGATAAGTTTATGAAGCAAAACCTCCACAAAGAATTAAACCAATATCTCATCTATACCCTAAGCACTACAACGAATATCATTTTCTCCTCTACCTTTTGTAGTAAATCGGATTCTCACCTCCTATCTAATACGTTGAATAAGGTTCGCTTCAATGCATGAATTATTATCATGTCTCAAAGTATTACGATTCCTCCAAATATTATAAATTGTACAAGAAAAAAATTAGCCGACACAAATATGCTTTCATAGTTTTACCGCTTCATTCCTTCAACCCAAAAAAAAATCACATCTTCCCAGCAAATAGGTGGGTTTAGCACATCGCAATGACTCATAAGCTGCTGCCAAATTCTGCTACTATATCCACAAGCAAAAAATAAATGATCTCTATCCTCAATTAAATGTCTACAAAAAATGCATTTCACATCTCCTTGAAACCCCCATCTCAACAACCGTCTACTAGTGGACAAAACATCCATCATTGCTAACCAAGTCCAAGCCAAAGCGACATCAATCCAAACATTATCCTTAACCCACATGGAATCTCAAGTTTTTGAGCAAGAGAACTTACTAGTTTTTGAAGCAATCCACTTCGGCTTATCCTCATCACCAATACAAACCACACACAACCTACTTTGAATATTAACAAGATATCAGAACAAGCAGCAAGCCAATACCATTGACCATCTTTGATGATTGAGTCTAATCGGGTCTCAAGTTTACTATAAGTATCATAGATGACTCTATGCTCATACTTCTCATAGAGCACTCTAATAATATTTGCTATTTTCCTTTTGTTAGCTCATGATATTTGCTATTTTCATGAGCTGGACTTTATATAACAGCCCAATAAGATAATCTAGCGAACCCACTATACAACTAACAAACTCAAATAGAATGATATTACATTCGGCCCATTACAAAACGCATGCTACAACACAAACCTCAAAACGCAGTTTATTCAGCATAAAACACACTTCTTTGTGTTCTCCACATTTCCTCTTCTTCGCAGTTCAAATTGTAAATGCTTCCTCTGCTATTTTCCTTCTAAAACCCTAACCTATCTTTACACCAGAAACATATCTCATAAACTTTTGGAAAATTTGGGATTGCCATGAGTTTTCATCAAAATTACAGGTGTTGTCTCTGCTATTACTACGATAATACGAAAATATGTTAATGTTGAAATAGTGTAAGGGTAATTTGAGGGGCAATTCACATTTAATGCATAAAACATGTTAATTAGAAATTACATTCATAATTAATCGTAACTTTCTCCATATGGTTTATCCATGATTTTAACTCATTCTTAGCAAGGTTTGCACTATCTTGAATGACCTAAAGTATAACACCAATGACCCAAATGTTGCTGCATACCGTCCATCAAAAGTGGCCCGATCGCGTTCGACCCCAAGCAATCCACACTACTAATCATGATGTTCGCCTGTATGGCCACCAATTAAATATGGTTATGCCGGTCACACTATAAACCATTGGTACCAAGGCGACTCTAAACTGAACTGGACCTTAGAATAAAGTGTATATAGTGTACCAGTGCCCGCCATCCCTATATGACGATCTACCGTATATTGTCTGACTATCCAAAATATAGTTATCACAAGCAGTGTTTTACCGAAAATGTAAGGCTAATAACATCAATCGTTTAAGAAATCATTATGTACGAATTAATATAAAATTCTAAGATAGTAAACTTAGATGTTTTAAATCCATAAGATGCTTGAAGGGGAAGCTTTAATTTGGTTGCAAGATGTAAAACCCTGAAATTAAATAAATAAATAAATATTTTTAAACGGTAATAATAATTCACAAACCCCAAAACCTTTAGTTTTATTCGCGTAGAAATAATTTCCGACAAAGTATTTACAATACCCAGGTGAACGACAAAAAGTATTTTAATGAAACAAATGTTATAAAATAAGTGAGGGTTTTCAAACGATCAACGACAATTTTCATCGATTATTTGGTGTCGAACCTCGAATGATCGATCTTTCCTATTGAGCGATCTATGACTGTAATACCCCGACAGGGGGTATATAACCATTCTTATGACCAAATAAGCCATTTTCATCACCTTTTCACGACAGAAACCTTAGAGTGAGGGAAAAGATAACTCTTGTGACTTCATCTTCAAGAGGAGGTAATCCCAAGGCTCGATCTCGTTCTTTTAATCTTATCAACCTCCTATGTTACTGTTAAACTACTATTTTAATGATATAGTGTGAAATGAAGCAATAGAAATTCGTTGTTGAGCTGGAGTTTGGTGACATTCAAAGCTTCAAACAATATTCTATGGACAATCATGAATAATTACCTGATAAGTGATAATGCGAGTCATCCGATTGTCATATTCATCTTAGCGAATTTTCTTATTCTATACCTTAGCAACCTATTAAATCGCAAATTACCGAAGTGCTTAGCAGGTGGAAGGAAAATAACTGCGTAAGTCAATGACTTAATAAGCAAATTTATCAGTTGGTTATGCAATGAACCTTAAGTGACAATTTACAACTTGGAATGGTAAATATGAATTTTCACAAATACAATGTGTATTATCTTCGTTATTATTCCATAAAAATGTAGTTTATTTTAAAAGAAGGATGCATGACACATAATTTTAATAACAATTACTGATATTTTGATGCAGGAGAAATCATGCTCTCTCTCTTTGATATATATATATATATATATATATATATATATATATATGCATATTTTTTTTCGGTTTTATCACACGCCATGGTTGGACGAAGCATCAATGTAATTATATCGCTAGTCGACTTAACGAATGACATCAGACCAATTAATGCCATCACGCATATGTAATTTATTTTATATTTTAAAAAAATAATAAAAGCCATTTAAAAGAGAAAGAAAAGAAAAGAAAAAGAAAATTAGGTGGCCCGCCAAATTTTGATTCCAGCAGGTTCTACTAATTCCCCTTAGATCCACTAGTGGGCTCTAAACCACCCTCAAGTTATTCCACTAGGTGGATATACCACCACTTGATAAGTAATTTCAACACTCTCATTCCGCTTCACCAATCTTTTCGGTCCCTTGGAGCCAACTCAATTTCTTTCTTTCCGGAATTTTTTAAATATATAAAAAATAAATTACATGACACGTGGTAAGATTTAATTAGTCCACTTGTCATTTATGTTAAGTCAACTAACAGTCAACTGACGGAATGACTAATTTGTTCTTTATCAAAATCACAGGTACCTCCTATGATACAAATCAAAATCCAGGAAGAAAAAAATAAAGTAGTGAAACCCTAGGGGGGTTTTAAGTAGTTAACCCTATATATTAACCATATCTATTCTCCATATGGTCTATCCAAGCCCTTAGCTCTTCTTGGTAGAGTTAGCGTTGTCTTAAGGGATCTGTAATAAAAGTAATAGGCTAAGAACATGTTATTGAAAAGTAATGCATGCTTAGTCTTTTGACATATCACATGTTTATTAAAGTAATTTTGTAAGTATTTACTTACCTCGTATGTTTATCCATAATCTCGGACATCCTAAATCCAAGCTATTACGAAACATACTCTAACATTATAAACAGTGCCTCGAGATTCTAATTTATGTACGTAAAAACTCTAATCAAGAGTTAGACACACTAAACCATTATCAAAAACCCTAATTATACATTTTGAGCATTGTCAAATGTTTGTCTCGATATCAAATGTTTGGTAAAAAATAATCGAATGTTCGACCAGATGCCATTGAACGTTCAATAGATACCATAATGCATGTAAAACTCTAAACTTCTACCAATCACGTATCAAACCTCAACCAAATTTCTAATAACTTAACAAAAACATGTTAAACTATATATAACAACGTGATAAGCATTGAAAAACAAGGGTAAGTTCTTAACTTTTGGAAAATCATTGGCTCTTAAGAGAGAGAAATTATAAATTAATTATGTCATACTTTGGACTCGTAAAAAAATCATGATAAATCACATGTTTAGAACATGAACAACCTAAAAATGAGTAAGGTTTAAAGTTTACCTTTTTTTTTTTTTTTAACAAACATTGCATTAGAAACAAGAGAACATTACAAACCTCAAGGGGGAAAGAAAATAGAAGGTGGTGCTAAACCACTACAAGTTGCTGGGGGAGGAGAGAAGGGAAAGAAAGTGGAAATGCAGCCCAAGTAAACTTTTGCCACAGCCCAATATGCCACATGATGGGCACGGAAGGTTTAAGGTCTACCTTATTGAAGATAGAATAAGACCAAAATCACGTTCTTCTCTTTCTAAAATCTCCTTCTCTATTTAGAATTGGGGTGGCTGAGGTGCATGGGTGATGAATTAATGATGTGGCTAATAAATTAAATTTTCTTTTCAGACAATATTGAATGTTCGGTGTACTACCTTTGAACGTTCAGTGTACTGTTGTACCAATGGTTCTAGGGTTTTCCTCGAAGATTCCAAAGAAGCATCGAATGTTCGAGTTTAGGGTTTCAAATGTTCCCATGGAACGTTGGAGTTAAAAATATTTAAATTGTTTTGAAATTTGTTTAGGACGTACATTATAAAACTTGACGGAGTCAGATTTTATTATTATTTATTATTTTCGGATTTTTTTTTTTTTTTTAACATGTCCACACAAGAGAGGGGGAGTGGGGATTCGAACTAGTGACCTTCGCTTCATAAGGCATGGTCTCCAGCCGATTGAGCTATACCTTGAAAACTATTTTCA
>NC_081542.1:38746725-38748874 GCF_901000735.1 Corylus avellana
AATAATTGAAAGTTATAGATTGTTCCATAATGCTCATTGCATAAACCAGTTTCATAATAACTTACTTTCTAAGTCATGGACTTGTGCAATTATTTTCCTTCCACTTGTGGAACACTTGAGTGTTTTGCAGATTAGCAAGATACCAGGCTATAGAGTGAGAAATTCGTTAGGATGAAGATAACAAGCAAATGGCTTGCATTGTAACAATATTTGCTTAGATATATATTAGCTGCTAATGTTAATAGTAATGAAAGCTACTCAGAGCTTCCATGGAAGCTCTGAGTAGCTTTCATTCGATGCAAAAGGTCATGAGCTAAGGCTATGTTTTCTATTAGGATTTGACCCTTGATGAAAGCGTATTGATTTTTGAGGATGCATTTGGGATCGTCCTCGATGAAAAAGAACGTGACTTGTATTTGAGCAAACCAACTATGATTGAAGGAGCAATTCTTAAAATCTCTCTTATGTCATTCTAAAAATGAGGTGGCTTTTAAAATTACCATTTGATCAAAATCCATTGATGATTAATCACAAACTCAATGGTAATTTTAAGAGTCACATCATTCTTTGAGTGACACAAGAAGAACAAAAGATGGACTTCTAGCATTACTCTGATTGAAGCCCTTAGTTAGGATTAAACGCCTTACAAAATCTATTTTGTTGGATTTAATTATGTTAAATTACCACTTATCCCAAAAGCTTAAGCTGATAGGAAGAAATAAATTTAATCATTTAATTATTACTTTAACACTTCCTTTCATGTGTGGGCTCAAACTTCATTTCTAATATGTGGGGCCTAACATATGAAATATGTAATTTGATGTAGTCAATGTTCGATCCTAGGACTTTTGACTATGATATCATGTTAAATTTAATCACGTAATCATTACTATAACAAATTATGGGAGATCCCACGTGTAGGAGAGGTAAGTGGAATTAGTTAATCTAGATTTTTCCAAAATATCCAATTGCAAATATTTTGACATGGCGTTATGTCCTCATTTATTTTATTCAAAGAAAGAAGTATGAAAAACATGTTTATTTATACATATTAAAGTACTATAAGTCGAGCTATATTTTTGCAACATGATTTATATCCATGTTTTATCAATTAAAGATACCATAATGTAATTCTATGTTAACTTTAAAAATGCTTAATTTGTCTAGTATTTTACATCATGAAATGTCACATTGTCTATTTGTAAAGCTGATAATTGGGGTGTAATTTAAAGTTCAATGCTCTTATTCGAAAGGCATTATGATTTTGGGTGTGATTCGAAGACCTGAATTATCTTAATTGTAACACCCCATTTTAAACACAAGTCGCAAGTGAAAAATATCTAAATTTCACATGTGATGCTATTAAAATTTCGCAGCAAAAAATAACATGTAATTAATTTTCCTTTCTTTTTGACCCTACAACTCATTCAAGTTGAGAATAGTAGGGTACGCATGTAGGCACTTCAAAAACTTGTTCCATCGTTTAGCAACACAGGAGAATATATATATACATATATATATATATATATATATATATATATTCACATTAGTAATGCTAGAAGTTATTCTTGTGCTTCTTTTGTGTCATTTTAAAAATGATGTAACTTATAAAATTATGATTGGACTTGTGATTGATTATTATTGAATTTTTTTATCAAATGTTGATTTTAAAAGCCATCTTATTCATAGAGTGACATAAGAAGAACACGTACAAGGGAAACTTCTAAAATTACTGGTATTCATATAGTTTAAAAGCATATATATTACACTTATGGCTTTAACCGGTGATTTGTAAAATATTTGCCCTATGTTTGGGTGGGGTCCGGGTGGTAATTGAGGGAGTCATGTTAAAAAACGGATCATATTTGATGGGGAAACATATTTTTCCTAGAACATTTTGACAATAGAAATAATTTGTGTCAATATTTTGTCAATATTTATTTTTTCATATTCTCATACAAATTCAATAGATCAACCATTAGATTTATATAGTCCATCATTACTTTCCACAAATCTAATAATTGATTTGTATGAGAATATAAAAAAATATGTATGGGTTATGATAAGGGCTTAAGTAAACCTCATCTAAGGCCCAACTTTTGTTTTTGTTTTTGTTTTTGTTTTTTTTTTTTGAAAACGATCGATTCAT
>NC_081542.1:38748974-38822736 GCF_901000735.1 Corylus avellana
ATATGCCATTTCGGTAAATTTCTCTCAATACAAACAAAGCATGCATACAAATGAAACCCTTCCCAATCCTTAAAAACATGTCTTCCGGTAAAGTTGTTGTCACACTGCTGCATCCCCTCCAGCTCCAGTGGTGGTTGCCAATAGACTCAAGAGTTTCGCTGTAGATCAAGCTTGTCCAGCCTTGTGAACCGCGCCTCCACCTCACATGGCATCATCTCAGTCGGCTCCTGCCTCACCGTCAAGGGCGCCGAGGATGTCCTCCACAAGATCTGCGCCTTCAAGCTCGGCCACCATGTAAGACACCATGTCCAAGAGAGAGAGAGTGTGTTTGTGTGAGAGAGAAGGATTTTCAAAGGTTAGAGGAGGAGGAGTTAATGGTAGTCCAACTCCGGTAATGTATGCTTCACATGCCTAAAGACATATTACAATTTAATAGACTGAATCGAAAGAAATTTTCTCTAATTAATTTTGGAGAAAAACTTTGTTTAAGAAAAAAAATGGTTACATATTCGTTTTTTTTTTTTTTAATTCTTTTTTGACGGTAACAAAAACATTAGTTTAGATTGATGATTGAGAAGAACACAGAAATAGAGACTTCATGGCAACAATTATTGTAAATTGAAACTTTTCTATTACATACAATTTTACCGAATAAGTTAAGCTCTAAACATCTGTAATTTGTCACATCAATATTCTCTACATGATATTTCTTAAACCCATCAACTATGCAAATCTAATTGCTAAGTTACAATCATACAACATTCTATACCTTTTGGTTAGTATTGCTAGCTCAAATTCCTGATCTTGTGGTCTGATACTACTCCAACCTGTCTTCATAAACAACGCTCACATATGAAAGGATGAGTCCACGGCTCAGCAAGCAAGTAAAGGTAGTGTTAGTGTGTTTAAAAGCATCTTTAATGTAAACATTTTAAAACATTTTATCATGCACATAAAAGTATCTTTAATGTAACGTTCTTTTATAAAATTTACATGCAAGAATTAATATTTCTTTTAAAACATTTTCCGCCAGGGGCACTTGACCGCCTTCACCAAGCTAGCAACGATACAAATCTACAAGTAGGGGTGTCAACCCGGTCCCAGTTCTCTGTTATTGGCCAAGACTGGAAACCGAAACCGGGGTATCCGGGTTTTAAAAAAAAAAAAATCATTTTGGGTTTATTTTAGGTATTTGGCGTGCTTATTTGAGGTATTGGTCTAATCTTTGTTCTTAATTTAACAATTTTTTGCCCATTTTTTAAAACACATAATTAGTATTTTTGTCCCAATAAGTTGGGCTTTGTTATGATTGTTCAAAAAAAAAAAAAAAAAAACCAAAAAAATCCTAAAAAATCATTGTTTTTGGCTTTTTGGGCCTAAAAAAATAAAAATATATCCAATATTTAAAAATGTCCTAAAAATTCATTGTTTAAAAATGCCGTTAAAGTCCAATGTTTACAAATGCCATAAAAATTCAATGTTTAAAAATGACCTAAAAAAATAAAAAAATATTATTATTATTATATATATACACACCCAATTACTCGGTTATAACCGGGTGCAAAAAATCGGAACCGGAACCGGGTACCCGGTTACCAGTTTTTTCCAACCGGTTTTCCAGTTACCGGTTGGTACCCGATTTTTTTTTGACACCCCTATCTACGAGGTAGAATTGACTTGTCAAACATCCAAAAGGGAAGGGAAAGGCACATCAAGGCAATGGGCACATGTCTAGATCTTGACAAAAAAAAAAAAAGAAAAAAAATCAAAAGGCACAGTGAATGCAATTATATACAATACGCCACTACATCGCTTCAAGTGCTTAAAAACTAACCCTAAAATGCATAGGCTCCTTCAAAACAATTAATGCCAAGAAAAATGGAGCACACATAGAGAAGATGTAATACTGAAAATAGTCTCCAAGGTATAGCTCAATCGGCTGGAGATCATGCTTTATAAAGCGAAGGTCATTAGTTCGAATCCACCCTCCCCTTCTCTTGTGTGGACATGTCAAAAAAAAAAAAAAAACCCGAAAATAATAAATAATAATAAAATCTGACTCCGTCAAGTTTTATAATGTACGTCCTAAACAAATTTCAAAACAATTTAAATATTTTTAACTCCAACGTTCCACGGGAACATTTGAAACCCTAAACTCGAACATTCGATGCTTCTTTGGAATGTTCGAGTAAAACCCTAGAACCATTGGTACAACAGTACACTGAACGTTCAAAGGTAGTACACCGAACATTCAATATTGTCTGAAAAGAAAATTTAATTTATTAGCCACATCATTAATTCATCACCCATGCACCTCAGCCACCCCAATTCTAAATAGAGAAGGAGATTTTAGAAAGAGAAGAACGCGATTTTAGTCTTATTCTATCTTCAATAAGGTAGATCTTAAACCTTCCGTGCCCATCATGTGGCATATTGGGCTGCGGCAAAAGTTTACTCGGGCTGCATTTCCACTTTCTTTCCCTTCTCTCCTCCCCCAGCAACTTGTAGTGGTTTAGAACCACCTTCTATTTTCTTTCCCCCTTTAGGGTTGTAATGTTCTCTTGTTTCTAATGCAATGTTTGTTAAAAAAAAAAAGGTAAACTTTAAACCTTACTCATTTTTAGGTTGTTCATGTTCTAAACATGTGATTTATCATGATTTTTTTACGAGTCCAAAGTATGACATAATTAATTTATAATTTCTCTCTCACTTAAGAGCCAATGATTTTCTAAAAGTTAAGAACTTACCCTTGTTTTTCAATGCTTATCACGTTGTTATATATAGTTTAACATGTTTTTGTTAAGTTATTAGAAATTTGGTTGAGGTTTGATACGTGATTGGTAGAAGTTTAGAGTTTTACATGCATTATGGTATCTATTGAACGTTCAATGGCATCTGGTCGAACATTCGATTATTTTTTACCAAACATTTGATATCGAGACAAACATTCGACAATGCTCAAAATGTATAATTAGGGTTTTTGATAATGGTTTAGTGTGTCTAACTCTTGATTAGAGTTTTTACGTACATAAATTAGAATCTCGAGGCACCGTTTATAATGTTAGAGTATGTTTCGTAATAGCTTGGATTTAGGATGTCCGAGATTATGGATAAGCATACGAGGTAAGTAAATACTTACAAAATTACTTTAATAAACATGTGATATGTCAAAAGACTAAGCATGCATTACTTTTCAATAACATGTTCTTAGCCTATTACTTTTATTACAAATTCCTTGGGACAACGCTAACTCTACCAAGAAGAAATAAGGGCTTGGATAGACCATATGGAGAATAGATATGGTTAATATATAGGGTTAACTACTTAAAACGCCCCTAGGGTTTCACTACTTTATTTTTTTCTTACTGGATTTTGATTTGTATCACAGGAGGTACCTGTGATTTTGATAAAGACTAAATTAGTCATTCCGTCAGTTGACCGTTAGTTGACTTAACAGAAATGACACGTGGACTAATTAAATCTTACCACGTGTCATGTAATTTATTTTTTATATATTTAAAAAAAATTCAGAAAAAAAAAAAAGAAAAGAAAGGAAAAATTGGGGGTGGCTCCAAGGGACCAAGGGGGTGGTCGAGCCACCCCTAGTGGGTCTTGAGGGTGGTTTCGGCCACCCCTAGTGGATCTTGGGGGTGGCCGAGCCACCCCCTTGGCTCCAAGCTGGCCACCCCCAATTTTTTTTTTTTTTTTTTTTTAATGATTTTTTAAAAAAATATATAAAATAAATTACATGACACGTGGCAAGATTTAATTGGTCTACGTGTCATTTCCGTTAAGTCAACTAACGGTTAACTGACGGAAGGACTAATTTGGTCTTCATCAAAACCACAAGTACCTCCCGTAATATAAATCAAAACCTAAAAAAAAAATAAAGTGCGGAACTCTGTGGGGTTTTGTGTTAAACCTAATATATATATATATATATATATATATATATATATATATATATATATATCAGAGAGAGAGCATGATTTCTCCTGCATCAAAATATCAGTAATTGTTATTAAAATTATGTGTCATGCATCCTTCCTTTAAAATAGACTACATTTTTATGGAATAATAACGAAGATAATACACATTGTATTTGTGAAAATTCATATTTACCATTCCAAGTTGTAAATTGTCACTTAAGGCTCATTGCATAACCAACTGATAAATTTGCTTATTAAGTCATGGACTTACGCAGTTATTTTCCTTCCACCTGCTAAGCACTTCGGTAATTTGCGATTTAATAGGTTGCTAATTAAGGTATAGAATAAGAAAATTCGCTAAGATGAATATGACAATCGGATGACTCGCATTATCGGGTAATTAATTATTCATGATTGTCCATAGAATATTTTTTGAAGCTTTGAATGTCACCAAACTCCAGCTCAACAACGAATTTCTATTGCTTCATTTCACATTAAAGGGGAAGCTTTAATTTGGTTGCAAGATGTAAAACCCTGAAATTAAATAAATAAATAAATATTTTTAAACGGTAATAATAATTCACAAACCCCAAAACCTTTAGTTTTATTCACGTAGAAATAATTTCCGACAAAGTATTTACAATACCCACAGGTGAACGACAAAAAGTATTTTAATGAAACAAATGTTATAAAATAAGTGAGGGTTTTCAAACGATCAACGACAATTTTCATCGATTATTTGTCGAACCTCGAATGATCGATCTTTCCTATTGAGCGATCTATGACTATAATACCCCGACAGGGGGTATATAACCATATATTCTTATGACCAAAAAAGCCATTTTCATCACCTTTTCACGACAGAAACCTTAGAGAGAGGGAAAAGATAACTCTTGTGACTTCATCTTCAAGAGGAGGTAATCCCAAGGCTCGATCTCGTTCTTTTAATCTTATCAACCTCCTATGTTACTGTTAAACTACTATTTTAATGATATAGTATGCATCTTATGGATTTAAAACATCTAAGTTTACTATCATAGAATTTTATATTAATTCATACATAATGATTTCTTTAACGATTGATGTTATTAGCCTTACATTTTCGGTAAAACACTGCTTGTGATAACTATATTTTGGATAGTCAGACAATATACGGTGGATCGTCATATAGGGATGGCGAGCACTGGTACACTATATACACTTTATTCTAAGGTCCAGTTTAGTTTAGAGTCGTTGGTACCAATGGTTTATAGTGTGACCGGCATAACCATATTTAATTGGTGGCCATACAGGCGGACATCATGATTAGTAGTGTGGATTGCTTGGGGTCGAACGCGATCGGACCACTTTTGATGGACGGTATGCAGCAACATTTGGGACACTAGTGTTATACTTTAGGTCATTCAAGATAGTGCAAACCTTGCTAAGAATGAGTTAAAATCGTGGATAAACCATATGGAGAAAGTTACGATTAATTATGAATGTAATTTCTAATTAACATGTTTTATGCATTAAATGTGAATTGCCCCTCAAATTACCCTTACACTATTTCAACATTAACATATTTTCGTATTATCGTAATAGCATAGACAACACCTGTAATTTTGATGAAAACTCATGGCAATCCCAAATTTTCCAAAAGTTTATGAGATATGTTTCTGGTGTAAAAGATAGGTTAGGGTTTTAGAAGGAAAATAGCAGAGGAAGCATTTACAATTTGAACTGCGAAGAAGAGGAAATGTGGAGAACACAAAGAAGTGTGTTTTATGCTGAATAAACTGCGTTTTGAGGTTTGTGTTGTAGCATGCGTTTTGTAATGGGCCGAATGTAATATCATTCTATTTGAGTTTGTTAGTTGTATAGTGGGTTCGCTAGATTATCTTATTGGGCTGTTATATAAAGTCCAGCTCATGAAAATAGCAAATATCATGAGCTAACAAAAGGAAAATAGCAAATATCATTAGAGTGCTCTATGAGTTGTATGAGCATAGAGTCATCTATGATACTTATAGTAAACTTGAGGCCCGATTAGACTCAATCATCAAAGATGGTCAATGGTATTGGCTTGCTGCTTGTCTGATATCTTGTTAATATTCAAAGTAGGTTGTGTGTGGTTTGTATTGGTGATGAGGATAAGCTGAAGTGGATTGCTTCAAAAACTAGTTAGTTCTCTTGCTCAAAAACTTGAGATTCCATGTGGGTTAAGGATAATGTTTGGATTGGTGTCGCTTTGGCTTGGACATGGTTAGCAATGATGGATGTTTTGTCCACTAGCAGAAAGTTGTTGAGATGGGGGTTTCAAGGAGATGTGAAATGCATTTTTTGTAGACATTTGATTGAGGATAGAGATCATTTATTTTTTGCTTGTGGATATAGAAGCAGAATTTGGCAGCAGCTTATGAATCATTGCGATGTGCTAAACCCACCTATTTGCTGGGAGGATGTGATTTTTTTTTGGGTTGAAGGAATGAAATGGTAAAACTATGAAAGCATATTTGTGTCGGCTAATTTTTTTCTTGTACAATTTATAATATTTGGAGGAATCGTAATACTTTGAGAAATGATAATAATTCGTGCATTGAAGAGAACCTTATTCAACGTATTAGATAGGAGGTGAGAATCCGATTTACTACAAAATGTAGATTTAAAAAGACTAGAGAAAATGATATTTGTTGTAGTGCTTAGGGTATAGATGGGATATTGGTTTAATTCTTTGTGGAGGTTTTGCTTCATAAACTTATCTGACTTCATGCCTCGGATCCAAAAATAAAACTGAAAATTACAACTCTGCAGTCTGCAGTCTACAACAATTTTTGTCCAGCATTATCTTACCAAAGCATAAGCAATATAAGATAGATAACCAAATCACAAAGATCAAACATGAAAGCCATAAATGATGGATCTGCTAATGTTCATTGCCTTTAATTGTAAGAATACTTTTTGATTGCATTTCCATACATGTAGCCCATACCAATTGATGATAAGTTGACAACATATTCCACAAGTGAAGTTTCTAAGTAAAACTATGAAAGATGAACAAACCAAGTTAAATTCATTGCTGAAGGGCAAAGACAATAAGAATGAGAGACGGTTAAGAAGAGCAGTAACTCTTGAGTAACCATAATAAAGGAAAAGTACAAAGAAAAGTGGCTAATGATTAGCAGTTGAACTACTCGACTAGCCATTTAAGCATTTAGAATCTGTTTAAAAATCTAAAAACACATGGAACCCAGAGATGATGTGAAATTCTGCTATGACAGAGTATCCAAGTAACCATGGAAACTATCTCATATCTCCAGAGATGATGTGAAATTCTGCAATGACAGAGTATCCAAGTTATCAAGTAACCAAGGAAGCCATATCTCCATTTATTAGCCAAACAAAAAGTCCACCAACTCCTATAAAATACAACACCACAGAAAAATGAAGACGGTAGAAAAGGTTATGGGGGCATTACAAGTAATTATATTTATGACCTGGTTTGACTATTCACCAAATAAAAAAAAAACTGGTGAAAAAAACTTACACAAGAATTACAAGAATTGAGCAAGCCAAACTCCTCTTACCAAACATACCAGGAGAAGCAATGGTGTAGGAAAACCTCCAGGTGAAATGATGGGATGGAAGATATATACTATCTTAACTATTTCAAAATGTAACTTCCCAAACAAGCCAATGAGCCTATGGGCTTTTTAAGCACCTCTGAGCCTAAGTTTTGGATTGCTGAGAAACATGAGTAATTAATTCCTGTCAAGAATAAGAGAAAAAAAAAATTAGCATTCCCTTTCTCGTAGCAGTATACCTTACCATGAAGTTGAAGAGTGATGCCATTACCTCAGAATAACGAACATGATCGTGACGCAAATGAGAAGTTTTTACAATTGTTTCCCACTTGGTATTAGTGGAGGATGTCTTAGAATCATGCTTCTTAAGATGCTTATGAGTGCCAAGATTCGAATGAGAAAACAGGTTTCGCGAGGAAATGGAAGGCAGTGTACGCCAAAGCCAAGACTCAGAAGGAGACTTTGGTAAAGCAGGGGGAAGATTGGAGTTTACAGAACTAGAATCAGCATTTCCTGGATCATCAGCTTTATGGATCTGATCACTGTCGATATTTAGATTTCCTTCAGTAATTGGTTTTGAGCATTCCAAGGACCTAGATCTTTTATCAAGTCCTTGATCCTGTCCAGAGCCATCCATCATGACATCTTGGCCTTTCAGATGTGATATCTCGGACATAGAAGATAAATCAGCATCAACGGACACAAAGGATTCTAATACGTCCCCTTCCGTTGAAATATTTAGGCATTTTATATCTTGGAAAACAGATTCAGCATTGGTAGTTTCTTCAAACATTTTTCCCTCTAATGAGGTCTCTAAGTCCTCACCAGAAGAGTAAATCCATCCCTTGGTTTCCAAGGATCTTGAATTTGATAATGATATTTCTGCAGTATTTACAGTATCTACATACAATGTCTTCTCAACTGCAGGGCTCATTGAGCCTGACCCTTGTTTATTTTTGTTGGTGCCTTCAACATACAGATTGAACTTGTTGGTTTTGATATTCTCAACTTCTTTGGGAACACCAAGAAACCTGGCTCCACGAAAGGGAGACTGGGATGCTTTATTCCTGTAGGGAGATACTCCAGCACCCCCTGAACCCCTGTAGGGAGAAAATCTACCTGTTGTTTGCAGTTCTCCAGAACGAGTAAACCGACTGGATTCACCAGTCTGCTTTTTATCAACCTTCTGCAGTTCTCCGGAACGAGTAAACCGACTGGATTCACCGGTCTGCTTTTTATCAACCTTATGCAGTTCTCCAGAACGAGTAAACCGACTCGATTCACCAGTCTGCTTTTTATCAACCTTTTGCAGTTCAGCTGATCGAACTCCGTAGTCCGGTTTAGAATCATGAACAGCACCCCAGGCATGCTGAAAAGAGACAAGGCCGCAAGCAATCAATACGACTTTCATTAGTTATTGCAAGAAAATCCAATATAAAGCGAAGGAAAATGGAAATGTTCACCTTTCGGGTAGTTTGAGTGTGAGATCGACTATAAGCGGTTTTTCCTGGTCTTAAAGTGTCACGGGTCGAAGACGCAGAACCCTGTGTCCTAACTCCAATCCCTGGCACTGGACTTAAGAGGCACAAAGAATTCTTAAGGCGTAATGATGGGAATAACCCACAACCTTTAGCTGAATTATTGCCAGAATTGTCATGGTCATCCTCTTCATCTTCACTTTCTTCTTCGTCTTTATTTTGGCCATACAGTGGTATAATGTCAAGCTTGTTTTGATTTACTAAGGGCCTCCTATCTTCACTAACCACTCTTTTAACTTGTTTAGGTTGCTCAGGTGGCATATCTTGCTTCCTTGAAGCATATCGATGTGGCTCTAAAGCCATTGCCTTGGCTGCGGGTAAGAAGCGGCTCATCATAAAATCTCGAGTTTCTGGATCTGTAGAGAAGGTTCCAGAGGGCTTCCCATCAGGACCATCAGAGCCGCTCAGACCACTTGCACTATAATTCATGGAGAATGAATATGTAGGAGACAGTGTCTCAACTGCATCAGAGTAAACATCACTGCCGTCTTCCAAATCCGAGCTCCCTTTCTCATTTATCCCCTCTTTGGAGCACTCCAATTTGATCAAATTGTCATTTGAAGGATATGCTTCAATTTTGAAGCTAAACCTATTTGTATCTTTACATTCCTTTTCTGAAGGTTGTTTCAGAATATCCCAAAACCTTCCAGGAGGAAGCCTTGGAGTAGTAGAGGCCTCATCAGGAGGCTGGGGCTCAGGTCCCTGGCCATCCTTGGCTCTTCCCGGGATCTGCTCCCAGTGAAACGGAACCGCAACAGGTTCTGTCACTTGCTCCAAATCCAATTCTGACCTATAAAAAGGAAGTGCAAGTTGTCGGGTGGACGGATAATCCTCAATTATTTTCCTATTCCTTCTATCTTCAGATGGTATTGGCGAAGAGAATCGCCTCACAGACATAAGAGGTGCACTAAAATTCAGTTTTCTTTCCCCCATCTGAAATTACAACCAAGGGAATTCAATGCAGTCCCTCTCAATTCACAGTTCACCAATTGACAAAATTTCATAGACAGTGAAGAGATAACGTGGCAAAGATCAT
The DNA here is from genome assembly GCF_901000735.1 of Corylus avellana. Lineage (NCBI taxonomy): Eukaryota > Viridiplantae > Streptophyta > Magnoliopsida > Fagales > Betulaceae > Corylus > Corylus avellana. Next base: position 38,759,041 of record NC_081542.1, read on the forward strand.
CATAAATCCCCCCAAATGCCACTTTTTTTCCACAAAATCTGAAATTACAAGAAATATATTATCACTTAAATATCCAATAGCAGATCATTAAATAACAACACTGAACACCAAGGGCACTTACCCCTCTCAGCTGTGACTAGGAATTAAACAAAAGGTTAAAAATAGAAAGAAAAAAAAAACATCTGTTGAAAGATAGCACAACAGAGAAAGATGAAGTTTTGAATATTACATTTCTCATAATTTGGGATATAATTGAAGAAATTAGAACCCAATTAAACTAAGCCCATAGAAAATCAAAGCTAATAGAAATAAAGAACTTTAAACATCATTTTCATCTCTTTTCTTTACTTCATCTCAGCATTAAAAAAAGAAGAAGAACAAACTGATTCCGAAACAAAACCATCAAATTGGCAACAAAACAGATGTTGACAGTTAATTCTAAACAACTAAACAGAACAAAAATCGATTAGATGACCTTACTCTTCACCTACCTTACCAAAGTGATATTTGCAAAAAAACAAAAAAAACTGCTGAACAACGAATACTAACCATTGAATTTCTTCATTAAGTACAATCTTAACCAAACACAAAACCTTAAATTAAGCGAAACACTAACTTTCTTGCCCAATAGTTAGCTCGTTTCAACACTTAAACGCTAAAAACAAAAACTGGGAACAACAATATCTGAATGTTCCAAGAGAAACCCAGAATTTCCCAGCAAACAAATCAACCAACTTTGAAAAAATTCAACTACTATCAAATCGGCAGTCACTGACTAGATATTAAAAATAATGATAAAAAAATTTTTTTTAAAAAAATTACCAGAGAAAATAGGACATGACTTGAAGGGTTGCTCTTCTTTGCTACTTGGGCACCTAAAATGATGCCGTGGAATTCGGGGAATGAGTGAAAACGAAGAAAAGCTAAGACAGAGAGAGAGAGAGAGAGAGAGAGAGAGAGAGAGAAAGAAGGAGAAGAGAGACAAAGCCTAGTGTTCTTTTTTGCTTTCTTCGAACATGCTCCCACAGACAGACAGAGAGAGAGAGTACAGTAACTGAGCCAAACTGACTAGAGGGGATATCCTTGGAGCCATAAGCCTTACGCTCTGTTCGTTGTCGCGTTTGAGTCACGCGCGATTATTCAAAATCAATAGATATTACTTTAGGAAAAAATGTAAAGTTAGTTTATTTTTACAATTAGCTTTATGTGGTGTTAAAATGAATTTAAAGGTTCTTAAGTTATGTTAAAAAATTTGGTTCATTGACTTAACAGATTTCGTTAGTATAACACTGACTTAAATAAGATACATGTCATAATTTTATTGGCTTTGACGTGTAATACTATCGAAATCTGCTACTTCAATAGACGAAATTTAACTGTAACGAGTAAATTATTTTTTTGAGTCATACCTCAAATGACACCATAGTTCATTTTGATACAACAATGAGAAAATTGTAAATCAGATAAACTACAAGAACTCATTTTACATTTTTCCCATACATTTATCAAAATAAGTAAGTTTTTCTAAATTCGACTAAATTAAAGAACTAATGAGCTCAAATTTAAGGATTGGGACCTTCTATAATTTTTTTTTAAAAAAAAAGTGTAGATTCTCAAAATATATAATTTATGTTGTTTGTAAGTACCGAAACACTCGGAAAACACCTCATATAAAAATGTGGCATGTTATCAAGGCAGCCATAAAGAATTTTCATTCCAAAAGGTTTTTTATTCACTTTTACAGAGACGCTATTTTTCCAAAAAAACTAAAAAACAATTTGTTTTTTTAACATATAGAGCAAAAACTTGATTAAAAAAAAAAACTCAATTTTTAACTGTAACACATTTTTAATACGCGGCATTGTCGGAGATCTTGATCCAAATTTAAAGATAACATAGGCAACTAAATAAATAAATAATTTTATCTTTAAAGACCCATATATTTTAAGTAAAGTATTAAGTATCCATATATTTTAGGACAAAAAGAAATATTAGATTTATCTAAATTAAGGAGGGACAAAGTTTTCCTCCAAACTGGGTTAGAGAAATTTTCTTCAATTTAATCTATAAAAATAACATGTGTCCCTTGAACATGTGAGATACATATAAGCTTTTAATAGCAGGAACAAAGTTAGAATAAATTTTATTAGAAACTCATGTGTATCTCACATGTTATTAAAAAAATGGACACATATCACTTTTATAGATTAAGGGTGCATTTGGGAGTGCGTTTTTTTAAAAATAATCTGGGATTTTAAACCAAATCTCAACTTTAGGGTGTTTGGGATTGCGATTTTAAAAACGCAAATTTTAAAATCACAAAAAAATCTGCGATTTTCATAAGCTGATTAGAGGGTGCTTATTTGAAAAAAGTGCGAATTTAAAACAAAATCACGATTTCTATTAAAAAGATATTTGTCGCAATAGTTACCTTTTTTAGAACGAGAATGAAAAAAAATACTAAGAATACCCACCTAAAATATATTAAAACCCTTCTTTTCTCTTTTTTTTTTTTTTTTTCTTGATCCTCTCTGTCTTGTTCATCCTTATTGATAATTTGGTCATGAAATTGCAATTATATGCTAATGTTATCAAAACACTCAATTGATAAAAAAAAGTATTTTTTTAGTATGTTTTTACCAAACGTCTGTGAGATTTTAAAAATACAACTTTTAAAAACGCAAATTTTAAAATCGCACTTATTGAAATCGCACTCCCAAACGAGCCCTAAATTAAAGAAAATTTATTCCACCCAGCTTAAAAAAAAAAAAAAAATTATGTTCAATGAAGAGATAGGGCGGTGTCCGTGACAGCCTTTAGCTGCAATTGGCTAAAAAAGAAAAGTAGAGGTGTGGTCAGAGGTCACGGACATACAGTTGAGAAAGAGATGCGGTTGTTAAATGCAACGGTTTGAGTTGAGCCGAATCGGGCGGATCGGACCGACATATTTTAAGTGATACACGACGTTGCTTTATCCACGCGACATTAATCAATGATTGTCAATGATTTTAAAACCAAACATTGGGATTCGGGATTCCCCTTTCAACGCAGGTTTCACGTAAAAAGCCAAAGGGAAAACCTCTTATGCGGTCGGGCTGCAAAAGTTGTCTTTTGCAGCAACCAATACAATGGGTACACATCAGATAGTTGCACATAATAAAACAGGATCAAAAACATTGAATATTTTTTTCTCTCCTCTCTTTTCTTCTCTGGTTCATTCATCTTCACCAAAAATATTTTTTCCTCTTCTTCTCTTTCTCTCCCACTTTCTCTTCTTCTCTCTTCTTCTTCTCTAGTTCATTCATCTTCACCGAAAATATTTTTTCCTCTTTCTCTCCCACCATTCACCCACCACATCCACTGAGTAGCAAAATCTGTCAGATTTCTTTTGGTAGAACCTCCTGAATTTGAACAGAGAAATCACAGATAAATTCCATCACAGAGAAATCACCCAAAAATTCCAACAAAAGCCAAAATCAATTCAAACAGACCAGAATCTTAAGCTTCAAATTCAATCAAAGCAAGGACTTTTCTCTACCCATGGAGTTGGGTTCGGCCGGAGACACAGATGCTGGTTGCCGGAGATGGTTGAATACTGGTGGCAACCATCTCTCTGTCTCCGGCCGAACCCACGGCTGCTCTACCGTGACTCGCGTGGGTCACTATCGGCAAAGTGAAGGTCGTAAATGGCAGGTTGGGTGATGAGTTTTCCAGTTGGGTTCCAGTGGGGGTAGATTTGGCCCGTTGGGTGATGGGTTTTCGGTTGGGTTCCAGCCGTCCGTGAGGGGAGAGGGAAGAGGAAAGAGAGAAAAAGAGAAAGTGGAAGAGGAAACAGAGGAAAAAAAGATGAAGAAGACTGAAGAAGAACGTAGATACTCGCGTGGGATGAAGAAGAAATCCCGTGTTTTTGATCTTATTCCATAAACTGTGCTTCCCTTACGTGTCACATTTGTATTGGGTGCTGCAAAAGGTTAGGTTTACAGACCGACCGCATAGTAGGGACACTCAAAGCCAAACTGGGCAGAGGGAATAAACAATTTAATGGTAATAACAGTCGAGTCAAACTTAGATTTTTTATATTATGAGGATCAGGTTTAGTAGAATTTTAAATATTATATAACAATTGATTTATGATTTTAGTTTTTAGTTCAAACCCTATAACATGTTTTTCATAATTCTTTTCATGTCTACAAATCATAGTATAAGTCAATTAACACATATAACAGTATATTGTCAACTTTAAGGTTTTTTTTTTTTCTTCTAATTTGTCAACTTTAAGGTTCAAATATGTATAAAGAAGGAAAACAAAATAATATATTTTAAATCATACTCGTATTCATATCATTGATGAGAAAACACTTGAACAATAAGTTCAAGTATTACAATGTAATTAATACACCGATGGGTTTCTTCCATACAAACTACTTGATTTATGAGATCATAAAGATATTCATTTGCTAGCCCATGAGCAACACTATTCACTTCCCTCCTTGTGTGAGACACCCCCCTGTACTCTTGTAAAGAATTCAGCACTATTGTAACATCTAATAATATTAACACTAATTTTTGTTGTTCTATTGTATTGCTTGCAGTACTCGTAAAGCATCTCCTTACAATTCAACCTTTTGCAACCCTAGCGCCCTAATGAAATTTGTGGCCTTAAAGCTGTTATGGATTCTGCAATCGATAGATCAGTAATATTATCTTTTGGAGCTTGCAACGTTGCCAAAATCTTGCCCATATGCTCTCTCACAATCACACCTATGCCTATCTTCGTATTTATTTTATCTACCGTTTCATTCCAATTTACCTTCGCAAGCCCCATGAGGGAGCTTTCCAACTATGGGTCGCCACTCGATCTCCTTCACGCTTTTTATGTGATCTTACTTGGGCATCTTTGTAATCAATAAAGGATTCCATTGCTTTCCTTCTGGGGCGGAACCACATTAGCCCTATCTATTCCCTTAAAGAAACAAATGGGGATTTGACCAATTAATATTGTTGTTTCCTCCACAAACACCTCTTTAATCAAAGAGATATTCCACCATTTAGTGTCCTTATATATATGATGTCAGCCACCACTGAATCTTCATTAAGCCCCATTCTAGGTGTTTGAACAATATAGGCTATTTCGTTTGGGAACCATCTATCCTTAAAATAAATAAATAAATAAATAATAAAAATTGTTTTTTTCTCTATTCCTAACTCTCCAAATAAGCCCCTATTTTAATAAATTTCTAGCTGACCACATGCTTCTCCACATATAAGAGGGTCTATTTCTCAACTTCGCTTTTAAGAATATCAGCATGAGAAAAATATTTTATCTTTAATATCTTTGCTAGCACTACCAGGAACTCAGGATCTTGTAATAGTCTCCAACACTGCTTTGCCAACAGCCAACAACACCTTGTTAAAAATTTTGAAGTCACAGAATCCTAGTCCCCCTTGTCATTTTGATGACCCTATTTTAGCGCAATTCACCCAATAAGCTTTGTTGTCTATATGTCCCACCAAAAATTTTGCATCATTGAATTAATTTCTTTATACAGTGCTTTTGATAGCTTGCACAAACTAGCGCTTTCAGTAATATTTCCTTCCCTGTTTGAGACACGAATTGTACCTTCCAATGGCTCATTCGACACCAAATTTTGCCTTCAACATTCTTGAATGCATGCATCCGTGATTTCCCAACCATCGCGAGCATCACCAAATATTTGTCAAAACATTGGATAGGTTGAACTCCCAATATTGCAGTTACCCTTCACTGCTTTGCCTCACCGGTATTTCTATTTAAGAAAATGGATGTTTTCTTCTAATTCAACTTCTGCCCCAACACATGCTCATAGGTATTGAGCACTTGTTGTAATTGACACCACTCTAAAACATTCGCTTTGCAAATGATAGTCAAAAGACAAATGATTTAAATTTCACCCTTCCTCTAGCAACTGGCACTCCTGTGAGCTCCCCATCTCTTTCTACCTTCTCCAACATTGCACTCAGAGCCTTAGCGCATATAACAAAGAAATAAGGTGAAATTGAGTCCCCCTGTCGTAGGCCTATTGTCAGAATAATTCTTCCATGTGGTTCATCATTTATCAAGATAGAATAAGATACAAAATTTATACAATTCATCACCAAATTTATCCACCTCCCTATCAAATCTCAGCTTCCTCATCATCTCTTCCAAAAAATTACATTCAACTTGATCATAAGCCATGCTCGTGTCTTGCTTTAAGGCCATGTACCCTGCTTTTTCTTTAAATGGATACTCATCATCATATGGAGAGTCTCATATGACAATGATATTACTCGTAATGAGCCTCCCCGATAGAAATGCACTTTGATTTGGGGAAAAATTAGGGAGAATTTTTTTGAGCCTATTCATTAAGACCTTTGACATTAATTTGTAAACCACATTACACTTATGGGTCTAAGATCCATTACTCTAGAAACTATGACTCGCAAAATGATGATGAGGAGTTTAGTAAATTTTAACAAATTCTAAATTATGCTGATTAAGATGATATTGTTTATCAATTATGTAAGATCTACAAATTTCTTGTAACCATATCAATTATGTAAACAAAATTTTAATTTATAATTGCACACAATTATAAAAATAAAGAAATTTTAACTAGTCATACTTGTGGAAAAACTTAACAATGTCCTGATTTTGTTCTTCTTTATATTTTTTATTGAATTTTTCAGCAAATCTAAAATGTAGAAAAAAGATGTGTCAAATCTTTTCTCATTTATTTCCTCCAAAAACAAAGTCTTAACATTGGAGCCTCCAACAATAAAGAGATTGATCTCCTTTGACGAGGAACACATAGTCTTGAAAATGTGAAAGGGGGAAAGGAAAAGTGAACAGATTGAAAGGAGTCGCAATTCTTTTTTTGTTTTTAGTATAAATTCAAGGGTTAAATACTATTTTAGCACTTGTGCTTTGCACCAAAATTAAATAGTCACCTGAGTTTTTAAAAATATTATAAATAGTACATGTGGTAAGCCAATAAACTCATTTGGTACCTCTGTCAAGATTCCGTTAAGTTTTTTAACGGAACGCCACATCCCCCTTATATGTGGGCGCCACGTGACGTGGTACTTGGGTTCTTAGGTGCCACGACCTATTAAAAAATAAAAAATAAAAAATAATACAAACAAAGATGCTGGGGTGGCCGGCCACCCCTTTTGGCCTAGGGGTGGTTCGGCCACCACTAGGCTGGCCGTCTGGGGGTGGCCGAACCACCTCCTTGGGCCAAACCCTAAAAAAAAAAAAAAAAAAAAAAATTTAGGGTTTGGCCCTGGGGGGGCTATGTAAGAGTGGTTTGGCCACCTCCTATGAGAATTAGTTGACCACCACAGTGATCTTTCTTCCTTCTTCTTTTTTTTTAAAAAAAATGAAGTGGCACCCAAGAACTCAAGTACCACACCATGTGGTACCCACGTGTAAGGGTGATATGACGTTCCGTTAAAAAACTTAACGGAATCTTGATAGAGGTACCAAGTGGGTTTATTGGCTTACCACAGATACTATTTGTTATATTTTTTAAAACTCAGGTGGCTATTTGATTCTGGTGCAAACCACATGTACTAAAATAGTATTTAACCCTAAATTCAATTAGGTGATTTTTTTTGAAAAAAAAGTTTTACTTTACTTTTTAGACGAAACTTCAAAAAACAAAAAAAAAAAAACCCAATGAACTTTCACTTGTTTGGACGCTGCACACCGAAGATGAAAAACTCTCAATTAAAGGTATTGAACTTTCAATTTCTTTCAATTACTCATTTCCGTTATTATTATTATTTTTTTTCAAACTACCCAAAATATTGCTGTTTTTTTATACTAAAAAATAAAAAATTTGCAAAGATGCTGCAATTTTTTTTTTAACAAAAAAATAATAATAAATAAATGACTGGGTAATTGTCTTTAACGGAAAATTCTAACAAAATTGGATAATTGAAAGTTTGATACCCTTAATTGAATTTTTTTGAACTTTGAAAGTCCTTTCAAAACGCATGAAAGTTCAAGAGAATTTTATGAAGTTTTTTTTTTTTTTTTTTTTAATTTTTTTAATTTTTTATTTTTACATAAATCCCACACTCGGCACTAATTACAAGCACTCAAAAACATCCATATCTACATTAATTTTTGAAATTTAGGATCCAAAAACAAAAACAAATTAGTTTCCAAACAAACTACAATTATATTATTTTGATTCTAAATCATACTCAGAATACTACCAACTCTTGGACTCTTCCCAGAGGCATTCTCCAGGAAAACTCTATTCATTTCAATCCGAATATTCCTTCCAATCTCTAATCTAAAAGACTGAAAAAAAAAAAAAAAGAAGAAAGAATACAAAATTATGTGTAAATTTGCTTTTCATGCTAAAAGCCAAAGAAGCATAAAAGGTTTGTATAAATTTCAAAGAAAAATAAAATAAAAAATAAAAAAGGTGTAATGCTATAGTCAAATGTTGACAAACTTGCTTTTATGAATGAATATTTACTTTAATTTTTGTGAACCGGAGTATAATAATAATAATAATATAAATTTTTTTTAAAAAAAAAACCTTTATTTTCCAAGAATTATTTTGTTTTCTATGTTCCCCTTGAATTACGGAAAGCACCATAGGTTGGCCTCTTGTTATTTTGGCGATCCGCCAATCTTGACTATTGAAGAAAAATTTAAATTGAGAAAAAGACAACTCAGTGAGTCAGTGGGTCCCATGATGCATGCCACTTACAAAGTCTCAAATTTTCAATTATATAAAGATTAGGAAAAAATCATACTTAGTCCTTAGATTTTTATCTTGTTTGAATTTAGTCCTTAAGTTTTTAATTTCAAGAATCTAGTCCTTATGTTTTGCACAAATTTTAAATGGTAATTGTATAATAAGTCCCTAAGTCAATCCGGCAAAATTTAAAAATCTTAATTTTTTTTTTTTTTTGGCCTTTTTACTCCTTGGATCAATCGAAATGAAAATAAAATCCTTACCGTCAAAATTTTGTAACAGCTATTAGTTCAAATCAAAACGCACCGTTTAACCTCATTAAAATATTAATTTTTTATTAATTTAATTTTAAAATTTAAATCTAAAAAAAAATAAATAAATAAATTGGTTTATCACCTGGAGGTTTGGGGAAACCACCCCTAAACCGGAGCGGCTGGGCAGGTCGCAAGCCAACCCATTGGGGTGTGGGTGGGCTGCCCCACCCTATGGGGTGGCTTGCAGCCACTCCATAGGTTATGGCCACCCTTGGCACACTCTTCAAATATTTTTATTTTTATTCTTTATTATTATTATTTTTTTTAGACTTCAATTTTAAAATTAAATTAATAAAAAATTAATATTTTAATGAGGTGAAACGGTGCGTTTTAATTGGAACTAACGGCTGTTACAAAATTTTGACGGTAGAAATTTTATTGTCATTTTGATTGACTCAGTGAGTAAATTTTCGAAAAAAAAAAAAAAAACTTTTAGAATTTTTAAATTTTGGCAGGTTAACTTAAAGACTTATTATATAATTACCCGAAAATAGGTCTCTCTTTCACATTTTTTTTAAAATTTTTATTTTTATCAAAATTAATGGTTTACCATATGTTATGTGTGTTTTAATTGACATGCCATTGTTCGTATCAACACTGTTTATCAGTGTTGTATAATTGAGTGCCAAGTCATCCATAGAAAAAAAAAAAAAAAAACCAACTCCAAAAACAAAGTCCTCATCTTTTGGATTTGTAGCATTAGATGGAAAATTGCGAACTTTGATGCTGACATGGACATTGACATTGATATTAGGTGATGACATGAACCATAGCATGTCAAAGGAGACAAATGTGACATATGAAAAATTGTTAACTTCGATAGCAAAGTAATAAAGAGACCAATTTAAAACTTGGGAAAAACTTAAAAACTTTATTTTTAAAATTTGAAACCTAAGGACTAAATCCAAATCAAATGATAACTTAGGGACTAAATATGACTTTTCCCTAAAGATTGTATAAATTATTAAATGTAGTTCAGCTATGAGCTATGTTATATAATATTTGGAAAAAAAAAAAAAGAAAAAAAAAGATGGAGGTCTTTTATTGAAACTAGTCTAAAACTCATGTTTAAAAATTAAAAAAATAAGAGTCTTAAAATCAAACTTAATATTTGATATAATTTCTCGAAGGAAAAAAAGAAAAAAAAAAAAAAAAAGACTTATTGGCCTGCCTATTTATAATGTTATATATCATTTATCATTTGATATATATATATATTATTTGTTGCTATATATCATTTATCATTAGATTTGTAAAATACTATAAAATAGATTATCTCTATTTATGATGTTGGACAAGTTGAAGACTGTGCACCATATGTACTCGAACGGTCTTCTCGATTGGCGCTCAACCACCACTCGAGCGGTGGTCCACTAGAAGAGCCATAGAACCATCCGCTCGGGCCCCGTTAGACGTATGGGCTTGAGTGGATCCACCAGTTGTACAACAATTGGGACGAATTTTTTTATTTTGATATATTTTGGCATTGATACTTTCCTTTCTCATAGTTTTCCATCTTTGAGAGATTTTTCCACCATTAGATTTTTTGCTAGCTTTAGTTTCTTTCTTGCCTTTATTGAGAGGGTAGTTTTTGAATCAATAAATTTCCAGATTTCTTTTCTTGACATTTTGTTGAGTTTACGAATTGAAGACACAACTCTCTTCTTTCTTTCATCGTTTCTGTTGCGTCAATTTCACTTCAAATGGAGGAGATTCTATTCTAGTATCCCACATGAGTTAAATCTAATCTTAGCCATGTGTATATAAGCTTTTGAACACCATTTTCTTGCAAGTTGGTTTTCAAGGGTGAATTCTACCCAATGTTTATAATTATGTATCATTTGGTATCAGAACTAGCCACCACGTCTAGTATGAGACAGGACACAATTCGTCGAGTATGGGGATTGAATGAGTTGCGGCTTTGTGGTCGAGTGCAACTTATATGCCAGATTAAAATGTCTTGATACTATGTATGGACATAATATTAAGTCATTGAATACTAATAGATGAGTGGAGCCATCAAAAGAGAAACGGCTATTATCGGGTCAATGTCAATAGAGTAGATCGCCGTGGACGTCGGCTGTGAAGCGTGGTGGTATGTTACGATCCTAATGTCCCACAAGGCTTAAGTCTAATGTGACAATTCTGGAACCAATCCAACTTCATCTACAAATACCTTGCAATCACAAACGAACTTATCCAGAAAACCATCGATGAATCAGTTTGTTGTATGGGATCACTACAAAAAAAATAGAGCCAGTTGATAAGAACAGCCCTAAGGCAATGTGCAATTATTGCAATAATGTGTTAGGGTGTCACTGGAAAAATGGTATTTCATGCATGAATCGCATGATGAGCCACCTTACCATTAGATGTCCGATCTCTCCACTTAGAAAATCGAATATACCCAAAGGTCAAACTTTGTTGCAAATGCCACTTAAGACTACAATAGAAAGCAATCAAGGAGTATGATTTGTGAAGTATGATCCGATTTATTTAAGAAATTTGGTTGTGCGGTATTTCATTAAAGAGAAGTTGCCTTTTAGGCATGTGGAGAGTGATGAGTTTAGAGAATTGATTAATGGAATTGAACAAAGGTTCATTGTACCATGCAAGTTGCAATACTCTACAAAAAGATTGCATGAAACTATATGAGGAAGAAAAACTTAAATTGAAAAATGTTTTGAGCGGTAAAAGGGTTTACATAACTACTGATACATGAATATCTCTTCAAAATTTGAACTAGATGGTTGTTACCGCTACTTTTATAGATTATGATAATGCATAAGAAAATAATCAAATTTGGTATGAATTCTAATCATATAGGTGATGATCTTGGAAGATTGGTGGAGAGTATAGTGATAGAGTGGAGGATTAATAGTTTGTTCACTATTACTGTTGATAATGCTACAAACAATGATGCGATGATCAAGTTTTTGATAAGGAGGTTGAAGGACAAGCCTTGTTCTGTTTTGGGATGTGAATTTCTTCACGTGCGGTGTGCCACTCATATTTTAAATCTTGTTGTAACTGAAGGGTTGAAAGGATTGGGTGTTTGTGTTTCTAATATAAGGAATGCAGTGCGGTGTGTCGCTCATATTTTAAATCTTGTTGTAACTGAAGGGTTGAAATGATTAGGTGCTTGTGTTTCTAATATAAGGAATGTAGTGAAATTTGTGAGGTCCTCACCAGCGAGAATGACAAAGTTTAAATAATGTATAGAGCTAGAAAAGATTACATGTACGAAGATGGTATGTCTAGATATTCAAACTAAATGTTCAAACAAGATGGAATTCTACGTACTTAATGTTGAGCTCCGCTGAGAAATATGAAAAAATTTTGCCCTACTTGAGGAGGATGAGAGTAATCATTTTGTTGCTCCTAGCTCTATTGAGTGGGAAAATGTTAGGCTATTTGTGAGGTTTTTGAAATCTTTTTATGATGCCACATTGAAGTTCTCTAGTTCAAAAAATGTCACCTCCAACTCATATTTCATTCAGCTTTGTATTATTCAAAATACTTTGAGTGGTGGTATTTATAGTGATAATCCTATCCTTAATTCAATGAGTTTTGACATGAAAAGAAAGTATAATAAGTATTAGGAGACTGTGGAGAGGATTAACGTATTGTTGTATGTGGCTTTTATTCTTGACCTACGTTCCAAGATGAATGGGTTAGTATTTTAGTTGAGAAGATGCAATGAAGCTGCTTAGGCAAAATTTATCGAGGAGAGTGTGGACGCCCTCTTGAACCGTTTGTGGGATCAATACAATTTGTTTCATGAGAAGGATGTTATCTAACTCTGATGTAGGTATAAAAAGTTCAACTCATACTTTTTCAAATGTTGATGATGAAGACTTGGAGGATCAAGATGTGAAATTTTTGAAGGTGTTCTCCCAACACCAAGAAGAGAACGACTTGGAGTGTAAGTCGGAGGTGGATCGATATTTGTCTGATCGGTGTGAAGCAACAACCCAAGATTTTAATATCTTACTTTGGTGGAAGGTTAATGCACCCAAATATCCTATTCTCGCAGAAGTAGCCCGTGATGTATTAGCCATTCCTATTTCTACTGTTGCATCTGAGTCTGCCTTCAGCAATGGAGGATGTATATTAGATTCATTTATGAGTTCATTATTTCCACTTACAGTTGAGGCCTTGATTTGCACACAAGACTGGTTAAAGAGCTGCCCAAATAACATTGAGGAGCTGCAGAAGTTTATGGGAATGGAAAGCTATGATGAGCATAGTAACTAAATGATTATAAATTCATTACTTTTATTATTTACTATGTTTTCATAGTTTGACATTTTATATATTATGATATTAAAATGCCATGATTTTAATATTAACCATTCTTAACTTTGTTTGTTGTTTTATTCACAGGATATAGCTAGATGATTTCTAAAGCTTGTGTGACATGCTGGATGATTTGATGATTTTTGAAGCTTGCGTAATATTGTCTTTGTAATATGTTTATGAACTATTTTTATTGTAAGGGGTATTTCTTTTGATTGGTAGATTATTTAAATACTTTTTTTTTTTTTTTTGGTGTGGGGGGGAGGGGTTTGAATTGTTGTAGTAAGGGGGTATTTCTTGTGCATGTTGGTTTGTTTACATACATTTTTTTTACTTTTTATTGTTTAATGTTTTCTTTATGTACCTAATTTAAAATGATTTTTAGGGTATTTTAAAAAATTGAATTTTTATTTCTAAGGCCCATATAGGCAAAAATATTGATTTTTTTTTTTAGGATTTTTGGGTTTTTTTAGGTTTATTTTTTAATTATTTGGAACCCTCACAATAAAACCCATTTAATTTAGACAAAAAGACTCCCAGATTTTTTTTTAAAAAAAATGAGTCAACTTAAGAAAAAAAAAAAAGGGCTTATTTTAGGCACAATACCTAAAATAAGCCCAAAAACCAATTTTCTTAAAAAACCGGTTACTGGACCGGGTAAAACTGAAACTGGCCGGTAACAGGGGTACTTCGGTTCCGTTCCCGGTTTTGGCCAAAAACCGGGAAACCGGACCGGATTGACACCCCTAATAAGTGCGCTTGGGCATCATTCCCTTACAAGCCGGTTTTTAATGGTGAGTTTTATCCAATGTTTGTATCAGATTCTTACCCGAATCATGTACCGAGAAAATGATTAAAATTAAAAGATTATTTTCCTTCAAGTATGAACCTCGATTATGCAACACACAAACTAACTTGAACATCGTTCTATAATCCATTGAAAATCAATTAAACAAAGTACTAATGATGAAAATATGGTTTCTGATACATTGTGCAGAGAAAAAACACTCTTTTTCCCTTTTTATCTTCTGTATCTGGTTTTCCTTACAACATATTCAGAATCCATAAAAGCTCCTGGCACGCCAGAATGACACAATGCCTGCCCTTGAAGAGATTGAAATAGTAAGAGTAACAACAACCAGCAAACTTCACATAAATCATAATAAATTCCTTCCCTTTCTCATCACAATGCAGCAAACCTATTCCTCTTCCACTCGAGAGGTTGGTATTTCTTCTCTTCTTGTTCGAATTTGGTCCATGGGAACTTGTGTTTAGCCATCGTTTTCTTCCTTGCAGATACTCCCAAGTAATCTCCAGAGTTCTGCACAACAAAAGTTGAAGAAGAATCAGTAACACTCATTTGACCCTTATATGCTTTATGCTATTGCTAGCCAATAGCTGACAATTTTTTACAACACCCGTAAACTCGATACGAATCTAACATATAACATATATCAATACCATCTGAACACAACACAAGAATTGTCAGATAAAGGCTACAGATTTTAGAGACAAAGGATGGCAAATCATACCTTGAGACAGAGCCCTTCTTCGATATCACAAATGGGGTAATTGCCAGGGCAGCAGTACTCAGTTCCAGTACAACAAACAGCATTTTCATATGGACAGCAACCATAGATGAGGCAAAAACCATAGAATTCATATATGCAGCAGCAGGTCTCATCACTTGGACAGTAGGAGAAGTCTCCACATTCACTTGGTGATGGAGAAGGAGGAGGAGGTGGCGGTGTCACGGGGGTTGGTGGTGGTGGCGGTGTCACTGGCGTAGGTGGTGGTGGTGGAGGAGTTGGTGATGGATAAGGAGATGGTGAAGACGACTCTTTCGTTGGATATGAAGCCATGGCATTAATCGCGCAAACTCCATATGTCAAATTAGTATTCCTTCTGATATATATGTATCCCTCCATTCCCCACTCTGTTCCCCAAGAATTCTTCACTATCCAATAATCTTCACCATCTTCAGAGCCATATCCCACTATTAAAACTGCATGGTCAATCTCATCTGGATCACCCGAACAATCACCATCGTAGATACCCTGATCAAATTATATAATTTGTTAGAATATAATCTAAATGATTAATTGCTTGTTTGAGATTCCGTCAAGCGAATTGGAACCTTGTATCCGTCATTCACCTCCCATTTCAATTACAATTACACGTATATCAGTTTGAACTTTTTGAATAAGTAGTGAGTTTTAACTGATGAATAGGGGTTGGACTTACACTTGTGTATAGCTGAAAGTCCCATGTAGAGCCATCTATACCCACACTAATGGGCTGCTGAACAGTAGCACACAAGAGAGCACTGTCTGATTCGCCTACATCCTCATAGCCATCAATGGATACAGCTTTGTTTCCCTCCTGATTAATGTAAACCACCAAAAATGAGACAGACGAAAATGGTAAAATTTGCACAAAAATTCTTCATAATCAAAATATTCTAGCAAGGGAGGAAGGAAGCAGACCTTGGTGGTGTTGCAGGTACCATCCACACCAGTGTAGGGATAATCAGACTCTGTGTCAATCCCACCATTGCTTATAACCCATTCAAAAGCATAGTCCATATACCCTCCTTCACATCCCTCGTTGGTAGAATCACAATCCACAAGTTCCTGTTCCGAAAGGCTAATAAGGTCTCCAGTGTCTAAGGCATTTATTCCTTCTATGGCACCAGTTGAGGAGAATGCCCAACAACTTCCTGTGAGCATAAACAGAAATGATCTCCAAAGTTAATTATCTCCAATTGTCAGAATTTTATATTTTTTAACACATCTGCAACTCTCAATTTCTACCAAATTCTTTGATAGCTATCTCATGAAAGAAACAAAAACAAAACAAAGTGTAGAAAAGGGGAGCACAGGGTAGACGACACTGCTGGGATATTAAGGATGTTTTGCTGTGATTCATTTTCATGAAGTTCTATTAAACTTGTTGCAATCATTATGCTTCTTTGGGAGGGCTTAGTACTGTATATCTGCATTAATGTTTAAATCTAACTTAAAATTGATAAAATAAGTCTAAGGTGTGACATGTTAAAAGATTATATGAGTCACATAATTGAGGGCATTTGGGCAATTATAAAAGGGTTAGGTTGAGTTGACAATTTGTTGAGATTCCAAGGCTTGGCTCTACTTTTGTTGACTAATATTCCCCTTTCTTCTTTTTTGTTTTTTTTTTTTTTTTCCTTCCCCTTATGCTAGCTAGATGTTCTGATAGTTGGTTTCATCTGCAATTCAAACCCTTTGACTTTCAAGCACCAATTGGAATATATAGATCCAAAAGTCAAACTATGTTTGCCTTTTCTTACTTAAAACGTGAGCCAATGTAAAATGAGTGTACTTTTCTAAGCAATAGAAGCCTTTTGTTTGTTTATTCATTCCTCTTTTCTTTTTAGTATTTCGAAACCTGCCCAGAAAATAAAAAATAAAAAATCTAATAAACCTAACAGCCTACAAATTATTGAATTAAGGTCTCTGGGAAGTTGCATCTAGTGTGACTGGTGGTTCTATAAAACAAAAAACAAAATAGAAAAAAAAAATAATAATAATACTAAAAATCACATTTTTTATGTCACAAATATCCCACAATAATGATTCTACCAACCAGGGAAGAAATGAAAGTTGAAACATAAAACTGCTGAAAAATTGTACAGTTTGGCCCTTAGGCCTCCAATGAGCTGGGCTCTGGAGGGTTAAATCCAGGCCCATGCAGTACCTTTTTACACACAAGTTCTTTGAACTAAGTGAGTCTTCAACGGATAAATAAATAAATAAATCAATAAACATATCCAGGTCCACTAGTCCTGCCCTAAAATGTTCACCACATCAAGCCATAGGTTGCTGTGGTTAAACAACTGAACTGGGAATCCATCTCCTGATCAGGTGAAAAAAGAAGCTACTCATTTGGGTTGAAAAGGTTGAAGATGAGCGCATTAAGAAATTAATCTGCAACATTCATGATTGTGCAATTGTAATTGACTTATCAGTCATTCATTTTCACAATCATGTCATCAGCAGTAGACAGAGCAACACTATTTCAACTATTAGAAAATGTTATGCAATTAGATTAGAAGAGAAATAGTCATCCAAGATCATAGAAAAACTTACCACAGCTGCCTTGGTCTTTAATAGGAGTAACAATCCCCTTGTTCCTCCAATCCAAGGTGGAAGGAGCGTCACAAGATTGCAGCTTCTCCTGCATGCTCCGGCTGATCAGAGTGTTGCTCCTCTTGTTGACCGGCTTTTTCACCTTCGATATGTACATCTTATTGAACTCCTCATTGCTCATATCAGCAAACCTGTTCAACCCCAAGCGCTGCGCCTTTGGCGACGCCCTTGACCTCTCTGCATTCCTCTCTATTATGTACTTCAGATTCCGCCGGAAATTCTCCAACCTCTTTTCCGCCTCCTCCACGTGCCTGTACACCCTTCTGTGCTCCTCCTTCCATCGCTGGAAGAGCTCGATCACTCGTTCCTCTGAAGGAAACTCGTTCACCTCATGCCCCAGTATTGAATATTCACTTGGGAGGCTGAAGGATAGGCATGTAAATGAAGCCCAGATCGAAAAAAGAATCGCCAGTTGAATTTTCTGGGAACCCATTTTTTTTCCTTTGTGGGTTTACCAGTGCTGTTTGATCTGAGGTCCATTGTTATTGTATATATGGGTGACACTACCAAATTCCCCCATTTCCGTGCCTACCAGTCAGCGCAAGAACATTAATATTTCTTTTTTCCGCCCTTGATTTTTTTGAATTTAACAAAAGAAGAAAAAAAAAAAAAAAATGTACACGTTACACTACAACTTTTGACCTTCATAGTAATTTTGCTGCCGGGTTCTTATCCAGACTACCTTAAAGTCTTTTGTTTATTGCCGTACCAAATTATTTTGGTGGTAGTTAGTCGTCTGCTGTTCAGACGGTTTGACCTGGGAGTGGAAGAGTAGAGGCAGAGAGATCTACCAGTCAACCAATCTTCGAGCTTTGGACTTGTTTCCCAAGCAATATGCCACGACAGTACCGCAGCCCATTGGGGCCAAAATCTGGCCTCCTCAAAAGGATGAGAACAGGAACATCCTTATTCAATACAAAATTAGCAGGTCAAAATTAAAAAATTTTATTCATTTAATTAAAAAAGTGAAACTATGAGACTTGAAACTAACATGTGACATTTAGGGCAACAATTTTTTATGCCTTGAGAATCTAATACAAACTCAACTCGAAATTAATGGTTGACCTAT
Organism: Corylus avellana; assembly: GCF_901000735.1. NCBI lineage: Eukaryota > Viridiplantae > Streptophyta > Magnoliopsida > Fagales > Betulaceae > Corylus > Corylus avellana. Next base: position 38,777,648 of record NC_081542.1, read on the forward strand.
ATAATCTTTTACCCATGTCTCGACACGGCCTAAACTCGACATACGAACATGAATTGTCAGCGGAAATTGTGTTTTGCTTCGAGATTCTAAATTTTTAGATTCATAAACAGAACTTAGACGTTTAAATTAATAGAGGAAATCTAGATCTCTCAACAAACTCAAAGTTTTAGAGCATCACTGGCTCTATTAAAAATACTCTATTAGAGCATCTCTGGCTCTTCTTTGTATAAATCTTTTGGTTCTCCAAAAATTATAAATTCAAATCTAAACTTTTAAAATATCCGATCTTATTGGTTTTATTTTTAAAAAACAAAAACAAAAACAAAATAAAAAAACAAACAAAAAGTCGCTTTACTTTACTTTGACAATTAAAACCAGACTCAATATTCAGCATGTGATACATGAGGTTCCACGTAACTAATTAATGGACATTAATTCCTTGCCACCGAAGACAAGAAAGACGAATATTGCACGTGTTACCTAGTCATCCCTTCAGTTGTCTAATTTCATGCTAATATATTTTATTCCTCCAAACTAGTCTCAAAAAAATATTTTCTAACCCATATAAAATATTCCTAAGTATTTACAAACATTTAAAATGTATATTAAATTCTTAACCTCATTAATAGTAGTTTACTAATTTAAGCTAAATTTAATATGCATTTTAAATGTTTATAGACGCTTGACATTATTTTACATGGATTAGAGCATATTTCTTTCAAATTGGTTTGACGGAAATTTCTGTCCATAATATAATGCCTTTCCTTTAGTACCAAAAAAATTAAAATATGAACTTTTAACCATTAGATGCAGAATTTTATGCAGATTCTATGACATTTTTTTTAAAAAAAAACATGTTCTGAAAAAAGGGTGAAAAAAATTCAAACTAATGACTTCCACTTCATGAAATGTGATTCTCATCGATTGAACAATTCCTTCTGGACGCAAATTCTATGACTTAAATGTAATGAAAAGCACACATGCTACTTAAAACCGAACTCCTTGGATTAGGACAAAGCTAAAGGGGGCTAGGGACCATAATACCCTAAGGATTTGATAAAGAAAAAAAAAAAAAATTCATTGACAATTTTGTAATTTTCTAAATGGTTCCTTAAAATAGGATAAACACACTTCATTTCCTAAATTACCATTATCCGATTTCATTTAAACCATAAATTATCAAAATGTTTCGAGTTGTCCCTCTAAATCAGATTTGGCTGTTATTTAGATGGATTGAATCACGTACACTTCCCAGTCACATGCACATCAATCATTTATTTTAGGAAAAATTACAGTTTACCCCCTTCAAAGTTGACAGCGTTTTTCAATTCGAATATCAAAGTTTCAATTTTTGCAATTCACACCCACAAAGTTTCAATTTTTTTTTTCAATTTGACCAATATTATCCTAAAATTCTCATATTGCCCCTAATTTTTTTTATTTTTTTTTTTATTTTTACGAAAAAAAAAAATTTTGGGGTGCAAAAATGGTCAGATGGCCAAAGGGGTGGCGATTTTTTTTTTTTTAAAAAAAAAAATTTTTATAAAAAATAAAAATTAGGGGCAATTTGGGAAGTTTTGGATACAATTGGTCAAATTGCAAAAATTTGGAACTTTGGGGGGGGGGGATTGCAAAAATTGAAACTTTGGTATTCGAATTGAAAAACGCTGTCAACTTTAGGGGAGTAAACTGTAATTTTCCCTTTATTTTACTTAAAAGACCTCAATTTGAAAATACAAAATTATAAAATTGCCATTGATTTTGAAAATTACAAAATTTGCCACTGATTTTTTTTTTTTTTTTTTAAATAAAATCTAAGGCCACCAAAGATTGCTCACAACCACTTCTCTAGAATTGAGATCACAAACTCGCAATGGCGATGACCTCCCCCGTAAAAAGGGGTGGCCCCTCTCGGATGAGCCAGCTTGTTGGCCATGAATTTTTTTTTTTTTTTTCCTTAATATATATCATTGATATTTTAAAATTTTAAAATTAGTGGCAATTTCATAATTTTTTACTTTCAAAACTATGACTAACAAGTTTAACTTTTTCAATATTCCAAAATAATGATCAAATTTGACTAATGGGGCAACACAAAATATTTTGACAGTTTATTGGTCTAAGTTGTAGCGAGTTGCATCTCCAGCAGCTTAGTTAAACGATCAATATTAGCTATATTTAGCTATTATTGCTATTTTTTTTTAGCACCAACAGAGTAGCTTGCCATTAGCTAGAATAGCTACATTGCTACAGTGAATTTAGCACATTAGATGAATAAAATATTATTATTATTATTATTATTTTGTTTATTGTTTCTTTATTTCACATCTTTTCACCCAACATTTTTTATTTATTCTGAAATCCTCTTCACATTTGCTACGTCTTTCTCTCAAACACAAAATTTCTTCACACAAAATTTATCTCTCTCGCTCACAAAATTTCTTCACACAGTTGAATGAAAAAATTGAATGTAGAAAAAATTTATTTCATGGAAACACACGGATGAAAACAAATCAATTGTAGTTGCGTGAAAAAATTTAATGTAAAAGAAAAAAAAAATTATTGCATAGAAACACACAGATGGAAACAAATCTATTGCAGTTGGATGAAAAAATTATTTATGTTATTAATTTTAAGAATTAGTACCTGCATGTGAGATGGATGTTCCTCATATGTGTTTATTTTTGTTTTTATGAATGATTTATATATATGTGTTTGTTTTTCCTTTTAATTAAGTGTTGGCAATAATATAATAAAAAAAGAATGAGAAATAATATTTTAAAGCAAGTAGAGAATGAAATAGAGAATCTGTTAGAATGTGTAGTGAAAAAACAATAATTAAAGTAAAAAATTGTACTTTTTCACTAGGTAAAATAGCTAACGCTACTGAAGAATATGCTTCGTAATGTACATGAGACTGAAGTTGTTGTTGGGGGCGGGAGGAAAACAATTTACCCAAACAAATCCAGCGAAATTGCTCTGGATACTCCAGTAACGAAAATAAATAATTAAAAAATAAGAAAATATCTGCTATATTTTTCTTCTACATTTTAGATTTATTGAGAAATTATATAAATAAATAAAGGATGAAAAAAAATTAGGGCATTATTATGTTTTTAGTGAATATGATTTTTTTATTTTATTTTATTTTTTATAATAGTGTGCATTTTCTGAATTTTATACATTTTCTAATTAAAAATTTGCTTGAATTTGTTAAAATGTCTCTTGTTTGAGCTTCAATCTCTTTTCTTTCTATTTTTATTTTTATATTCTTTGAACTTGTGTTTTTTGATACATCTTTTTTTCTTTCTTTTTTTTTAAAAATTATGATTAATATTCTATTAATTTTCTTTTCATATTTATTTGTGGGTCAATTGGTAATTAAAGATGATTAAGGGTATTCTGAACCTTGTTACGTACGTAGGATCGATGATTCAATTATGTTGTTAGATATTTAAAGCCTTGTATATATGGCTTCTTACTGCCCCCACCTTGCCCGGCTACACCTATGCCTCCGCCCAGAGAAGCCCATCTTGGCCAAGGTTGTAATGCCCCACGTAATTAACACCTATATTTTTAAATAATAAAATATAACGATGACGGTAACTTAATTAATTCAATATCTTGCACATTTTAAGTTCACTAATAGATAAATATATTTGGAAACTATTTATTATTTAAAAAAGAGCTTCTATTTTACAAATATTATTATTTAAAACTGCGACCTTCGAACAATTGAAGTTGGGCTCGAACAATCGCTAGAGAACTATCGAAGTTGGATTCAATCGATTGTCCTCGAACGATTGAAGTTTCTAATAAACGTTCGAGCTGTCTAGACACTTTTTTTTTTTAAAGGTTACATGTGAGACACCTTAGCCATTCTCATCTCCTCAGCTTGTCTATACATAGGACATTATGTTCATTAGTCACCATTTTCGTCCCTTACAGTCTAGGAAAACCCTAGACCTAGACAAAGAGAGACAAGACGAGAGAGAGAGAGAGAGAGAGAGAGAGAGAGAGGTTTTCATCTCTCAGGCTTGACGAACTTTTACTTTGAGGTAAGGAGCCTAACTTGTACCTTCAGTCTTCCATTTCCAAGCATGTTTATACTGTTTAAAATTGTATTTACATATGCTTAACTAGTTTCTCTAATGTTAGTAACTTAGCTTAATAATCTACCTTGAATAAGTTGGTTTTCATATATAAAGACATGAGATTTAAAAAAGGTTTCGTTTTGTGATAATACCGTAGCTAGATAACCATGGTGTAGTGTTTTTAAACTCTTGTTCATAACATTTTAATAATGGGTTAAGTTATGATATGCATGAAAGTTACTACCTTTAGACATTTTAAAGCAATGCATGGAAACGAAACCGGTTGTTCTGTGCATGTACGTGATCGAGTTTGTGTATTTTAGAACCTCTGGGGTGTATAGGAGCTAGCTAAGGTTATTGGATGAGAATAGGACTTAAGATTGATTTTGGAGGTTTTTAGTTCCTGACCCAAGAGAATGGACGTTCAACCCTCGAAGATGAACAATTGACCCTAATAGAATGAACGTTCGATCCTTGAGGAACGAACAATCGATGATGCTAGGGAATGGATAATTAGGGTTTTAACAATGGATTAAGTTTTCAACCGCATGATTAGGGTTTTACATGTGTAGATTAGTATTCCTAGCTTATAGTGTTTAACATTAGAGTATGATTTGCAGCAATTTGGCAATTGAGATGTCTAAAAGTGAGGAGGATTACCTAAGGTAAGTAAATACTTACGAAATTATTTTTATTCTAACATGCAATATGCCAGTAACCTGAACATGCTTTACTTTTAAAAAGAATATGTCTTGAGCCTACTCAAAATTATGATAACATATATGTTTATGATTACTTTAAACGAATATTTGCTTGTGAAACTATTTACAATATTTGTAACCTATGACATGATCGTGGGTCATGGGCTAAGATTATATGGGCTTGACCCTATAGTCATAGAGATTTACTATTATTATTTGACTTTGGATTCAATGGTTATTTATGATGGGCACAGCATCAAATGATGTGTCATCATTACGGCTTTACTAGTAGCATGCGCCAACCGAGGTCGAGCTCAGTTGCGTTGCTAGTACGTGACAGTATGCAGCAATATCTGAGCCACTATTATTGTACTATAGCTCTCTCAAGACAATGTCAACCTTACCAATAATGGGTTAAGGGTTTGAATAGACTAAACAGATGAAAGCTATAATTGATATTATATATTTATTTTGCATGATTTCCCAACATTTAAAACAATGGTGACATGTTACTGGAATCATGACACCCCATTTCAAAATAAACCACTTTTTTAGGGCGTAATAACAGAGACAACACTTACGGTTTTTGTGAAAAATCCAAATTTAATAATTGAAAGTTATAGATTGTTCCATAATGCTCATTGCATAAACCAGTTTCATAATAACTTACTTTCTAAGTCATGGACTTGTGCAATTATTTTCCTTCCACTTGTGGAACACTTGAGTGTTTTGCAGATTAGCAAGATACCAGGCTATAGAGTGAGAAATTCGTTAGGATGAAGATAACAAGCAAATGGCTTGCATTGTAACAATATTTGCTTAGATATATATTAGCTGCTAATGTTAATAGTAATGAAAGCTACTCAGAGCTTCCATGGAAGCTCTGAGTAGCTTTCATTCGATGCAAAAGGTCATGAGCTAAGGCTATGTTTTCTATTAGGATTTGACCCTTGATGAAAGCGTATTGATTTTTGAGGATGCATTTGGGATCGTCCTCGATGAAAAAGAACGTGACTTGTATTTGAGCAAACCAACTATGATTGAAGGAGCAATTCTTAAAATCTCTCTTATGTCATTCTAAAAATGAGGTGGCTTTTAAAATTACCATTTGATCAAAATCCATTGATGATTAATCACAAACTCAATGGTAATTTTAAGAGTCACATCATTCTTTGAGTGACACAAGAAGAACAAAAGATGGACTTCTAGCATTACTCTGATTGAAGCCCTTAGTTAGGATTAAACGCCTTACAAAATCTATTTTGTTGGATTTAATTATGTTAAATTACCACTTATCCCAAAAGCTTAAGCTGATAGGAAGAAATAAATTTAATCATTTAATTATTACTTTAACACTTCCTTTCATGTGTGGGCTCAAACTTCATTTCTAATATGTGGGGCCTAACATATGAAATATGTAATTTGATGTAGTCAATGTTCGATCCTAGGACTTTTGACTATGATATCATGTTAAATTTAATCACGTAATCATTACTATAACAAATTATGGGAGATCCCACGTGTAGGAGAGGTAAGTGGAATTAGTTAATCTAGATTTTTCCAAAATATCCAATTGCAAATATTTTGACATGGCGTTATGTCCTCATTTATTTTATTCAAAGAAAGAAGTATGAAAAACATGTTTATTTATACATATTAAAGTACTATAAGTCGAGCTATATTTTTGCAACATGATTTATATCCATGTTTTATCAATTAAAGATACCATAATGTAATTCTATGTTAACTTTAAAAATGCTTAATTTGTCTAGTATTTTACATCATGAAATGTCACATTGTCTATTTGTAAAGCTGATAATTGGGGTGTAATTTAAAGTTCAATGCTCTTATTCGAAAGGCATTATGATTTTGGGTGTGATTCGAAGACCTGAATTATCTTAATTGTAACACCCCATTTTAAACACAAGTCGCAAGTGAAAAATATCTAAATTTCACATGTGATGCTATTAAAATTTCGCAGCAAAAAATAACATGTAATTAATTTTCCTTTCTTTTTGACCCTACAACTCATTCAAGTTGAGAATAGTAGGGTACGCATGTAGGCACTTCAAAAACTTGTTCCATCGTTTAGCAACACAGGAGAATATATATATAAGTAATGCTGGAAGTTATTATTGTGCCTCTCTTGTGTCATTCTAAAAATAATGTGGCTAATAAAATTATGATTGGGCTTGTAATTGATCATTATTGAATTTTTTATCAAATGCTGATTTTAAAAGCCATCTTATTCATGGAGTAACAGAAAAAGAACACAAGAGTAACTTCTAAAATTTCTCGTATTCATATGGTTTAAAAGCATATATATTACACTTATGGCTTTAACCGGTGATTTGTAAAATGTTTGCCCTATGTTCGGGTGGGGTTTGGGTGGTAACTGAGGGAGTCATGTTAAAATACGGATCATAGTTGGTGGGGAAACATATTTTTCCAAGAATATTTTGACAATAGAAATTATTGGTGTCAATATTTTGCCCATATTTATTTTTTCATATTCTCATACAAATTTAATTGATTAACCATTAGATTTATATAGTCCATCATTGCTTTCCACAAATCTAATAGTTGATTTGTATGAGAATGTAAAAAAATATATATGGGATATGATAGGTGCTTAAGTAAACCTCATCTAGGGTCCAACTTTTGTTTTTGGGTTTTTTTGTTTTTTGAAAACGATCAGATTCATTTCATTCCATAATACAAAATCCAGAGTAAGAAGATTCTAAATTACAAGAGCTAACTGCTCTAAAATAATAATACCACAGATACTAAGAGGGGTTTCCACCATCCAGATTTTATCCATCACCTCCTTTGTAGCTCCTTTGGCAAGTCCGTGGGCTGCTGTACGTATTCACTATTCTCTTGATATGCCTGATCTGCGAAGTTCTAAAGTGTCTAATTTTTGTAGACATATGTTTTAATTTGTCTTTTTTAAAAAAAAAATTTCAATTTTGAACCGAACACAATTTTTATGTAACTTTTTGTCACATAAATAAAAGTTGAGTCATATATAAGACTAAGTTAAACCCCTATCATATCTCAAAATATACGTGTATAATATTGACACCAATCATTTATTGTCGGACAACAACGAAAGACTGTCTCACCGAATTTAAATTAGGATGACTTTTCTTTGGTCGCTTTGTCATGAGTGAATGAAGCTCCGTCCGTTTTCCCTTGTCGGGATGTGGGTTTGGGTGAGCTTTTGTTTTTCGTAATAAAGCTACTGCCCTTGTTGGGCCCCATTATACCTCTTTATTTTGTATTCATTTACTTTGTCTTCGTCTGAACTTTAGGTCTTTCGGTAATTACCTTCCGAACTGACACCCTACAATTGGAAGGACAAATGATTTTAGCTTTTACTGCTTTTTTTTTTTTTTTTTTTGGCCTTCTTCTACCTTCTATAGTACGTTCCATAACTTAATTGGTTAGTAAATATTAGTATATATTAATTATTAAACACTTTTTTTTTTACATACATTCTCTTCTGTTAATAAATACTATTCATGTTCACGTTCTTGAAAAAGTAATTAAGATTTCATTTGTTTCAATGTAAAATGATATATGAAAGTTTTTTTTTTTGATGTATTTTTTCATGTTTGGTACAACGAAAAATAATAATTAATTGAAAATATATTTTACTTTCCATGAAACGGTTTCTCTTTTTTAAAGTTATAAACCTTTCTCAAATTTCAAATTCTTAAAATGGCCGACACGAAAAGTGAGGCGGATTTTGCGCATTGTGGCCATAGGTAAAACTGAAATACCCTAAAAATAAATAAAAAGTCTATCGCAAGTCGCCATAGACTTCCCATCATTTACATAAGATCATAGTATGTGCTTGATAACATTTTTTTTATTCATTCTTAAAGGCTAACAAAAGGAATTTTTTTTTTTTTTTTTTTTTTGCTTTTCCCTTTTTAGTAAGAAAAAGATACACTAATGCTCAAGAAAAAGATACATATATTGGTGCTATTAGAAGAAAAAAAAAAAAATACATGACGACTGTTAGCATAAACCAACAATAATCACATATAATATTTAAATCTGCAGAAAAGGCATGCACGATAATCAACATCTCGTCATGATCATCTCAAAAAAAAAAAAAAAAAAAGGAAGAGGGAATTAATAATTCTTAGTTATGCAAGCCATATTTTCTGTCATCCTAGCCAAAGATCTAAGGTTGCATCGAACTATGGTATCCGCAAAAGTGCACGTGTCCTCCTTACTATTCTCGGCCGGAACATCGACAACGTACGACTCGATCACCACCGTCTTCACACCCTTTTCCTCCACCTCCTCATGCAAGGTTGTGGTGGAACGGTAATTCACGAGGCGGTGATTGCCGCCAATGATGCTGAAGACCATGACGTGCATGTCGTCGTCGAGCTTGTCAAGCCTCTCGGTGCTAGTTTCGGCCGGTAAGCCGGAGATGACCATAACATCACGTATGCTTCCGATGCCGCCGTTGCCAGCGCGCATGGTGCTACTCTTAACGAATTGCTTGTATGCTTCGGGGTTGTCGAAGCGGCGGACTATGGACCAAACTAGTGGGAGAGGTGCGTCTATGGTTTGGACTAGGCTTGAACCACACTGGTTCGGTGAGAGAACGGGATTGTGGAACCGACTCATCATGGCTTGTGTCATCTGGCTCTATCTGTAGATGTTTATGTTGCCTTGGGTAATGTAGCATATGAGGCAAATATAGTTCTTCTTTGCTCTTGCTATTGATGATTATATATAGATACATATATACACACACACGTGTGTGTATATATGTATCTATATATGGTTTTATGCGGAGACTTTTATAACTAGAGTTCGCTCCACCTCGTCAACAGCTCCTAATCTAAAGAGCAAAAAAATTTTCCAAATCAGTTTGAAAGAAATTTTCTCCAATCTAATCTAATAAATATCAAGTGTCTTTTATTTATATTTTTTAGGCTGAGAAGACCAATTCTAACTATCCTACTTGATCGTGACCATAATAGCACCCACCTACTGGAAGCTGCACAGTAGAGGCCTAAACTGTGGAAATTGAACCGTATACACCGTCTCAAGTCCGACTGAGCCATATGTAGCTTGATCGGGCCATTTTATTTTTTGCCGATTTCTATTTATTGTTCTTATTTTTCTGTATTGTATTATATTTCTATTTGAGTTTGTTGTTAAGAAATTCAAACGGTACTTCTTCTTCAAAAGCTTTCTTCTAGTGGTTGTTGCAACGTTCAAGCTAGTTGGTTTTTTGCCTGCTTCATAAATGGCCGCTATGTGCGGCCTATTTATTTATTTTTTTTTTTACAAGATTTAGAGTATTGAACCATTTTTAGCATATTATTTATTTATTATTTATTATTTTCTGCTTTATATTTTTGATTAAATTTGTTGTCGTTTAGCCCTTCCTCATATTGATTAGAATATAAATGGGGCGGTTTAATAATGAGAGACGATTTACTAAATTTAGCTAAAGTTTTTGGGACAGAGAGTAAGCTTTTGGCTTTTTCTGCCTTTGGTCCGTAAAGTGTCCCTCATGCCTCTTGGCTTTCGAGCTCTATGACTTAAGTGCTAAGTTTGTTGTATCCTTTGATTTCAATTTATCGGCAGCGGTGATCCTCTAAGCTTCTCTCGTCGCTTCCTGTCATTTAAGGCGGTTGTGGATGATGTGGCGGTAAATATCACGGTTTTATTCGGGGAAATGTTTAGGTAAATAAAATTCTCTATCCATAAATAAGTAAAAACTTCAGCTAATAACCATGTCTTTTCGGAAATTTCAACTTAATAAATTAATAATTATCTAGAAAATACTAGGTGCTCTCATTGTGTTCTTCGGGTGTTTTTCTAGTCCTATGTGTATATTATTTTTTAAAAACCATGTGAGAGAAATAATGGCCAATTTTTATTTATTTTTATTTATTTAGAAAATAATATCCATATAGGATCAAGAGAATGTTGAGTAATAATCTAACATCCCATGTGGACATGACATTGGACATGTTTATAAGGAGTGGGAAATCATCTCCTATTGAAATGGTTTTGTGAGATGACTTAGGCCCACAAATTTCTTCTTGGTATCAAACTCTACCACAAGATAAATGTGGGGCCCACACTGCTTAACTCATAACAATGACCAAAAAAAGTACTGGTCTACACGTGAAGAAGGAGGGTGTTGCATGTGAGGGAGGGTGTTGAGCTATAATCTCATAGTGAACGGGTTTTATAAGATAAGTTAGGCCCACGAATTTATTCGGAGAATACCAGAAGAACACATAGCAAGTGAGAGAAATAAGGGTAATTTTTTTTTTTTTTGCTTGTTTAGAAAATAATATCTACTCAGAACCATGAGAACACCAAAAGAATATTAAAAAAACACATAACATTCTCCAATAAAAAATAGTAGCTAAGGCGGTAAATAAACAAGTTAATTTGTTCGACAACTCGCTCCATATATGCCTATTTGTATAAACTCGACTCAAATTCAGAATGTTTAATAAATGTGCCGGTCTTAAACACAAAATTAAACTCGACTATTAAACGATTTATACTCGTATAAACTTGTACAATTCATTTTATTATTTTTATAGTATTATTTTAATTTCATAATTATAACACTTAAGTAATAAGGAATTCTCTTTTTAATATAATGGTTAGCTATAGCTTAAATTATTGTTATTATAAGTCTTTAATTAGGCAAGTTGAAAGATTTTTCGCTTTTGGGTTCAATTAAAACCTAGCTATATTGAAGAAGAGATAGGTCACAAGCTTGTCTGTCATTGCTGCATTGCATTGGCGTGGTTCCTCGTAGAAGTTGGAATCCCCCCTTCCCGATAAGATTTTTCAACGCTAAAGTTTGGATAACGACAAGAGCTCTGCTATACGTGTCTCTTCCCTGCCAAAACGGGATTTCAGATCGGGTGCAATATTATCATGACGCAATACTTATTTTTGGATAATTTATTTAAAATAAACGGTTTAAATCATAACAATATATATTTTTAAAAAGCTTTTGAATTTTTGTTGAGCCTGCTGAACCATCCCTGATTAGAATCGTGGGTGGCGCAACCACTCTCAATAATAATATGACGTGTGATAAACATCATCGGGAGTGGTTGCTGCAAACCTTGATTCTAATCTTCTCATTGAAAGTAGTTCGATCATCTCTGAATCATCTTTTTGCTTAATAAGATTGTCCGGCTATTCCAAATATGACCTACAAGTAGGGTTATCAATTTTTGATACGACCTGCGAACTCGACACGGAATTAAAATTAAGATTGATGATGATGACTCATTTAATTAAATGTGTCAAGTTAGAGTTAACCTATATAATCTTGTACTGATGCATTGACACGACCCGAACCAGACGCACTACATAATAGTTGGCAATTTTTGACATAATGTGCGAACCCGATATGAAACCAATGCAAAATTAGAAGGTTATAGTTAATAGGTCTGATTCATTTAATTAAGGGTTAAATACCCGTTTGGTACCTGAGTTTTAACACCTTTATTTTTTATTTTTTATTTTCATCTAGGTTTCATTTTGTATCATAAATAATACATAAGATATGGCTAAATAGTGAAAGACATTCATCCATCTTCCGTTAATAAAAATAACAGATTTTCACTAATTTTTTGCAACTAGGGGTGGCCGAATCACCCACAGGGCCTTCAGGGTGGTTGATGTAGATCGGAGTGCATTCCGAACCTATATGTTATTTCATGTTTTTGTCGTTTAAATGTCGTGACCGTCCAGACGGCCGTATGTCCCGTTCGGACGAGTGCCGTCAATTTGTTTTATTTTCTAGGCGACTTTATGCTGTTACTTTATTAGGGTTAGGGTTAGGGTTTTGAGAGTCTTTATTTCGTTATTTTATTATGTTTAGGGTTTTAGGGGTATTTATGTCATATTTTATTAGGTTTTGGGTTTTGGGCTATAAATATATGCTTATAATCTTCAAAGAAAGAGAGTTTATGTTGATTATTGATTTTGTTGAATATGAAATCTCGGAGTTGAGCGTTCTTCTTTCTTTTCCTTTAAAATCTAGAGAATATCTAGTTTTTGTTAAAAAGACTTCCTAGATCATTGATAGAATCAAGATCTAGAAGTATTTATCCACTACTTATTGATGTTCTTCGTTGCAGCCTACTAAGTCACGCTGCATCAGTGGTTTAGCCACCCCTAATTTCATTTTGATATGGATATTCGTTTTTTTTTTTTAATTTTTTTTATTAAGGAATATGGACGGAGGTACCATCTCCATATTTAGTCAAAACCAAGGTATCATAATTTAATCGGTCGGATTATGATTGATCTATATAATCTTATATTTATGTCTTTACACGACCCGAATACAACACATGAACACGAATTGCTACCCCTACCGACGGAACTAGAATTTTTACTTCGGGAGGAAAAAAGAAAAAAAAAAAATTGAGGCGGACCAAAATTAATTTTTAAGGGTATATTTTATAAAAAATAAAAAATAAAAAATTATTTTTTTGGGGGCCACTTTATTGCTTTGGGGGCCGAAGCCCCCCAAGCCTTAAGGTGGTTCCATCCTGCTTACCTACAAGATTGGGCTATAAACAAGCTGAGCCGAGCTGAGTTTTGGCAATCCTAGATCGGCTCGTTTTAGGGGGCATATAATTGAGCTGATCTCGAGCTTGAGCCGTGCTAAAAAATCCTTTCTCGAACTAGGCTTGATGGGCAATTATATTGGCTTGGGATCGAGCTTGGGCTCGCTAGAATGGGATATTCGAGCTGAGTCGAGTACTCGAGTGACTCAACTTGGCTCGAGCCCGAGCCCAGGCCCAAACCGAGTTAACAAGTCCCATGAGCCTTAAATGTGTGTCTCGGCCCGGTTAAAGCTTGTTTAGTGTTCAAAAAATATGGAAAATCAATGAAGAAAAACACAACTACATTCATTAGAAAAATGTTATATGAACATCGGCCATGTTACAAATTACAAGCAAATTCAAAATGAACCTAAAACAGAGATTACAAGTAATTTCAAAATGAATCTATAATAGAGATTATAAGTAAATTCAAAATGAACCTATAATAGAGATTACAAGGAAATTCAAAAAGAACCTAATTACAGATTACAAGCAAATTCAAAAATAACATAAATTATAGATTACAAGCAAATTCAAAAAGAACCTAAATTACAGATTACAGATTACAAGCAAATTCAAAATGAACCTAAATTACAGATAATAGGAAACTTCAAAATGAACACAAACTTAAAGATTGCATAAACAACAAAATACATATAAAATTACTACATTATAAATCAAAAGTGTGAAAATAAATCAATTTCGGTTGCCACAAATTGAGTCTCTGCATTAAATGATTTCAAATTAGTTACATCAAAAAGTTAAGATAATCAAATGAAAAAAAGAGATAAAAGATTAGACAAATGACCAAAATGCAAGTAAATTACAAAAATGTATCTGTAGACTATAAATCAATTTCAATTGACACAACCCTAGTTGCCACAGGCCCACACAGTCACTGCATTAATGAAAAAAAAAATTGTTAGATGTTTTTAACTCCCTTGCAAGATGTCAATGGAGCATTATCACTGAAGATTTGTTAATTAAAAATTTGGCATTGACTTTTAATGATTATTCAAAAACCAAATCTGCTAAAACAAGGGAGGGCAGAATGAACACAAATTGAGGCTTGATATAGGCTAATAGCTTAATACTATAGCTAAATAGGCTACACTTACATAAGAAACACTAAATTATGTACATCAAATTATAATAAAACCAACCAACTCTTATCCAAGAAGGTAACAAATAATTAGAATCAAATCATAAGTAAGAGCTAACAAGAAATATATGTACCATTGTACTAGTCTCAACTATTAAAAACTCAATAAGTAATAGAATCAACCCAAACTTCTAAAAGAAAAGGAAATCAATAAGATAAATTCAGACAATATGAAATCACTAAAACTATGACTGAATTCACAAAATACGGAAGTAGGCAAGCAGGGCAACTTTTAATGAAGCTTCTTACTCAAAGGGTATGCACTGCAGTCTGCTAGTCTGCATCCACAGAATCACAAAAAAATAAATAAATAAAATTGTGAGATAATTTTACTCCCTTGCATTTAGTTAGTCAAAGAGCTAGTCAATGGAGGTTCAAATAATACTAAATCAACTTAAAAACAACAAAAGGAAAATTTAACAAAGTATATTACCTCAATCCCAAGTCTCCATGCTGATAATAAAGCTTAAAACATGTTATCCAATATTCCAAGTTCCAACAAAGCCAAAGGTATAATAATTAATACAGAACAACATAACATCAAAATAAAATCTGATGTTCAAATTACATATTTAATAAGCAAAGGAAAACATAATCAGTTTTTTTCAAAGAATCAGAGAACAAATAGTCCCTGACATCATCACATTCACAGCAAGGTTGGCAATTCCACTTCCACAATCCACCATTTTCTACAAAAACACACACACAGAGTTAATAAGGTGAAATTATAACTAAAAAAGAGTTGATAAATCAATAAATTAAATATATAGCTATTCGAGATATTTTCTTAATGCCATGAAGTGCTCTAACCCAATCTGAACCACATAAGAGCATCTGGGCAATTTCAATTGATAATAATGCTTTATGGGGTTCAATAACTCTACCATCAGCACTAAAAGATGATTCTGAAGCAATTGTGCTTATTGGATCAACCAATATATCCCGTGCTATCTTAAATAAGATGCGGTACTTTAAGGTATTGGATTTCCACCATCCCAAAGCCTCAAAGTTTGCATTAGTATCTTCATTATTCTCACTATCACAAATGAATAGATCTTCTTCAATATAAATATCCAAATAAGTTTTTATGGGCCGGATCATGTCACTGCTTCTAATATGTTGCATAAACCGTGATCTACTAACAACAACTTTGGGAACTACCCCTGTAATAGAGGCAATTGAAATACTAGTAATGACTTCAACAGATTGTTGCATGATAGATGAATTATGGGCATCAATATAAACCTCATACAGATATTTCAAAACATTCAGCACATTACTAATTTGAATACCAGCATCATGCCATGAATAAATGATAGGAAAACAGAAATTGATCAACTTCATCTTGTATCTTTGATCCAACACAACAACTAAGGACATCAACAAATTGCATTCATCCCAATACTTATCAAATTTGTCACGCGTCTTAGCTACCATTGATCTTATATAATCATTCCTATCCATAAACTTCATGCCCATAATTTATTTCATTTTCCACACCTCAGGTAGAAACAAATTGGATGTAAGGTAGTCACTTCCAGAAACAACATTAGTCACATCATTGAAAACTGCCAAAACATGGTTCACACTCTCAAACTTATCCCAATATTCAAGATTTACCACCCACTAAAAAGCCTGATCTACTCTATGATATCTAGGGAACACTTTTTTAAACCTAATTGTAGTCTCCAACATCAAGTAGGTGTTGTTCCAACGTGTAGGAACATCTAAAATAAGTTTCTTGTAAGACAAATTCAAATGCTTCGCTATATCACTAAATACATTCAACCGCCTCTCAGAAGCCACTATATATTTAAATCCCCTGCCTCATAGAATCTATTATGTCCTTAATTTCTGCAAGTCCTACTTGCACCAACAAATTTGTGACATGAGCATAGCACCTAACATGAAATAAAAGCCCCCCAATAGGCAAATTACCCTTCAACTCAAAATCATCTCTCAAAATTCTAATGGCAGTGTCATTAGATCTTGCACTATCAACAGGTATTGTAAGTACTTTATCCAAAATGCCCCATTCAGTAAAAGAATCTTTTAAGACATTAGCAATAACTACACCCGAATGTGGAAGAGGTACATTACAAAAATTTAAAATCCTTTTTTGGAGGAGCCAATTAGAATCCACAAAATTGCAAGTGACCACCATATATGAAACCCTTTGGGAAGAGGTCCACATATCAGTTGTGATGTTTACCTTCTCAATCCCACTTAGAAGTGTTTTCAACTTTTTCTTTTCAGTCTTATAAATGGCAATGCAATCACTTCTCATAGTGGCACGACTAATTTTTTTTCTAGTGTGTTGTGCAAGTCCTCATGAACTTGTTAAAAAGTCCATGCTCCATCATATTAAAAGGATATTCATGTAGAAGTACCATATGGGTAGCAAGTTATCTAACCCTCCTCTCATTAAACGTAAAGTTTGTTAAGGTACCTAAACCATCATTGTCACAACGATGGTCAAATGACAAAGTCTTTTGTATCTTAATGCTATTCAACTCCATAAATTTCACACAAAAAGTTAAATACTTACTAAGGCTGGAGGTAGTACTTAATTTCCCTACAAGAAAGTCATTCCAGACTTTGGAAGTCTTTTGTCTTTTCTTCTTTTGGAAGGCAACTGACCCACTCGGGCTGCTTTCATCCCCAACCCCAACCCCATCCACAGATTCAACAACAACAGGAGAAACCAGGTTAATATGTTCATCTGGTGTACCTTCAGTTTTACCAGATCCAGGGGTAGGGTCGGCAGTAAGTGAATCATCTGGTGTTCATCTGGTGTACCTTCAATTTGTAAAATTTTAAAAATTGATAAATAAAATAATGGAACATGTGCACATTATACATAACAGAATACATTAATGGAAAATCATAAATTAATTAACAGAAACTACATAAGTTGTAAAATTTTAAAACTTGATAAATAAAATAATGGAACATGTGCACATTATACATAACAAAATACATTAATGAAAAATCATAAATTAATTAACAGAAACTACATTAATAGAATACATTATACATAACAGAATACAACAAACATTTACATTATTAATCATAGAGCAAAAATCAAAGCATAACTTAACATTGAGCATAAATTAAAGAGGAAGTGTGCATAACTTAACATTGAGCAGTGGGCATAACTTAACATAGGTAGTGTGCATTACTTAACATAACTTAATCAAAGCATAACTTAATCAGGGTTTCCTATTCATTAATCAAACTCAAAGCATAAATTAAAGCATAGATTTTTTTAGATCACAAATTAATCAGATGGGCATAATCACGTTGAGTATAAATTACTTAAGGAGACAGAGAATGCACTATGCTTAAAAGACTAGCATAACATAGGGTTTCCTATTCATTAATCAAAGCATAACTTAATCAGGGTTTCCCATTCATTAATCATACTCACAACATAAATTAAAGCATATATTTTTTAGATCACAAAATTTTCAGATGGGCAAAAATTAATCACATTGAGCATAAATTAATTAAGGAGGTAGAGAATGCATTATACTTAAGAGACTAGCATAACATAGGGTTTCCTATTCATTAGTCAAACTCAAAGCATAAATTAAAGCATGAATTAAGGAGGAAGTGTGCATAGCTTAACATTGAGCAGCGTGCATAACTTAACATAGAGCAATGTGCATAACTTAACACAGGCCGTGTGCATAACTTAATCAAAGCATAACTTAATTAGGTACATTATACATTATATATAACAGAATACAACAAACATTTACATTATTAACCAAAGAGCCAAAATCATAGCATAACTTAATTAGGGTTTCCTATTCATTTAGCATACATGAAAGCATAATTTTTTTAAAACCTCAGAGTCTCTGACAGACAACTAAATCTGTTGCAATAGGGTTTGTAGTTTGCAAATTCGAGCCACCAATTCAAGGAGGTAGTGTATGCAACTTCCTCTTTGAAATGTTAAAAACAAGCAACATTAAATTTAGAAATTAACTAAACAAGTTACAACCAAAGCAAAAAATAATTTAAGATATTGAATTTGAAAATTGAAAGTGTTATGGTTCACGAGCTTAGGAGTTACTAGTTAGGATAAACATAACTTAATTAGAGTATGCTTCCCTCTTCAGAAGAATCAGCACGTTTGTTTTCTCGAATCGATAATAAAGGCAAGAGCAAACAGAGTTACAGACATCAAATGAGCATCAGAGGATGGGGAGGGGGGATTTGGGAATGAATAAAAACCAAAGCAAGAGACTGGAAGCCTAGTACTCAAGTGTCATATCCATCAAGACCATCACCGTCAGATCAAGAGTCATGAGACTCTTGATGTTTGTCTCTGCCATCGGAATGGTATGCGCTAAGCCTAGGGATAGGAGAAGAGAAATCTGCCACACCACAACCACATGTTGAAAAAAAAAAAAAAAACTTATTCCACCATCTCGTGTCCACATCTATCAACGCATCCATTATGGCATTTGGATTTAGGATCTTCGAGCATGATTGGATCATAAAGGTACTTGGGGATGTAATCCACTTCTCCCCCCATATCTTCACGGAACACCCATTTCCAATTCTCCAAATCATCCCTTCTTTGATAACATCACCCACCCCTTGGATACTTCTTCATGCAAACGATGGTTTGGAGCCCACCTTTGCCTCCACAATAGATCAATTTGGACAGTATTTTGCCTTCAAAATTCTAGGGGTCAAAGAGCTCGGTTCTTTCATTAGCCTCCAGAATTGTTTTGCCAAGAGAGCCCTATTGAATTTAGGTCACGAAACCCCATACCTCCTTTATTCATAGGAATACACATCTTTTCCCAACTCCTCCAATGTATCCGTTTGTCATTCTCAAGATGGCCCTACCAAATTTTTTGCATAAGTCCGTTAATTTCCCTACAAAGAGCCTTTGTAAGTAAAAAAAATGCTCATACTATAGGTCGGTTGTATACACATTAAATCTAAAATTAATAACATAATCCATATAATGTTAATTATACCCTTAATTAGTTAATTGTATAATTTGTACACATTAAATCTATAATTAATAACATAGTCAATAATGTTAGTTATACCTTTAATTAATTAATTGCATACACATTAAATCTATGATTAATAACATAGTCCATAATTGCATTGCTGTGCGGGTTAGGTGATAAACGGGTCAAGCTCGTGAGCCCTAAACGAGTCGGACGATTTTTGAGTTAAATTGGTTGAGCTCGCGATCCCTAAACAAGTTGGGCGATTTGCGAGTTGAACTAGCGGGCCCCGTTGAGTTTAATTGAGCGAGCCAGGCATATATTATTTGCTAATCGAGCGGGTTTCAACAGTAACGAGCGAGCTTGTATAGTGTCGATCGAATTCGAATTTGAGTCAAGCTTACCCATATGGGTATCAAACGAGTTGTCGAGTGCATCAACTCATTTACAACCCTATATGAGATACTTGTATTATTATTTTTGTTCTTTTGATACCATAATGATAATCTGAACCATTCATTTATTAAAAAAACGCTCCACAAAATAAAATATTATACTAAATCCGTAAAAGGAGTGGTCTAAAATGGTGAATATGCCGAGGATGATTATTGCTGGCATCAAGGGCGGCGATAGTTCCCCTTTGTGGAACACCATGCATTTCTAAAAGCAACTGGTTAGTAAAAGCATCTCCTGCCAACGCACTTGTAGTGAGAAGAAATATCAATTTTGAAAAAATAACTCGTTGCAGGATGCATGGCAGATGGCAGAGGGCAGAGGGCAGATGGCAAATGATCACTTTGTAGTTGGCATTATTGTACGTAATAAATGTATTCTTCTTTTACCATGTGTTTTTTATAAATAAATATTCATTGTAATACAATATAATTACCTGCAGCCCACTGTTACGGATAAGTGATACCATTACTTTATGTGACATTTTCATTATACCCTTAAAAATAATAAAATTATAAGAACATTAAAAATAAATAAATAAAAAGTCGTCTAGTAACTAATATTGTAAACGAACTCAATTAACTTATGAAGTGAATAGCATTATCAAAGTTTTATTTACATAAAATCATAAAATTTCATAATATCGATCCGCTTGATTATTCTATCCTGAAAACATTTTCAAGCATTTTCTTAGGGCGGCTTGCTATTGGTGAGCAATAAATAATTCTATCCTGAAAACATTTTCTTAGGGCGGCTTGCTATTGGTGCTATTGGTGAGCAATAAATAATTCTATCCTGAAAACATTTTCTTAGGGCGGCTTGCTATTGGTGAGTAATATCCGCTTGATAATTCTATCCTGAAAACATTTTCTTAGGGCGGCTCCCTATTGGTGAGTAATATTCGCTATATATATATATATATATAAAGAAATATTAGGGGTCAATAAATTTTTCATATTTAATTCATATTCTTTTATAATTAGCTATTAAATTTGTGAAGTCCGCAATTGATTTATATGAGATATACATACGTTTAAAAATCTAATGGTTGATTTAGCATTCCCAGCAACTTCCTTGTCATTTTTTCTACATTTAATGATTAAAACTACTTTTTATTTCTTTATCTACATACACTTCACAATAGTTTCTCTTTATCATTTCCTATACTAATTAAATATTATTTCTTTACTTTTCTTTATTTTCTACTTTTTTAATAATGTAGGAGAGAGAATGAGTTTTTTTTTTTTTTTTTTATTAATTAAATAATTTTTTTATTTTAATAAGCACAAGGATTGTTACAGTGCAACCCTATACATTGGATTGTACTATAACCATCCTAATGTTTAGAGGTGATATAGGGAATCTGTTGTGATTTTTTTGACATTTTTCTTAAACTTAAGAAAAGGAATCACGTATAGGGAGTCTGCCGTGAATGCTCTAAGAGAATATGGGCAAAATATAAAAAATTTATCTACTTCCTAAAATTTCTCATATATATATATATATATATATATATATATATGAGTAATTCTAGAAGTACATCTTGAGTCTCTCCAAGAATGATGTGACTATTAAAATCAAGATTTAATCAAAATCTAATAATGATCAATTACAAGCTCAATGATAATTTTAATAGTCATATCATTCTTGAAGGGACTCAAGAAAAATACAAGGACTTCTATAATTATTCATATATATATATATATATATATATATATATAATAGAGAGATGGACTTGATCGAAAAAGAAAATAATAAAATGGAGAAATGATTTACTAAATTTAGTAAAAGTTTTTGGGGACAGGGAGTCGGTGAGAGTTGAGGTTTTGGCTTCTTCTGGTTGGGTCTGGAAAGTGTCCTTCATGCGCGCGTCTAGGGTTCTGAGCTCTATCCCTTAAGCGCTAACTTTGTTTGCATGCCATCGGTAGTGGTGATCCTCTAAGGTTCTCTCGTCGCATCATGCCATTGGAGGCGGTTGTGGATGCATTATGTGTGACGTGGAGATAATATATATGACCATTCATAAATGAACAAGTAAAAAGCCTACCAATCTTTTGAGAAGCCTACCGATCTTTGTTGTGAGAAGCCTACCAATTTTTTGGTGTTTTAAATCTTCTAATCCTTTCTTGAATTTGCTTAAAAAAAGAAAGAAGTAAAAGCTCTAGCCAATAACCATGTACTTTTGAAAATTGAAGAAAAATTATACTTTACCCTCTTAAAGATTTACCTGATTTTTAATTTGGTCTTCAATGTTTAAAAATTGATAATATTTACCAACAAAGTATAAAAAATTTACGATGAGACCCATCCATCAACAATTTCTGTTTTCTTTTACTAAAATTATTAAAAAGACCTAATTGCCCCTATATTTTTAAAAAGAAAAACAGGAAAGCAAGAAAAAAAAAAATATACAGAAAAAAGCAAAAAAATTGGGGGTGCCCGAGCAACCCCCGTTGGCCATTTAGGGGGGGTGGGGGTAGAACCACCCCTGATTTTTTTTTTTTTTTTCTTGATTTTGGTTTATTTAATTGGGGGCATTTTTGGAATTCTCTAAAAATAAGGGCAATTTTGGAAAGTTTAGACAAAAAAATGCATGTGCCTCGCATGTGAGCAATTTTCTGTCAAATTATACAAAAATTACTAATGAATGGGTCATATTCCGAATTTTTGATATTTTGTTGTGGTATATTGTCAATTTTTAAACATTAGAGGCTAAATTGAAAATTAGGTGAAACTTTGAGGGAGTGGGTAAAGTGTAATTTTCCTATTTTAAACAAATGGAAAACTAAACCTAATTGTGGCTATGGCAGTAAATTACCAAGTCCGTTTGACAACCCTTAGCTGCTCGTAGAAACTCGACTACGAGCAGAGCATTGAGGCAAGGAAATCTTATTTCTTCATATTTTTTCCTTTTATGCGTAGAGGCTCGTAGTTCCATGATTGAAAAAGCAAATGGAGAAGGGGTGTTGACGGGGTCCCAACACCAAAGAGGGGCCCTCGGATAAGCCATTTTTTTTTTTTTTTTTTTGCCAATGATAGCCTACTATTTTGTAGGGCTAGTATTTCACAATGGGACAACCTGGCGAATATTTTAAGAATATATGAAAATGCATCGGGTCAACGCCTCAACAATAACAAAAATTCATCTTTTTTAGTAGAAATACTACTTTGGAGGAGAAGGAGGCTATATTGGCGACAATTGGGATTTCAGCCAATCAACACTATGATACGTATTTAGGCCTCCTAGTTTTGATGTGGAGATCTCGAACAGCCGCTTTTAAAGGCATTATTGATCGAGTGTGGAAGATATTACACAATTGGAAGCTGAAATTTTTATCCCAAGCTGAAAAGGAAATTCTACTTAAGGCGGTGATACAGGCTATTCCCACCTATTGTATAAGTATTTTCCTTTTGCCAAAATCACTTTGTTCGGAAATAAATTCAAAAATGCGCAAATTTTGGTGGAGCCACCAAGAGAATGAGACTCAGATTAATTGGGTGAATTGGGGTAAGATGGGTCTTTCCAAAGCTTTGAGAGGTACGGGGTTCCGTGATTTTTATTTTTTTTAATAAAACTCTTTTGGCTAAGCAATGTTAGCGCCTTTGGAATCAGCCAGAAAGTTTAGTGGCACGGATAATGTGAGCCAAGTATTATCTGAGATTTTATTTTGGAGGCAAGGGTGGGTAGAAGGCCCTCCTTTGCATAGAGGAGTATCCACATCTCTTGTGGTTTAACAAAGAAAGGATTAATTAGGCGTGTTGAAAATGGCTCACAAATTCGGATACGGAAGGATAGGTGGTTACCAAATCCGAGTACATTTCGTGTCTGTTTTCCCAATACTGTGCTGAATTCGGATGCTACTGTAAGGGAATTAATTGATGAGGACTTGAAGTGGTGGAATGTGCATTTGTTGGAAAGAACTTTTTCCAAAGAGGAAGCTCTTCTAATCCAAACAATCCCCCTTAGAAGCACAAATCCGGCGGACATGCTTATTTGGAGAGGTACAGCAAATGGAGTATTTTTTTGTTAAAAGTGTGTATCATTTGCAGAAAGAGCTTGAATCCCGGGGTATAGCCGAATGCTCTTACACCAGGGGAAATAGTGAAATTTGGAAAAAAAAAAACTATGGTCTTTGCCAATCCCTAATACAGAGAAAAATTTCCTGTGGCGCGTGTGTCATGACATACTACCTACCCGAGAGAGTTTGCACAAAAGGAAAATTATAACTGATCATGTTTGTCCGCTATGTGGCTATATGGTGGAAACAGGTTTTCATATTTTGTGGCAATGCCAAGCAATAATGGATGTGTGGAGTATGGGAGGAGTAAAATTTCAAAAGAGCAATTTTACTCGGCCGAGGTTCCTACAGGTGGTGGAGTGCATGTTTCGGAAGTGTGATAATGAGGAAATGACTCTTTTTGCAGGGTTGGCCAGATGTATCTGGCTGAGACGTAACGATATTCTTCACAGGGGAATTTTCTCTCATCCCCAAGCGATCTTGTCACAAGCTACACGGGCTTTGGATGGCTTTAAGAAAGCTCAGGTCAATAGGGACGACGACATGCAAAACAGGGAGTATCAATGGTTGAGTTAATATTGGATGGCTCCTAGCTCGTGCTAGTTCAAAGTTAACCGGGACGCTTCGCTGGATAGTAAGACTCCCCAGTTCGTATGGGGAGTCTTACTCCAGCGGGGCCGAAGCCATGGCTGCATTATTGGCGATACAACAGTGTAAGGACTTGGGTCTCACCCATGTCCATCTAGAAGGAGACGCAAAAGGTATTATTGATGCTGTCAATTGCGAGGAAGCAGATAGGAGCCGGCTGGGACACGTTGTAGAGGACATCAAGGTGGAGCTCCAGGCATTCAATCAATGGCAGATGACTTTTGTGAAAAGAGCAGGGAACAAGGCTGCACATTTCCTTTCTAAATATGCTGTAAGACATGAAGTGGATAAACTCTGGCTTGAGCCTCCTGATTGTATTCGAGAGATTCTCCTATACTTGAGCAATTCGCTCTAGCTTCGTGATTTTCTAATGAAAAGTTGATCTTTGTCTCAAAAAAAAAAAAAAAAAAAAGAAAGAAACTCGGCTCAAATTCGGAACGTTAAATGAATGAGCCATTCTTAAACACAAATTAAGCTCAATTATTAAATGAGTTATACTCACATAAATTCGGCTTGACTCATATAAACAGGGATAATTCATTTTTATTATTATTATTTTGTAGTATTATTTAAATTTTGTAATTAGAGCAACTTAAGCAATGATGAATTCTTTTTCTAATATAATTGATATAGCTTGAATTCTTGTTATTGTAAGTTTTGATACATATGAATGTGTGCGCGCTTGTGTGTCTATATATATATATATAGATAGATAGAGGGAAGATGGGTGAAGATTGGTATCGGTGTGTTGTTAGATATGGCATGGGAGAGGTTTTGGCTACTTTGCCATCTGCAAGAGACCATATTATACCCAGCCAGATGTTGCAGAGGCACTTGCAGCACTGAGAGCAGCCCATCTATGTCGTGAGCTAGGCTTTTACAGGGTGGTTCTAAAAAACGATGCTCTTCAAGTGGCTAGTGTAGGGACTTAGGAAAGGGGGAAGGAGCTGGAGCTGCTATGGACATCTTATTGAGGAAGCTCGAGGGATACGATGTTAAGTTGTCTACAAAGATTGAAGGTTAATCATGTTAGACGACATCTCAATGGTGCAGCCCATTGTCTTGTGAAATAAGTGTTTTCTCTCATCGTGGAACAAGGTCTTCTTGAGAAAGTCTCCCACTGTATTTCAGACATTATCTCTGTAAAATATTATGCTTAATTATTCTTCGATCTATAGTAATCGCTATATTCCTTTCATATATATATATATATATAAAAACTTGAGATTGAATTATTTAAGATTCAAGTTAATTCATTTAACTAATTCAAACAATAAAATCTTAAGTATAGAGTACATAATGATATACATCACACTCTCATTCTCCGGGATATATGTGTTGTCATCTTTCATAATATTTGGTTTTTAGTTAGAGAAACCCACACCACATACATAAATTTTAGAAAAAGAAAGGTGACGCATAGAATTAGGCATGCTCAAAGATTTCTCCTTGTTGGGTTCAATTAAAACGTAGCTACAACGTCAAAGTCTAGATAACGACAATGTGCCAGCACAAGACCTCTGCTATATATATATATATATATATATATATATATATATATATATATATGTGTGCGCGCGCGCGTGTCTCTTTCCTGCCAACGTACGGGATTTTAGGTCGGGTGAAAAAACAGTAGTAACACCAAAACTGCAAAACAAATGACATAGTCAGGGGCATTTCAACCATATTCGGAGCCTTAACGCAAGGGACACAAACCAGGGCATGATGGTCACAATACGCTTCAACCCTACCCAAATCCCTAATACAACAACAAAAAAGAAGTTAAAGCGGAAGAGATATTAACAAGTTCCAAACTGCCCCTACTTAGAATTGTGGGCGGCGCAATCACTTCTAATAAAAATATGAGGTGGCATGAGCACCATCGGGGGATGGTTGCTGCCAACTCCGATTCTAATCTTTTCATTGAGTAGCTCGGCCACTCTTAAAAAAGACCTATAGCCACTTTTCTTTTTTTCTTTTTTTCTTTTCTTTCAATGCCGTAGTCATATTGGCTTTGTTTGGCAACCGACCAAATGACAAGGCACTATTCTTCAAAAAAATCACCTTTTCAATATTTTTATTTTATATATCACATCAGTTACCTTTTATTACTATTTAAATTAAAAAAAATTAATACAAAACACTTTTTTTTTTTTTTTTTACTTTAGTGAAAAAAAAAACGCTCCACCTGAACCATTCATTTAAAATAAAATAAGGTTGTCTAAAATGAATCTGCCAAATGAAGGTGCTGAAACTGCAGGCGGTTTGTTTGGTAGTGAAGGCTGGAGAGGTGGTATCAAGGGCGGCGATTGGTTCACTTTTGTGGAATTCCATGCTAAAAGACTAAAAGTGAGTGCTGCTTGGTAATTGCGCATTTAAGCATCTCACCGGCAACGCACTTGTATTGAGAAGAAATATCAATTTTGAAAAAATAAACTCGTTGCAGAAGTGCATGGCAGATGGCAATTGATCATTTTGTAGTTGGCATTATTATTGACGTAATAAATGCATTTTTCTTTTCCCATGTGTTCTTTATAAATAATATTCATTGTAATACAATATAATTACGTGCAGGCTTACATGAGTAATATATAATGGGGATTATAGCGGTCCCAAACGTTCACTATTAAATTTGAGATGGTCATGAATTTCGATTTATTAGTGATTTTAAAAGTCACATTACATTTGAAAGGGCTCTACTCCTCCTTATATCACTATTCATTAACAATCAACGTACTATTCATATAGCATTATATATCAAAGTTTCAAGTCCAATATTCTCATCACATTTATCATCACTACAAAAAACAGGTAAGTTTCTAACATGGCAAACAGTGTCTGTTTTTTGCCACGTCAGTAAATTCTGACGTGTGAAACAGACACATTAGGAAAATTATTTTCTGACGTGTGAACCGTAACCCGTCAGGAAATACTGACGTGTTAAAAATTGACACGTCAGTAAAATTTAGCTAAATATAATTTTTAAACAATTTATTTAATTAAAATTAAAATGTATTAATTTCTGAATTGACACGTCAAAATTTTCTGACATGGTAAACCAACACGTCAAAAAATTCCTTTCATTATTATAATTATATTATAATTAATTATTATTATTATTTTTGTTTTATTTTGTGTTGCATGTTTTATTTTGTTTTTTTTTTTTTTGTTTATACAATGTTTATTTAATATTTACATACTTCAATATGCCTAATAATGTTACTTAATTTTATTATTTTAAGTAGATTCCAAATTAATGAACGAGCTAAATTATAGGATAATGTTATATATATATCCTTAATTTAGGTTTGACGTACACGTACGTACATGTCATTTTTATAGCTTTGATTTTGAAAATTTGTTTTACAAAACCAATCATTCCAAAACATATTTTATATATATATAAACATGTCGATTTACTATTTTTGTACGTATAAAATGACATTTTAAATTAATTTGTATGCTATTGCAACTTGATGGATGAAAACACAACATCTTTTGTAAATACTATATATTAAGTTACAAACCTTTTTTTTTTTCTTCTTTGATTTTATAAAAATACTTAGAATGCATGTTAGAACTTTTGCTATAAGTTAATTACAATATATATTACACTTACATTAATTAAATACTACTTAATTAGAATATTATATTTATAGGATATAAGTATAACCTACTTATATATATATATATATATATATAACATATATTATATAATATACAATATAACTTATATATAGTATACAAAGCTTATATTATATATATATATATATATATATATATATATAATATATAATATATATGTGTTCTGACGTGCCAAGTGGCACGTCAGGCGTGGCCTTGGGAAGGCCAGCAGGCCATCGGCCACGCACGCCCCAATGGGCTGATATTTTTCCGATTTTTCCCTCTTTTTTTTTCTTTTTTTTTTTTTTTTCCTCTATCTGCTACGCTTCTCCCGCCTAGCTCTCATTCCTTCTTCCCTTCCCTGGTTTCTCTTCTCTACCAAACTCCTCCGGCGCCCACACGTACGTACAGCTAGCTCCCTCTCCCGCGTGCTCTCTCTCTCTCATCAGCTCTCTCTCTCTCAGCTCTCTCCGGCCAGCTCACTCCTCATCTCCAGCGTGCTCCATCACTTCGCCGTTGCCGTCTCCGGCGGTTCGCCCAGCGAAACTCCTCCGTGATCAGTTCTCCGGCCGCTCTCCTGCAGGTATATATATATATATATATAGTTTTATTTTATATATACTGCATGTTTTAATATTATATATATATATATATATATATATATATATTGTGTTCTTTAATCAAATTTATGTAGTAAAATATCATGAATCGGTATCATGTTTGGTTAATACAATATTGGATTGATTGAGTTTGTATTAATTGATGAAGGTGTTTGTTTTTTTATTTATATATATATATTATTTAGTTATTGTACGTTGGTTGTATATGCACATGCATGCATGCAAGCTAGATGATGTTTTTCATGGTAGGTAGGTTTTTGTTTCATAATAAAAGACGTTTTTTAAATGTGGCTTCTTGTTTTATTTTTTTTTTAATTTTTTGTTTGATTAGCTGAAAAATGTTGGCTTATTAATTAGTAAATAATTTATACAACATTATTTCAATTTTAATCATTTGACCTTCTAATTAAGTACGTGTAGTACGTGGTGATAAGTATAGAGATTTAATTTCAAACTTATTGAGACGTAAATTAAATCTCTTATTAATTTGTAAGTTATACATTCTCATGGTAGCGAGGATTCAATTCAAATTCCATGGATTTAATTGAAAAAAAATTTGGCAAAAATGCAAACATTGTGAAACTTAGAGAGACTCCAAATGAATACATACTTTGGTACTATCCCCTTATTTTTTTAT
Source organism: Corylus avellana (assembly GCF_901000735.1). Classification (NCBI taxonomy): domain Eukaryota; kingdom Viridiplantae; phylum Streptophyta; class Magnoliopsida; order Fagales; family Betulaceae; genus Corylus; species Corylus avellana. The sequence goes on from NC_081542.1 coordinate 38,807,218, forward strand.
AACAAATTCATATCCATGAATATTATTGGATATGAATATTAATTAAATAACTAACCTACCCTAGTTATTTAATTATTTTAGGGTCCTCGATCATATATAACAAATGCATATATATATATACTCGCATGAATATGCATTATATTTGGACATAAAAAATTTAAACCTATATGATAATAGGTTTATATTTTTAACGTGGTAGAAATATTTAGGTTTATATATATGCATGTGCTTGAAATGAGGTATATATTTTTTAAGTCTTCTATATTGATTCGTAATTTATGTACGTAGCAAAAAATGGACAAGAGTTAGATGACAAAGTCTAGGGGTTCCAGGGAATACAGAGACGGGTGTAGACTGTTCGTGGAGTTTGCAGTTGGTAACTATAGAACCCCTGATGGAAAAATCAATTGTCCTTGCAAGATTTGTCGAAATTATCGGCGGCACCCGCCAGATGTCGTTTTCGACCACTTGACAGGGGGAAAAGGAATGATGCGAGAATATACATTATGGTACTATCACGGTGAGAAGCATGTACAGGGACCTGATACAGGATCTAATTCGAATCGTCCCGCCTCATCAGATGCGGGTGCAACCGCAAATCAGGGTGGAGACATGCACGCAATGTTGCGTGACTTATTTGGCATACACGAAGTGGTTAGGGAAGACAATTGTGAGCCTCAAGTCGTGGTGGAACGGGGTGAAGAAATTGAAAACGAAGAAGCCGCTGAAGGTGACGCAATAAAGTATTACGACCTTATGAAAAAGGCGGAGAAACCACTTCATAACGGAACAAAACATAGCAAACTAAGTGCGACTGTACACTTGTACAACCTGAAGTGCGTTGGTGGACTTAGTAACGCTAGCTTCTCGGCCTTCCTAGAGTTCATCAACCAGTTGCTGCCTGAGGGTGATGAAAAGCTGCCAGGTAATACATATGAGGCGAAAAAGTTTTTACGAGATATGGGACTTGGGTATGAGAAGATACCGGCGTGTCGTAATGACTGTATGTTATTCTGGAAGGGCACAAAGGAGTTGGATTCATGTACCGTATGTGGAAAATCTAAATGGATGGATGCAATCAATTTAGATGAGGATGGTCAACCTATATCGTCGGGCAAGAAACGTCCGGTGAAGGTGTTACGGTGGTTTCCACTTGTACCACGACTACAGAGGTTGTTTATGTCAGAGCATACTGCACGCTTTATGAGGTGGCATGCAGAAGGCCGCACAAAGGACGGCGTATTGAGGCATCTGGCTGATGGCGAAGCATGGAAGTCATTCGATAATTTGCATCAGGAGTTTTCAGCAGACAGCAGGAATGTAAGGCTTGGACTAACGTCGGATGGATTTAATCCATTTGGAAACATGAGCACATCTCACAGCACTTGGCCTGTACTGCTTATGCCCTATAACATGCCTCCTTGGATGTGCATGAAACAGACATCTTTTATACTATCATTGATTATTCCAGGCCCAAGTTCACCTGGAATGGATATAGATGTCTACCTTCAACCCTTAATTGAGGAGTTACAAGAACTATGGAACGTAGGCGTGCGCACATACGACGTCTCAAAGAAAAATAATTTTGTCCTACGAGCGCAGTTGATGTGGACAATTAATGACTTTCCAGCATATGCAGATTTGTTTGGATGGTCTACTAGGGGTGAGAAGGCATGTCCGTGCTATATGAACTCGACAAGGTCGAAGTGATTAAAACATGGTCATAAATGGTGTTATATGGGGCACAGGCGATACTTGCCCATGGATCATCCATGGAGGAGAAACAAAAGAACATTTGACGGCAACGTAGAATTAGAGTGTGCCCCTAATGTGCCAAGTGGAGTCGAAATCATGAGCCAATTAGAAGGGATAGTGTTTGGGGATGAGAATGCTGGTCAGGCAAGGGAGGCTGCGAAAGAAAAAGGAAAGAAGTAGAAGACGAATACTTCTAATGTAGTGTGGAAGAAGAAAAGTATTTTCTTTAGGTTGCCGTATTGGAAAGATAATTTATTACGGCACAACCTTGATGTTATGCACATAGAGAAAAACGTGATGGATAACATACTTGGTACAATACTGGACATTCCAGGGAAAACTAAGGACAACTTCGCTGCCCGCTTAGATTTGCAAGAAATGGGTTTGAGACGTACACTGCATCCCTACCCTAGCGAGAATGGTAAGACCTATATGCGGCAAGTTACCCACACGATGTCCAAGGATGATAAGACACATTTTTTGAAAGTGTTACAAAATGTAAGGGTGCCCGATGGATATGCCTCGAACATTTCCCGTTGTATACGACTTAAGGACTGTACGATATCGGGGTTAAAAAGTCATGACAGTCACGTACTGATGCAGCAACTTCTACCTATTGCATTGCGTGGATCACTTCCAAGCAACGTGGTTAGACCTCTTGTTGAGATGTCTGCATTCTTCAGGAGACTATGTTCAACGACATTGACACAAGATGATATTGACCGACTATAGTGTGACGTCTGTATCACGTTGTGCAAGATGGAACAGGTTTTTCCCCCTAGCTTTTTCACAAGTATGGTTCATGTGGTCGTACATCTTATCAGTGAATGTCGACTCGGTGGACCAGTACAGTATAGGTGGATGTATCCGGCAGAGAGGTAAAATTTGTTTACGGATATTTCATATTTTATGGTTTAATTCTAATACAAGACAAGTACTAACTGCACTGATTGATTATATTCGTTCATATTTAGGAGCCTTGGAGTTTTCAAATCTAATGTGCGTAACAAAGCAGCTCCTGAGGGCTGCATTGCGGAGGGCTACATAGCTACTGAGTTGGTGACATTCTGTTCGAGATATTTAGATAATACACTAACATTTCACAATAGGATACAAAGAAATCCGGATGGTTCAAAGGGACATGGAACACGAGTCTGGCTCGACCGAATCACAATGACACAGATACACCGGTATATTATGTTTAATTCGGACGACTTTCTTCAATTGCGGACGTAAGTCGAGGTCCTTCTTCGCCATATTGTATGTTGAATGAATTTGTAACATTTCCTGTATCGAATTATAATTACTAACATTTCGAATTGTAGAATGCACATGGATACACTTAGGGGGCGAAGAACAGAGGATCAGTTACAAACCCAACATTACGAGCTGTTCTGCGACTGGTACCGTGACTACGTAAGAATGACGTGCTGTTAACAAAAGCAATTGTCGGATTATATTTGCATGCATAATGTTTTCCAAATCAACTGAAACACTTTTTAACCAAGTGTTAACATTGTATTGTAAATATTCGCAGGTCGATCGATTGGATGATCGATCTAGGAAGGAACTTGGTGAGAAATTGATAATGCATTGTAGAGGGCCGCGGGAGTCAGCAGTCAGATACAATAGATATGTGGTTAATGGTAAGTTGTTTCGCACTATTGCATCTGATGCCGGAAAGAGGACTCAGAACAGCGGGGTGTGTGTGCCGACTGTTGATGGCGAAACGTACTACGGGAAGTTAACAGAAGTACTTGAGATTGAGTACTACGACAGGACTACGTACGTTATGTTCAGGTGTGATTGGGCAGACACAACGAGGGACAAGGGGTACAAGGTGGATGAGTATGGCATGATACAAGTAAACTTCAAAAACCTTGTTCACACGGGAGAATTGGTTACTGATGAGCCGTACGTGCTAACTTCACAAGTTGATCAGGTATTTTACGTAGAAGATGGTAGATACCCGGATTGGGTTTGTGTCGTAAGGACCAAACCAAGAAATATATACGACGTTGGTCAGAGTGAAGGGCATCAAGATTCTTGTGCCAATTATCACGAGTGTGAGCCACTCATATTGACCAGAAATTGTGATCACGATCTGCAGGACCATATCCAATACGTCAGACCCGACTTAGATCCAATTGAAGCGTATGTGATTGAATAAAAGCTGAATATATATAAAGTGGTAGATTGGTAGTTGTTCACTATATGCATACATATATCTTACTGGGTAAAATCTGGTACATATCTTATTTCATACGTGTGAGTCATGCATATATAACGTAGTGAATATTTCATACATTGTATACGTGACTAATTGAATTTGTGGTATTTTTCGCAGGATACTATGAGTCATAGGGGGAAGAGAAGAGCACACAGGGGCTCCTCTATAGTGCGACAGCCTATGGAGCTTGGGTCGTCGTCAGCCCACCTTGATGATAGCGAGCAACAAGACGTTGCTCAGCTTCTGAGCATTCAGGACGGATATCGACCGGTACTTCCAGACGATATGGAAGGGGAGATCCCTCTCCATAATCCATACGGTCGGGCAGGCATGGCCTAGATGGGGTATCTGCCAGAGAGCCAGCTTGGACAGAGTACCCAGGGACATGTAGAGTAGCTACATAGCCAGCATAGCGCAGGTATGGCCGAAAGTGTTATTCGAAAGATTGCAAGTTTTTTGGAAATTTTTAACTATATTGGTGCGATATCAATGATATTATTTAACTACAACAACTTCGTATAATTCTAAATATTGTAAAAAATATAGCAGGTCCCGACGACAGTGAGACATCGGCCGAGGAAGACTGTATTGGTGCGACACAGGACACGGCTGACCCACAGCCAACCGACCCTGCTCCCGACGACCCGTTACGCCATCAGCAGGTCCGCACCATAAGTAAGTAGATATGTTTGAATGTCGTGTATATATGTCTTAATTTTGTTGTAATTAATATTGAATTCGATATAACTTACAATATCGGTAATTTTTTAATCTGTTAGGTACCGATTCAGATGGAAACGAAGTTATTGAGGTGTTTACCATCCGTAACTCGCACAGGTTGCCGGGAGTTCCCGCCGGCAAGCGGATCATAATGGAGTACAATGCAGCATGCCAGCCCGTCGGCTTTAGCTCCATGAGGTTTAAACGGATGGCTAGAGATATCATAAGGAGCTCCAATTATGTCCGAATACCGGACAATTGGACGAAGGTACCGCGGCGTACCAAAGAGGATATTTGGGACGCATTGATGGTATGTGTTGCATATTATGTAAAACATTTATAATGTATATATGTAAAACACTGTATGTTCTATTTTTTCGGCAGGCCATACGTCTAGGCAAGTATCCTACTCGTGCAGAGAGTTACATCCACACGCACACGAAGGCGAACAATACATATCCGAATCAGATAGTGGAAGAGAGATGTGTATGCTACAATTTAATTCTTTGTTTATATATTTGATAAATAATATTTGCAATTAACATTTGTACGACCCACTGACCCAATAATTAATGTAACATACAGAAAATGATGAAAGAGCTGATACCCACCGATCCTGCAGCGTCGGCTAGCATCACAGAGGGAATGGTCAAGTGGGCGCCCAACGACGCGTATGCACAGGCGCTTGGAAACAAGCCTGAGTACGCCGGTAGGGTTCGGCAGGCTGGATCGAATATTTTGCCCGTGCGGGGCTCCATATGCTCATACTATATACCATCACAAGCACGGTCACAAAACACCAGCCACTCCATGATATCACAAGAAACACTTGACAGAGCTCTTGAGGCGAAGAGGGCGAAGCACAAGGAAGAGATAGATGCATTGGTGGCCGCGAACAATGCACGTCAGGAAACGTTTGACGCCCGATTGCGCCAGATCGAAGCAATGATGCGGTTCAGCTCTGCAGCAGAGGGAGCTTCCCCACACATTGCGGTGGTGCCATCGTCGATCGACGGCGAAGCAGGTACTGACATTTTTTAATGGTCAAATGTGTTTTTAGAACGTTACCTATATATATGTGAACTTTTAAAATCTGTATATATGTCAACTTATAAATTTAGAGTATGGATATATATGTTGTATTCATTCTCTAAGTTAATGATGAAAATCTTGTTTAATTTGGTTTATATATTATCGTTGGTTTGATGGTGGATGTGGGTATGTACGAGCTTTGCATTTGAACTGTTTTATTGGTATTAGGAGATCAATGTACAACTATGGTCCTTGTAGAATATTAACAATCTAGTGTGAGAGTATGAAACGTTCAAGTCTTAACTAGATGAATATGATAATTTTATGGAAATAATATAATATGATTTGAATATATGTAAAGGTCCTATATGTTAATATCCTCAGCAAATTAAAATGTTAATATATATCTCACTTAATTACCATGGCAAAAATGAAGCGCATCTGCTCATGTCTGTTCATATATTTAACGTCAACATTGATTGCTCTGTGGAATAAATTTCTGTTTTATTTTTTATATGCATTTTTTGCTAATTAACTTCATCATCGTTTTACCTTTTTTGTTATATCATTTGTTTAGGGTTTTATATCATTTACTGTGTTAGACTCAACAACTGAGTTAGGTGAATATTTCGACATTTTTCATTTTAATTTACATAGTGAATATTGTTTGGTGATTGTTTGTTTTTATCGTTTGCAGGTGATGGAGCTCATGGAGAGTATGGTCAATAATCAGCATTTTTCCGTCTGGTTCGCCATTCATACTTGTATAAAAGTTACTTTGTTGATGTAATTATATTTATGATATCTGTTTTGATGATAACAGAGATAGTTTTTTTGGTAATTGTGGTTCGTTAATTAGTGACACTTGGTATATATGTTATTTTGTAAGTGTAACCTATTAGGATATGACTTAATTATGTTATTTGTTTACATTGATGGAAAAATAGCTAGAATTATTTGCAATGATTGATGGATACATTGTTTATCAGGTAAATTGTAATCCAAAATTCAGGTATAGTTCCGAAAACTCAAAAAATAAAAAAGCGGGGGGGGTGGAAAAAAAAAATAGAAAAACTGGCCAAAAATTCTGACGTGTCAAAATGTGACACGTCAGAAATTTCTGACGTGTTACCTTCTAACACGTCAGAATTTATTCTGACGTGTTAGATTGAGACACGTCAGAAAATATTCTGACGTGTCACAGTTTGACACGTCAGAAAAAATTCTGACGTGTCACATTTTGACACGTCAGAAAAAATTCTGACGCTTCAAATTTAACACGTCAGAATTTTTTCTGACGTGTCATAATTCAACACGTCAGAACCTTTTGACATGTCGAAATTAAAGCGTCAGAAAAAAATTTCTGACTCATATAATGTTCACGCGCGAAACACGTCAAAAAAGCCCCGTCAGAAACGTTTTCTGACGTGTCAAACTACTTGACACGTCAGAAAATGTGCGTCAGAAAAAATACTTTTTTTTGTAGTGTATCCTTGTGTAAGGCAATTGATATCAATAAGAAGTATGCAGTGCAATATATATCTATATAAGAGAAATGCTAGGTGCGATTCTAGTATTTTCCTGGTTCTAGGAGGATATCATTTTCTACACAAAAAAAACAAAAAAAACAAAAAAGAAATTGAGCATTCTTTTCCTCACTTGATTTTTAGAAAATAATATCCATTTAGAACCAAGAGAATACCATGCGATCATCTAGCATTACCCTATAAATAATTACATGATAAATCTTGCCAACAGTGTCTATTGACTATCTACAATGTCATGTGATAGAATTTATTTTTTTTCAACCATCTTTTATCAATTTCTGTAGTTGATAGATGAATCAACTACTAAATTTATGTAAGATCTACATGAGTTCACAAATCTAATGATTGATCTATTGAATTTGTAAAAAAGATAGTTAAAAAATGGTTGTGTAGTATGCCTATTTTCTTTGCATCTCATTGGATCTTGGCCCATATGAGCTCACATTAAGCTTTTTGTTCCTCCTGCACATGATCTCTATTTGCTTCATTAATGGTTTTGAAGGCCAAGCTCAAACTCAAATTTTTAATGCTTGTTGCATCATATTTATTTCATTAAAAAAAAAAGAAAAAAAAAAGAGCATTTTTGTATTCTAACTCAATCATCCACATTGAGTTTGACGGAAAATGTTATAACAATGAGATGTTATAATAATTTTCTTGGTCAGCTATGATTTAGTTTCCTTCTATGTCCATCATCAATCCTTTACCTTATTTGGTCTACATTTTCTCGTTTACCATAGTTAAATTTCTCTATAAATACTACACATGGTAATACAATTAATTATACACAGTTTAATCTAGTAAAGATGTAGCTCTATTTTTGTGTTCTCTATTTTTCTATCCGATTCTGCTCTTTTTTTAACATTTTATGTATTTTATTATACATTTCTACATATAATATCAACAAAGTTTATCAATTGTACATGTATTTCATATAAGTTTTTTAATAGAGCCTGTAAATATATTTTTATTATATATTAATTTAATAGACTCATTCTCTTGTCATCATTATTGTGCAGGTCAACGAGGGGGTAATCAATTCAATTACGTAAACTAGTCTTTCAAACCCCCGTGCTTGATTTTTTATTTTGTGAAGTAGATAAATAAGCATATTATTAAAAATAAAAATAAAAATGAATATACAACAAAATACGGAACATCTTCCCAAAGCAGGGGTGTCAAGGCGGTTAGTAAATTTCATTAATAACCGCTAACTGTAACCGCCTTAGCGGTTAGTAAATTTCACTAACCGCAACTGCTAACCGCTTAGCGATTAACGGTTAGCGGTTAACCGCCGGTTAGCGGTTAGTGAAAGAGATAACTGCCCGCTAACCGCTTTTTCAAAATTTGGTTTTTTTTTTTTTTTTTGGCTTTTTAGCTTTTTTTAGGACTTTTTGGACTTCTTTTTTTTTTGGGGGGTTTTGGACCTTTTTGAGCTTTCATTTACCCTCTTTTTTTTTAAATTTTTTTAATTTTTTATTTTTAGCGTCTTCTTGGGCCCAATTGCTATAACAAGAGCCCATATTGAAAAATCAAAAATCAAAAATTTACATTTACTTGTACTTTAAAAAAATTTCCTTAAATATTAAATTATAACCGGTTAACTTTTTTTTTAAAAAAAAAAAATTTAACACAACATCTAAAAAAAAGTTCAGAATTTGGACAACTATCACAACATATAATGATAATACATTAATACTTAAATTGTGTTTATAAGTAACACATTGGTCATTGTTTAATTCAATGTCAATTACTTAATTTGATATTATACGAATCATATCATCATTGTACATTAATAATATGATTCACTTGAAGTCTTGAATAAAGTATTTGGATTGTCATTGAATCATATGATTAAGTATTGATATTATACATTTATATTATTCATATGCATATGTAGACTTATATAGACTTATAAGTTTATAATATACATTGGAAATAAGTCTCTAGATATTTAATTGTTGTATTAGTATGAATTTTTATATTTATGAGTTATGTCATATTATATATGTATAATTTGTTATTATATAATCAAATGATTTAATGATCAATTGATCATGTGATATAATCATATAAATTATAGTGATAATATATTAATACTCTAATTGTGATTTAATTATTTTTAAAAAAATTGTGATTTAATGATCAAGTGATTATGTTATATGTATAAATATTTTTATAATTATAATTATAAAAATATATTATACAAAAAGGCGGTTAGCGGTTACGGTTAGTAAACCCAATAACCGCTAAACCGCTAACCTCTAGGCGGTTAATACGGTTAAGTGGTTAAGCGGTTAACGGTTATAGCGGATAGCGAGCAGTTTTTAACCGCCCACATTGACACCCCTAAGCACACCATGGAATCAATGTACCTCTCAGCAAAATGAGACAAAAATTTTGCGCATCAGCATATTGTACAATGGGAAGCTATAATCATGTACACAAGTTACCTACTTCCTATCGACTCGTCTTGAACTCAATCCCATGCGTTTTAGTCGGCAAATGAATCAAACATTACTGATCCGATGAAGCCCAACTCTTAAAAAAAGTTCGCCATAGAATTGTAAGTAACATACCAAAATAAGTTTTTGTTGGATCGTACATTTGATTATTTCGTCTAAAAATTAATTGGTATCTAAAGAAAAAAGCTAAATAATTTTATGATATTTGAAATTTTATCTTGCAAGGCATATTTTAAGAACCGTCCAAGCAAGGACGGAGCCGAACTTTGGTATGAGTAAGGCCGTAAGGGTCAAATGCCAAAAATTTTAGTGGGTAGTAGTCAATAGGCAAAAATTTTAGTTGCTTTGTTTTTTTCCCTTAATTATTATTATTATTATTATTATTTTTCCTTATGTTGGGGGCCATATCCTACACCCACTACCCCCTAGTTTTGTCCTTATGTCCAAGTGAGCAGAGTGACATTGTTGCACCTCAACAATCCCTCCCTCAACATGACACTCTTGCAACTCGAACCCATGACATTGGCTTTCATACTATTTGTTAAATCGAACCTTTGGTCATCTCATCGAAAAACCAATTGGTGTCAAGTGAGGGATGTTAAATCCTTTTATGGCATTCAAAATCGCATATCACAAGATATGTTCTAAGAGTCGTCCAAGTGAGCAGAGTGACATTGTTATAACTTGTTAAGGATAAAGATAAGTCTCAAGATAATCTCCAAGTTCAAATTCAAAAGAGTCTTCAAGATAAAGCTTTTCAAGATAAAGATTATAAGAGGAGTTAGAATTTAAATTATATGTTTTAGAATTCAAATGTATTTCATATTTTTTAGAATTCAAATGTATTCTCAAATCTGTAAATTGTTATCTATTGTAACAACTTTAATTATAAATACAAAGCATATACTAATGTTAAGGTAAGGCAGTACATTTGAAAATACTTCTGATTATCAAAATTTTTATGGTATCAGAGCTATTTTTTTGACTCACGTCAGTTTTTCTTTCCTGCCACCCATTTTCATTTTTTTTTCTTTTCCCATCTCACTACCCATTCAAATTTTTTTTCCTCACTCCTCTCAACCGCAATGACTGATGCATCATCTTCCATTGTGGTTCCCACCCCACATGCTACCATCACCACTACAGCCACCACTATTCACACTTCTGTTACTCACAAGCTTTCAAAAGACAATTATCGTTTTTGGAAGGCTACTATTGTGCCCATTCTCAAAGGCCACTCTGTCTATGGCTTCGTTGATGGCACTGTCAAACCTCCACCCCAAATCATTGAAGTCGTGTCCTCCACCATTAATGGAGTTGAAACTGTCGAAAAGCAACAAAATCCAACATATGCGACATGGAACCAGTAGGACCAACTCATCCTGGGTGCTCTTACATCCTCCTTAACGGAGTCCATCCTCACTTATGTGCTCAAGTGTACCACTTCCCATGATCTTTGGTTCACTCTTGAACGCCTGTTCACCTCTCACTCTCAGGCTCACCTTATGCAAGTTCATCTCCAACTTGCTACCCTCAAGAAGGGTGATTCCTCCGTCTCGGACTATTTTCAGAAATTCACAGGCCTCATGGATACTCTTGCTGCCGTTGATCAACCACTCAATGATTTTAAGCTCACGGCACATTTCTCCTTGCCGGCCTTGGGTCTGACTATGACTCATTTGTCACATCTGTTACCACCCGTGTGACTCCTATGACGATTGATGATCTATATGGGCATCTCCTTGCTCAGGAGCACCGTCTTTTTCACAATGCTGCAACACTAGATGCTGCCCCTGCAGATGCAAACTTTGTGACTAAAAATAGGCCAACCCGTGGACGTGGAGGCAACCATTCTCCATCCAATTTTAATTATGGTCGTGGTGGGAGATACTCCCAGCAAAATCGTCCACCTTACCAATTTGGAAATTAGCGTGGCAGGGGGTGTGGTGGACGATCCTCTCATTCTCAGTCCCAACTTTTTTGTCATGTATGTCTAAAAGCTGGTCACGGAGCTCTCAGATGTCACCACCGATTTGATGATTCTTTTCAACAAGAGCATACATCAAATGCTCATGCCTATGTTGCTACACCTCCCTCCCTTATGGATCACAATTGGTACCCAGACTCTGGGGCCTCGCATCACATCACTTCGGATCTTGCCAATCTCAACTTGAAGGCCAAAGAATATGGTGGTTCTGACCAAATCCGTGTTAGTAATGGTATTGAGCTTTCTATCAAGCATATTGGGACTGCCCAAATTTCTACCCTTTTCTCTTCAATTTCAATTAAATAATGTTCTCCATGTCCCTCAAATTCAGAAAAACCTATTGTCTGTGCATCAATTTACCAAAGCTACAAAAACTTATTTTGAATTTCACCCATATAAATTTGTTGTGAAGGACCAAGTTACGGGGAACACTCTTCTGCAAGGGCAGAGTAATCACGGGCTCTATATCATTCCTCCTTTTTCATACGTCAATAAGGTGTGTGATCCAACTGCTTTGGTGGGTGAACGTGCATCTATGTCAAGTTGGCATTCCCGTTTGGGTCATCCGGGCTTTAGTGTCGTTCGTCGTGTCTTATCTTCATTCAAGCTTCCATTTCTGCAAAATAAAAAGGACTCTATGTCTTGTGCTGCTTGCCTTGGATCCAAGAGTCATCAACTCCCTTTCTCCAAGTCTCTACATCGTAGTAAATTTCCTTTACAATTAATGTACACAGATGTTTGGGGTCCTTCTCCCATCTGTTCAAAATCTAGTTTCAGATATTATGTTTCATTTATGGATGATTTTAGTCGCTATTCCTGGCTTTTTCCAATTATGCACAAAAGTGATGTCTTTGATATTTTTGTTAAATTTCAATCTTACATTGAACGATTTTTTAACAAAAAAATCAAGTCTGTCCAATTTGATTGGGGAGGTGAATGCCGCTCTCTCCATAAATATTTTCAACAAAATGGCATCACTCACAGACTATCTTGTCCTCATGCCTATCAACAAAATGGGGCTATTGAAATAAAACATCGACACATTGTCGAAACTGGATTAGCTCTTCTCTCTCATGCATATGTTCCCCTTTGTTTTTGGGAAGATGCTTTTGTCACGGCATGTTATCTTATAAATTGAATGCCAACAAACACTTTACAAAAAAAATCTCCATTTGAAATTATTTTCAAAATTCAACCTGACTACAATTTTTTGAAGGTTTTCAGTTCAGCCTGTTGGCCAAACTTACGACCCTACAACACAAATAAGTTGCAACCTCGGTCTGTCCAGTGTCTCTTTCTTGGGTATAGTCTTTTACACAAAGGTTACAAATGTTTGCATATTCCAACCGGTAGAGTTTACTTCTCACAAGATGTGATATTCCAAGAAGAAATATTTCCTTTTTCCCAGGCTGAAAAATCGCCTTCTTTGTCCTCATCTAATGCATCAATTTTGGGTCCAGCTCCTTTTCAACTCTTTCTCCTCCAGCCCGTGAGTTCTTTACCAGCAGGAAGTGTGCTCCTGCAAGCTACTTCACATGCACCTAGCCTCACCCACGTCACTCCTCACATGCCAAACAACCCATCTACATCTGCACAACGACCCACCCTTGCGCCTAGACCAACAACCTTATTAACCGGTCCCTCAATGGCTTCCCAAGCACCTCCCACAAACACATCTATGACAAGTCCCTCGCAAACTCATCAATTTCCTACCACACCTGTTGAAAATCCAGCCCCTACTCCACCTGAAAATCACTCAACAATCGTAGCTCACCCAAACTACATTCAACCCGTGAACCCCCTAGTCTCACCCACTCCCACTTCTGTAGGTCCCTACATTCCAAACCAAAATATCCCTACCAACACCCATTCCATGACTACAAGAGCCAAACATGGTATCATCAAACCAAAAATACCCATCGATGGTACCACAAAATATCCTCTCCCTCATGCTCTCCTAACCGAAGCTAACTTGGATTTGGTAGAACCAACTTGCTACTCTTTTGCCATCAAGCATCCGGAATGGAGAAAAGCAATGAATTGTGAATTTGATGCATTGTTACAGAATCGAACATGGAAATTAGTTTCCCCTTCGGAGGCTCAAAATATTGTAGGATGTAAGTGGGTATTCCGCATCAAACGACGGGCTGATGGTTCGGTTGAAAGATACAAAGCACGTCTTGTTGCCAAGGGCTTTCATCAACAACCTGGTGTGGACTTTGGTGAAACCTTCAGCCCTGTAGTTAAGCCCACTATGGTACGTACAGTTCTTTCTATTGCAATTTCAAATGGCTGGGCTATTCGTCAAATTGACGTAAACAATGCATTCCTACATGGGGTATTATCTGAAGAAGTTTATATGACTCAACGCCCTGGATTTACTCATCCTCAATTTCCTCTGCATCTATGCAAGCTGCAAAAAGCTCTTTATGAGCTAAAACAAGTGCCCCGAGCTTGGTTTTCAAGGTTAAGCACTCGTTTAATTGCTCTTGGTTTTCATGGTTCAAAATCTGATACGTCATTGTTCATATATAAATCTGCTGCCATGACAATGTATGTTCTCATTTATGTGGATGACATAATTATTACGTGCTCTAGTACTACTGTTATAACTGATTTGATCCTCTGAGTTTGCTATCAAAGACCTTGGAAGTCTAAATTTTTTTCTAGGAATTAAGGTTCTATATCATTCTGGAATTACATACTATCTCAGCAACGGTATATCCTAGACCGCCTAACTCGTACAAAAATGGGTGATGCAAAGCCGATTGCCTCACCAATGGCTACATCAACAAGTCTCTCAGCCTTTGAAGGGACTATTTTTTAAGACCCCACTCTCTACCGCAGCACAATCGGCGCTCTCCAATATTTATGCATCACGAGACCGGACATTGCCTTAACTATCAATAAGTTGTCACAATACATGCACAAGCCTCTTGAGCCTCATTGGCAAGCTGCCAAGCGTCTCCTGCGCTATCTCAAACAGACAATGACATTTGGTCTACAGTTTCGACGTTCCTCCTCAAATTTAATTCAAGCATTTTCTGATGCGGATTGGGCGGGCTCCCGTGATGATCGCCGTTCTACAGGAGGTTTCTCTATTTTTCTTGGCCCGAATCTTATCTCTTGGAGTTGTCGTAAGCAAAAAATGATTGCTCGGTCTAGCATCGAAGCCGAATATAAAGCCCTTGCAAACGCTGTTGCTAATATCCAATGGCTAAAATCATTATTGCATGAACTTGGTGTAACTTCAATTCAATCTCCAGTTTTGTGGTGTGACAATATTGGAGCAACTTATCTTTCCTCAAATCCAGTCTATCACGCACGCATGAAACACATAGATATAGACTTTCATTTTGTTCGTGATATGGTCAACAAGAAGACACTTGCCATTAAATTTCTATCTACTAAAGATCAGCTTGCGGATATATTTACCAAGCCTCTATCATCTACTCGGTTTGCATCTCTTCGTTTCAAGCTCAACGTCGTTCCTTTACCGTTAAACTTGAGGGGGCATGTTAAGGATAAAGATAAGTCTCAAGATAATCTCCAAGTTCAAATTCAAAAGAGTCTCCAAGATAAAGCTTCTCAAGATAAAGATTATAAAAGGAGTTAGAATTTAAATTATATGTTTCAGAATTCAAATGTATTTCATATCTTTTAGAATTCAAATGTATTCTCAAATCTGTAAATTGTTATCTATTGTAACAACTTTAATTATAAATACAAAGCCTATACCAATGTTAAGGTAAGGTAGTACATTTGAAAATACTTCTGATTATC
>NC_081542.1:38822836-38828111 GCF_901000735.1 Corylus avellana
AGATATTGAATTTGAAAATTGAAAGTGTTATGGTTCACGAGCTTAGGAGTTACTAGTTAGGATAAACATAACTTAATTAGAGTATGCTTCCCTCTTCAGAAGAATCAGTACGTTTGTTTTCTTGAATCGATAATAAAGGCAAGAGCAAACAGAGTTACAGAGTTACGAAGTTACAGACATCAAATGAGCATCAAAGGATGGGGAGGGGGGATTTGGGAATGAATAAAAACCAAAGCAAGAGACTGGAAACCTAGTACTCAAGTGTCATATCCATCAAGACCATCACCGTCAGATCAAGAGTCATGAGACTCTTGATGTTTGTCTCTGCCATCGGAATGGTATGCGCTAAGCCTAGGGATAGGAGAAGAGAAATCTGCCACACCACAACCACATGTTGAAAAAAAAAAAAAAAACTTATTCCACCATCTCGTGTCCACATCTATCAACGCATCCATTATGGCATTTGGATTTAGGATCTTCGAGCATGATTGGATCATAAAGGTACTTGGGGATGTAATCCACTTCTCCCCCCATATCTTCACGGAACACCCATTTCCAATTCTCCAAATCATCCCTTCTTTGATAACATCACCCACCCCTTGGATACTTCTTCATGCAAACGATGGTTTGGAGCCCACCTTTGCCTCCACAATAGATCAATTTGGACAGTATTTTGCCTTCAAAATTCTAGGGGTCAAAGAGCTCGGTTCTTTCATTAGCCTCCAGAATTGGTTTGCCAAGAGAGCCCTATTGAATTTAGGTCACGAAACCCCATACCTCCTTTATTCGTAGGAATACACATCTTTTTCCAACTCCTCCAATGTATCCGTTTGTCATTCTCAAGATGGCCCTACCAAATTTTTTGCATAAGTCCGTTAATTTCCCTACAAAGAGCCTTTGTAAGTAAAAAAAATGCTCATACTATAGGTCGGTTGTATACACATTAAATCTATAATTAATAACATAATCCATATAATGTTAATTATACCCTTAATTAGTTAATTGTATAATTTGTACACATTAAATCTATAATTAATAACATAGTCAATAATGTTAGTTATACCTTTAATTAATTAATTGCATACACATTAAATCTATGATTAATAACATAGTCCATAATTGCATTGCTGTGCGGGTTAGGTGATAAATGGGTCGAGCTCGTGAGCCCTAAACGAGTCGGACGATTATTGAGTTAAATTGGTTGAGCTCGCGATCCCTAAACGAGTTGGGCGATTTGCGAGTTGAACTAACGGGCCCCCGTTAAGTTTAATTGAGCGAGCCAGACATATATTATTTGCTAATCGAGCGGGTTTCAACAGTAACAAGCGAGCTTGTATAGTGTCGATCGAATTCGAATTCGAGTCAAGCTTACCCATATGGGTATCAAACGAGTTGTCGAGTGCATCAACTCATTTACAACCCTATATGAGATACTTCTATTATTATTTTTGTTCTTTTGATACCATAATGATAATCTGAACCATTCATTTATTAAAAAAACGCTCCACAAAATAAAATATTATACTAAATCCGTAAAAGGAGTGGTCTAAAATGGTGAATATGCCGAGGATGATTATTGCTGGCATCAAGGGCGGCGATAGCTCCCCTTTGTGGAACACCATGCATTTCTAAAAGCAACTGGTTAGTAAAAGCATCTCCTGCCAACGCACTTGTAGTGAGAAGAAATATCAATTTTGAAAAAATAACTCGTTGCAGGATGCATGGCAGATGGCAGAGGGCAGAGGGCAGATGGCAAATGATCACTTTGTAGTTGGCATTATTGTACGTAATAAATGTATTCTTCTTTTACCATGTGTTTTTTATAAATAAATATTCATTGTAAATATAATTACCTGCAGCCCACTGTTACGGATAAGCAGTGGCGGATTCAGGAGTTTATTCTACTGGAGGCGTCAATAAAATAATAAAATATAATAATAAATAATTTTTTTTCTATTTATATATTATATTTTTATTATAATATGGTAAATACAATAATAAAAAAAAATTATACCACAATATATGTATCACAAAAAGCATATTTATATGTTAAATTAATATATTAGTTACCATGTAGGCACTAGTACAAAAGTAAAGGAAAATACAAAATACAAAGTGCCTAAAATTACATTTTATGTGGTCTTAGATAAACAAAATCATTAAGTATTAAATCTGAATCGAAACTTTCAGCAATTCCCCTTTCAATGTAGACAAGTAAATTATCTTTAAGAAATTTATCTTTCATTTTGCTACGAAGTATTGTTTTAATAATTGTTTACTTCTCATATTCTAATGAGATTATAATAAAATTATTAGCATATTTTAATAGCTATTAGCCTAAAATGAATTAATAAATAGAACAAATCTAAGATTGGTAATAATCTTCTGAAACTTGTTGATGCTTGAAAAAAATCCCAAAGTACTATATAAAACACACCAAAAAAAAAAAAAACCAATATTGTTTTAGAATAAGATAAACAAAATGCCAAATATTGACGTCATCAGAGGCTTGATGAAACTTTCTTGTTTTTTTTTTTTTTTTTTTTTTTTTTTTTTTAATGTGAAACTGAAACAGTTGGAGGAGTTTTTTACTTTGTTACCTGGGGCAGTAAACAATTCAGCCAAAAAAATTTTTTTTTTTAAAAAAAAAAATTTTTATTTACAAGGGGCGACTGCCCCAGGTCGCCCCTGCTTCTCTCCGCCACTGCGGATAAGTGATACCTTTACTTTATGTGACATTTTCATTATACCCTTAAAAATAATAAAATTATAAGAACATTAAAAATAAATAAATAAAAAGTCGTCTAGTAACTAATATTGTAAACGAACTCAATTAACTTATGAAGTGAATAGCATTATCAAAGTTTTATTTACATAAAATCATAAAATTTCATAATATCGATCCGCTTGATTATTCTATCCTGAAAACATTTTCAAGCATTTTCTTAGGGCGGCTTGCTATTGGCGAGCAATAAATAATTCTATCCTGAAAACATTTTCTTAGGGCGGCTTGCTATTGGTGAGTAATATCCGCTTGATAATTCTATCCTGAAAACATTTTCTTAGGGCGGCTCGCTATTGGTGAGTAATATTCGCTATATATCTATATATATATATATATATATAAAGAAATATTAGGGGTTAATAAATTTTTCATATTTAATTCATATTCTTTTATAATTAACTATTAAATTTGTGAAGTCCGCCATTGATTTATATGAGATTTACATACGTTTAAAAATCTAATGGTTGATTTAGCATTCCCAGCAGCTTCTTTGTCATTTTTCCTATATTTAATGATTAAAACTACTTTTTACTTATTTATCTACATACACTTCACAATAGTTTCTCTTTATCATTTTCTATACTAATTAAATATTATTTCTTTACTTTTCTTTATTTTTTTAGTTCTTTATTTTTCTACTTTTTTAGTAATGTAGGAGAGAAAATGAGTTTTTTTTTTTTTTTTTAATTAATTAAATAATTTTTGTTTTTATTTTAATAAGCACAAGGATTGTTATAGTGCAACCCTATACATTGGATTGTACTATAACCATCCTAATGTTTAGAGGTGATATAAGGAATCTGTTCTGGGTAACTTTTTGTAATTTTTTTGACATTTTTCTTAAACTTAAGAAAAGGAACCACGTATAGGGAGTCTGTCGTGAATGCTTTAAGAGAATATGGGCAAAATATAAAAAATTTATCTACTTCCTAAAATTTCTCATATATATATATATATATATATATATGTATGAGTAATTCTAGAAGTGCATCTTGAGTCCCTCCAAGAATGATGTGGCTATTAAAATTAATATTTAATCAAAATTCAATAATGATCAATCACAAGCTCAATAGTAATTTTAATAGTCACATCATTCTTGAAGGGACTCAAGAGAAATACAAGAAAGACTTCTATAATTATTCATATATATATATATATATATACACGATGGACTTGAAAAAGAAAATAATAAAATGGAGAGATGATTTACTAAATTTAGTAAAAGTTTTTGGGGACAGGGAGTCGGTGAGAGTTGAGGTTTTGGCTTCTTCTGGTTGGGTCTGGAAAGTGTCCTTCATGCGCGCGTCTAGGGTTCTGAGCTCTATCCCTTAAGCGCTAACTTTGTTTGCATGCCATCGGTAGTGGTGATCCTCTTAAGGTTCTCTCGTCGCATCATGCCATTGGAGGCGGTTGTGGATGCATTATGTGTGACGTGGAGATAATATATATGACCATTCATAAATGAACAAGTAAAAAGCCTACCAATCTTTTGAGAAGCCTACCGATCTTTGTTGTGAGAAGCCTACCAATTTTTTGGTGTTTTAAATCTTCTAATCCTTTCTTGAATTTGCTTAAAAAAAGAAAGAAGTAAAAGCTCTAGCTAATAACCATGTACTTTTGAAAATTGAAGAAAAATTATACTTTACCCTCTTAAAGATTTACCCGATTTTTAATTTAGTCTTCAATGTTTAAAAATTGATAATATTTACCAACAAAGTATAAAAAATTTACGATGAGACCCATCCATCAACAATTTCTGTTTTCTTTTACTAAAATTATTAAAAAGACCTAATTGCCCCTATATTTTTAAAAAGAAAAACAGGAAAGCAAGAAAAAAAAAAATATACAGAAAAAAGCAAAAAAATTGGGGGTGCCCGAGCAACCCCCGTTGGCCATTTAGGGGGGGTGGGGGTAGAACCACCCCTGATTTTTTTTTTTTTTTTCTTGATTTTGGTTTATTTAATTGGGGGCATTTTTGGAATTCTCTAAAAATAAGGGCAATTTTGGAAAGTTTAGACAAAAAAATGCATGTGCCTCGCATGTGAGCAATTTTCTGTCAAATTATACAAAAATTACTAATGAATGGGTCATATTCCGAATTTTTGATATTTTGTTGTGGTATATTGTCAATTTTTAAACATTAGAGGCTAAATTGAAAATTAGGTGAAACTTTGAGGGAGGGGGTAAAGTGTAATTTTCCTATTTTAAACAAATGGAAAACTAAACCTAATTGTGGCTATGGCAGTAAATTACCAAGTCCGTTTGACAACCCTTAGCTGCTCGTAGAAACTCGACTATGAGCAGAGCATTGAGGCAAGGAGATCTTATTTCTTCATATTTTTTCCTTTTATGTGCAGAGGCTCACAGTTCCATGATTGAAAAAGCAAATGGAGAAGGGGTGTTGACGGGGTCCCAACACCAAAGAGGGGCCCTCGGATAAGCCATCTTTTTTTTTTTTATTTTGCTGATGATAGCCTACTATTTTGTAGG
>NC_081542.1:38828211-38849389 GCF_901000735.1 Corylus avellana
AATGATTTCCAGTTCAAGTGAAGAACAATTCACACAAATAACATCAAAAGTCAACTGACTAGTCTTAGCAAAAAGAGTCACTAATAGAGCAAGATCTTGAAGGCTTAAATATATCATATTTGTAACTCTGACAAATGACAACTAAAAGGCCAAACTGCTGTCCATTCTTATCCATGCAACACATATCAACTGATGTTAAAAATTAGACTTTCAGTCAGCTCATTATTTATCAACCCACTTAACTTGTCTCAAGAGTCATGGAGAGATGAAGACCACATGAAATTAGTCAAAATACAACCACCAACCTCTTGTTGAATGTCGACATCGAAATCTCCAAATACAATGTTCCCAGACGCATCTTTAGCATTAGTTTTCTGAAGAAAATTCTGCATCAAAAAACAATGACATACTGAATTTTACTCTTCATCTTGGGGAAAAATATAATGAAGAAGTTATAAGATCTATACAATGCAATGAAATGAACACAGGCAGTTTTTCACAGTATTTCATGAAGCCAAAAAAGAACTGCACAATTTAAATCACCTGATCAATTAATAGTATTCAACCCAAAAGCGAAAATATGAATTCCTTATGTAACTCACCTGCCGTGCTCCCTCTGCGACACAAATAACAGCCGAACCCTTTGTCTCAATCAGGTATTTCAGATGACTCAAAACACCATGAGGCCCGTGCAAATTAAAAGATACCTTAGATGTGCGTATCAGTAGAATCAGTAACAGCTCACAAAGATAACTATCCAATTAATTGCTAGTAATAAGTACCTCATGAATCAAACATATGTCAATTTGTCCACTAGCTAGGGATGCATGCATAGCTATATATCTACTGCTACGGCCCATCAATTTCACAATGCCAACACCATGATAAGCATTGTGCACCTAATAACAAGATTGAGGCAAAAAAAAAAAAGTTCACTATGAAGAAACCAACACTAAAAGAATTCAGCAGGAAAGCTTATCCGGAGAAACATAACTCCATGCATGGGCAAATAAAATGCACGTAGAGTACCTCTATAAGACACATTGCATTTATGTTTAAGTACACAACAACATTGTTTGATGAATCAATTAATATATGAAATAATCAAACTAATCTAAATGCCCACAAGAAACATAACTCAAAATGACTAACCTCATCAAAATCATAAAAAAATATGTGAGAACTGCCCCATTAACCAAACCTGCCAAGGGAGAAGACTATTAAATATATGTTTTACAATCCATGGGCAGCAAAATTCCAACACCCAAAATAAAGTACTTATCTGCATCCTCTTCCTTGCCAATTCATCCTCATAAGCAATTTGAGTAATCTACCACAATGAACCAATATATAATATCAAAGACAATGAAAATGAAACCCAAAATGATAGAGAAAGAGATACTAAAAATGTGTTTTTTCATGAAATATATTAAAGCGAGAACCTGCTTGGGTGGTTTAACTTTCTTGTACTCTTATCATCCTGCATACACTTAAAAATAAAATTTAGAAAGATATTATTACTCCCTTGCATTGTTTACTCAAAGTTCTTTAACCTTGATAACCATGTCAAGGGAGATTTACTAACTCAAAAGTTGTTGAACCAAAAATTTTGCGAATATCTTAATATAATATAAACCAAATAAAAAGTACCAACAAATATACATTACCAAACAGATCACGATCAACAAATAGTCAAATACACATTAGCAAATAGAAAGTACCAACAACTATCCAAATACATAGTATCAAAAAATATATCACAAATACATGCTATCAAAGAGTACATCCTAAATAAAGTTATTCCAAAGCTCCCTTAATTGTTGGCTTCACTTGATGCACCTCCAAGCAAGCTCCCTCCAGACCTAATAGAATAAAATTTCATATAATGATCAATAAGCTTTTTAACGATTACTTAGTATGTGTGTTTTTGTAAAATTAATGCATAGGTAAAGTTTCACTAACCCTCCAATACGTGACATTAAGAACTCAACAGTGGCTTTTAATTTGTTCGTTTCCTCAACGTTGGCTTGCAAATTCTCTCTGTACTGGATGAAGTTCAATTCTAGTCTGTTGAAGCTCGCTTTGAGTATCTTCTTGTCTTTTCCTACACTCATCGTGGTTGTCGAAGTGGGTGAACGCTTGAGATGAAGTTCTTAAAGGGGTAGGAATAAGACCGCATCCCATTCCTCTAACGTGCCCAGCTCGTCGGCCCCCTAGTACTTGTGTGACTATTTCTTGCATTCGGTCATCCACACTTGTTCCCTCCACATTGCCTTCCTCTAAGGCCTCACTGGTTGTTAATTCTTGCATTTGAAGCTGCACAAGTCATAGTTGGCCTTAGTTTAACATATACTTCATGCAAGTTTACTATTCATGTTCTTCACTAATCAACTTAATGATCGGAGCGTAAACAATTACTTACATATAGACTTTTGCATTTGTCGTTCACAAACTGTTTATCCTTTTTTCTTGTATGGGTAACCTCATACAGTTCAACAGGATTAGGCTTCACTTTTGTTTCTTGTTCCTACACATAATACATATAATCAAAGTTTACACTAAATAACGTTACTTTCATTAAATTATGGTACGAGATACTTACCTTTTTGTAAATGACATTGACAAATGAACAAGTCCCAGCTGTGTGATTTGTTTCCAATTTGCTTCTGTTTAGGGTATTTCGTTCAGACTTTTTCTATGAAATTTGGAAAGAAAAAAAAAACACAATTATTCATAAAATGTCCTCAAGTGCATGCAAATTATATCAATTTGAATATTCTAATCAGTATAATAATATATATTTACCTTCCATTTACCGTCATCAAATGAGTCACATATTAGGTTCCACTGTTGAGGACCATACCCTGCTGGCACGTTTTCCCTCCCAATAGCCTTAGCCTTGGCAATCCCCTCATCATCGTCTTTATCAATGCCGTCAAAATATTTCTTGTAATGATCCCTATACAAGTTCGAACGAAGCCTAGCATATGCACGACCCAATTTATTTTCAACAGCTTTGATGTGCTCGTATCGTTCCATATTCAGTGCGAAGTTTGACTGATACATAATAGATAAGAAAACAATGGTAAAAAATGTGTCACATTAATTTTCCATACGAAACATATTATTAAACATTACATTGATATTCATACCTGAACATGAAACAACAACTTGCTCTTTTCTTCAGCTGGGACCTTTTTCCATTCACCGTGATGGAGTTCGCACATGTTACGAATAATCTCCCCAATCTTGCTTGCAAACCATGATGCATTCTCGCCTATAGGTGCCCGGTGTCTATTTGGGATGTTTAGCACTAAGGGACCATGCTTAAGTACGTGGTCACTCAACTTCTTACACTTGGCCTTACCCCTTACACTTCTGACAGACGTGGTAGCTGTTACGCAAAACATGGTAACGTAGTAAGTTATATTTGGAAAAGTATATTGTCAAATGTCTATAACAAACCAAAATAATACAAAAATAACAGTTCATAAACATAAAATTCATGAACTTACAAGATGCAGTAGGGGCGGCTCCCTGTGAATCCAATCCTACCACTGAGTGAATAGGATTATTAGACTCATGCGAAGGATGCCCATCCACTGACTCGAGGAGGAGGGGGGGCGAGGGTGACACTTGCATATCTGTATCACCAAACCTAGAATTGAGAGTCGGACTCTCATGCTCGTCAATAAGGCCCCGACCTTGACCTTGGCCTCGGCCTCGGCCTCGTGCTGCTGGAACACGTTTGCATCCTGTTGTTGTCATTGTTATGATCAATCTGCTAACAAGTCAAAAACCACAAAATTATATTAGTCAATTTATTACCATATAGCATGTTCAATATTTTTGACAAACATACAATAATCATGCTAGTAAAAAAAAAAAAAAACGCCACAATATATATATATATATATATATATAGAGAGAGAGAGAGAGCGAGAGAGAGAGAGCATCAACTTCATTAAATATGCTAATACACTTTGTACTTACACCAAATGTGAGCTTATGTGTTCAACACATTTCATCATCAGATTCATATTCAGAATCTGTAGCACTGTTACTTGAAGATGATTGTTCGTGTTCAGAGTCCTCTTCGTGTTCAAAGTCTATATCGTTGTCGCTACATAACTCCTCTTCCTCATCAAAGTTTGTATAATGGTCCTCGTCCGGCAAGTTATCGTTGGCAAACATGCTTGCATCAAGTTGAATATATAATTCGTCAATTGCTATTGTCGCATCATCTCTACGTAATTGAGTGGAGGCTTCAACATTCGCTTCATCAACAAAGACCATATTACCCCCAACACATTCACCTTCCTGGTATACGTCATCACTGAGTCTTTGGTCATCTTCTGTATTCTCTCCCTTTTGTACTGTTGGAATATCATAGATGTCTCTATTGATCCACTTCTGCACCACTTTCCAATTACCACCCAATTTAGGATCATCCAAGTAAAATGAACGGGTCGGATTCACACCATTTACGAGAAGTATTCACAATCATGAAGCCTTAGTCCATTCGTACTCCTGTTGCACTCCCAGTGTCCCACCAATTTCACTCAAACAAGTACACAAGATTTTGGCCAGGTTAACGTAACTCTAGAATATTTTTTAACTCACCATAATACTCCGTTATTGTGGTTTCGTCCTCACTTGAAACAGAAATACCACTGTTCTGGATAGTACGAGTTTCTGCACATTCTTTCGTGTGGTATCTAACCCCATTCACAATGCAACCTCTATACGATCTAACATGACGATTAGGCTCGCATGCAAGATCATATAATTGTTTTGAGCCATTGTCTGCAGTATGCCCACTATTGTATAAACGTTTATGGAACCAACGCTCAAAGTTAGCCTTATGTTTTTTTTCAATGTCACGGCCGCCTTCTCTTTTGATCATATTATAATGTTCACTGCATGAAAAATAAACGTATTGATAAATGATCATCAACGCTAAAATTATAACATGTCATAACAAGTAAAACACAAAGACCATTACTAAACTTACTCCAAATATGAGGTCGTTTCGTTACAGTTGGTAAGCATATACCATCGTGCCCTACCAAAATCATTAGTATCCAGTGTTACTAATTTAGCTGCTCCTAACGGCCGAACTCGTTGGGAGAATACATCCAAGCGCTTGCTCATTTCTACAATATCAACATCAACATTTCTCCGTTCACGGTTCCATCTTGTCTCAATCCCCCAAAGATACCTGGAACAGAAGGTCAAGCTCTCCTCAACTAGGTAACACTCAGCAATAGACCCCTCTGGATGCGCTTTGTTACACATCCATTTCTTATATCTTCCAAGTTCTCTTTCGAACGGATACATCCAACGGTTTTGTACAGGACCGGCAAGCTCGGCCTCCCGAGGTAAATGAAGTGCTTGATGGATCATAACATCAAAAAAAGCTAGCGGAAATATTTTTTCCATTTTGCATAAAATTATTACAATGTCGACTTTCATTTGTTTCAGGATATCAACTTTCAACGTCTGTGTACATAACTGCGTAAAAAAGGTACTCAACTCGGTCAATGTTGTTCGTATTTTCGACGTAGAGAAATTTCAAATTACAACAGGAAGCAAGCGCTGTAAGAAGACATTCCAATCGTGGCTTTTCATACCCGAAATTTTACTAGGAAGCTTGTTCACACATCGACCAATGTTAGATGCATACCCGTCAGGAAATTTAACACCTTTCAACCACTCACATAAACTCCTCTTCTCATCTTTTGTCAAGGTGTACTTCGCAAGTGGCATCCTATAAGCTTCACCATTTGGCTGCACATGCAATTCTTTACATATACCCATCAACTGTAAATCTCTTCGTGCCTTGACTGTGTTCTTGGTCTTCCCATCAATATTTATCAATCTACCTAAGATACTTTCACATATGTTCTTCTCAATATGCATTACATCTAAATTGTGACGTAGTTTCAAGCTTGACCAGTAAGGCAACTCAAAGAAAATACTTCTCTTCTTCCAATTCAACACAACATCTGTGTACTTTCTCTTTCTCCCACTTGTTTTTCCAAATTGTAAACCCTCAGCATCCCTTAGTTGTTTCAACAATTGACTTGCAGACAATTCTTCAAGTTCCAATCTATGCTCCTCTGTACCATCGAACAAATCTCCTCTTTTGCACCATGGATGCTCTTGAGGAAACCACCGACGATGACACATGAAGCACACCTTATGCCCATACTTCAAGTACCTGAACGATGTATTCTTATTACATATTGGACATGCAAGATTTTCATTTGTAGACCACCCAAATAATTTTCCATATGCGGGAAAATCATTTATGGTCTATAGTAATGTCGCATGCAATTGAAATGTCTCTTTCTTTGATGCATCGTACACGTGTATGCCTTCATTCCATAAATCTTTCAAGTCATCAACCGATGGCCGCAAATATACATCAATATTCTTTCCAGGATCTAAAGGCCCAGGGATAACAAGGGACAACATCAAATTTGGACTCTTCATACACATCCACGGTGGGAGATTGTACACCGTTAACATTACTGCCCATATGCTATATGTTGTAGTCATATTACCATATGGGTTGAAACCATCACTTGCTAAACGAAGCTGGACGTTGCGGGAATCACTTGCAAACCTCTCATGTCTTTTATGAAACTCTTTCCATACAATAGAATCGGCGGGGTGTCTGAGAGTATTGCCATCATCTTCTCGACCTTCTTTGTGCCACCGCATTTCCTTGGCCATTTCCTTTGTCATAAACAACTGTTGTAACCTCGATTTTATTGGAAAATATCATAAGACCTTTTGAGGAATATTACTTTTTCTGCCTTTGCCATCAATCCATCTTGAATTGTTGCACTTTGGGCATACCACTTTGTCTGCATGTTCTTTCCAAAAAAGCACACAACCATTCTTGCATGCGTGTATCTTATCATAACCGAATCCCAAGTGTCGCCTAAACTGTATTGCTTCTCTATACGAGCGTGGCAATGTCTCTCCATCTGGGAGGGCCGTCTTTATCAAGTCAATCATCATATCAAACGCCTTGTTACTCATGTTGCAGAACGCCTTTATATGAAGCATCTTCAGTATAAAAGCAATTCGTGTAAATTTCTTGCAGCCTGGATAAAGTGCTCGTAAACCATCTTCCCAAAATTGGTAGAAGGAGCTTGTTTGTTCGTGATTATCAGTTGTGGGGCCCTGTGAAGTAGAGGATTCTCCGATGTTAGCATCAACAAATGTCCCCATACATACATCGTCTACCAATTCTTCAACTGCATCAACCTCCTCCATCATTTCACTTGTATGTGTGTGCATGTTTGTAGAAGTGTTTTCCCTAAAATGATCTTCCCCGTGAAATATCCATCTAGTGTATGTCGGAGTAAATCCATTCATATACAAGTGACCCTTCACCTCGCTAATATGAGAATAATATCGATTTACACAATCACGGCATGGACACTTTGTCATATCACGTGAATCAACTGATTTAACTGCCATTCCCATGAATTCTTCCACACCTTTTTGAAATCGCTCTGAACATCGCGTACTTTCCCGCATCCAACTCCTATCCATATTGATGTCCCTATTAAAGGTTATTCGTTACGTACATGTACGCACACAAGGGAATTAGAAGATCAGATTCTTAAGAATTGAATTAATAGAATTAAATGAGAGGTCTGTTCTCAAATATTAAGAGAGGGAAAGTTTAAAAGGAGCATGAGTAATGAGAGAATTCTAGAAGTGGGTTACTAGTTTAGAACAAATATATACGAAATGATGCTAGCTCAATGCGATGTTACCTAACAAAATATTCTAGAATTGGGTTACTAGTTTAGAACAAATTTCTATTTGTAATTTATTTACTAGTTTAGCTCAATGACAGTTTTACATTTTTTAGAGAAATGTTAGCGGTCAATAAGTTTTTGATATTTGGCTTATATTCATTTACACACTCAAGAGATCAACTATTAGACTTATGTAGTCCACCATTGATTTATGTGGAGTCAACATAAGTCCACAAATATAATATTTGATTTGTAAGATTAAATTGACTAAATATGGGAAGAATGGCAATGCTAGTGCAACGAGGATGGGTTAGGTGTGAAAGAAACCCATCCATGTGGAGCTAGGGACAAGATGAAAAATTGATTTGGAAGTATTTGATTATTGTCGGGAAATGATTATGCGGAGATAGTACACATAACACAACGTGATTTGACCAATTGAATTTTTTGACACGTGACAAATGGCCCACTAACGAAAATACATAGAAAGATTGATTTTAAAGTGTCAAAAAATACAAGGACTAATTTTACCATTTTTAAAAACTCAAAAACACATGGGCCACTTTCGTATTTAACCCTAATTTTAAAGCCTAATATTAGCAATTACATGAGCAAAGTTCCAATAAACTTTACTTTACTTTAATCCATTAATCTATTAAACTTTACTTTAATCCATTAAACTTAACTAATCGGAATCAGAGCAAACTGCGATCGATCGCAGGATCGATCGCAGTACCAGAAACCCAATGTGAGGAACAAAGCAAACTGCGATCGATCGCAGGATCGATCGCAGGATCAGAAGCTCAAACTGAGAATCAGAGTACTCTGCGATCGATCGCAGGCCTGATGCGATCGATCGCGGATAGGCGTTTGCAGAACATCTTCCTGCTTCTGTGGACACAAATAGAGGACCTTATACACCAGACATTTAGAGGACCTTCCTGCTTCTTCTTTTTTCAGTTCATATGCTCTTATACACCAAACATTTAGAGGACCTTAAAGTTGCTAGCTTCATTTAAGGGAGCCAATTCTAACATGACATGTAGGACATTTAATTGGAAGACTTCATCTAGAACCTCTATATACATTTAATTGGAAGATAGATAGTGGGGACAATCTTATTTCTCATGAACCAAACAAATTATTTTTGAATTTTAATCGTATTGATTAGGGAAGAAAACAAGAAGAAGAAGAAGTTGTAATGCATATTAGGGCCATGATTTCTAAATGAAAGGTCATCTAACATATATGCAATAACCTTTATTTATACAAAAGATTAATTTCATAAAATTAATCAAAATCCAGTTCACTTATTTGATGTGTTTGAGAAGAGAAAAATAAATATATAATCAAAGGTCATCTAACAGATGTGTTTGAGAAGAGAAAAATTGCAAAGATTAATTTGATCCAATTCCATTTCCTCCGGTTTAGTTAACACTTTAGAAAAAAAAAAAAAAAACATACTCATACGAAAAAGAAATCATGGGACTTAATCCAACATCTGCTAAGGACATAGAGTATGGTGTGCTCTTAAGAATTGTTGAGTCCTCTTCAAGCAAACAATTGCCTAAAATAGAATGCTTTCGTAGATCCCGCTTTTGAGCCTCTCTCTCCTATGCAATTCCGATAGTATCGTTTCTCCAAGAGCTACCACCAAGCTCTTGGACTCCTCATCTAAACCAGAATCATTGGCCATAATTCTATCCATTAACTTGCACCACCAACACTAAAACCTCTACCAGCAGCATAATCCACAAAGCTGTAAAGAGGTACCACACTCTCACCATACTTCTCAAAGCCATCCAATTCCTGCTTGGCCTTGGCCCTAAGCTCCTCTGCTACCTCCATTGCCTTTCATTTATTGGGTATTAGGGGCCTCTCACAATAGCTATGGACTGCAATCTGGATAGGAGATTGTAGCCACTAGCTACATCCCAAAACTCAATCGAACGCTTGTCATGATTCTTCTTAATTTCCCCAATATATAAAAGGGTGGAAAGTAATATCTTAAACTCAAATCTTTCAAAATAGGAAAAAGCAAACCCTTTTTGTAATTTGCTCAGGTAACAGGAGGGGTGACCAAGATCCCTAGTGATAGCTTCACATGCACACCATGGTGGCTCCCTGTTTGGCTTGTGATTCAAACCCTAGAGAGAGAGAGAGAGAGATAGAATCTTTCTATTGGGGAAAGATAAGAAAAAGATGATGTTGGGGCATGTCTAGTGTATAAGGATCAAAGCCACATAAAGACTGTTTGTGTAATGAGAAAAGGGGGGAATTGGACTCTCTCATGGTACATAAAGATTAAAGGGTCCTCTAATACCCAAGTAGTAACTTTGCTTTTTTCCTTTTGTGATTCTTTTGACTGCCTTCAAAATTCTCGTAGGGATATACAACTCTTTTAAGTTTCTTATTATTTTTGTCCATGAATATAAGTTTGTTAAGACGAATAATGTAAATCTTAGTATGTTTTATGAACTTATTTTATTCTTTATTTTCTACTTGTGATATGAAACATCAATTTGTCACAACATTCTATAAGTTGAGATAAACGAACCCACCTAATTTCTAAAAGGCAATGGAGGTAGCAGAGGAGCTTATACAAAAAAAAAAAGCTTCATTTAAGTGATTTTTTTTTTAATTTTCTAAATGAAAGGTCATCTAACATATATGCCCAATAAATGAAAGGTCATCTAACATCCAATTTTTAAATGAAAGGTCATCTAACATTGATATAAGTTGGCCGCTTTAAAGTTTCTGCTTCATCTTTGTGAGTTGTAAAAGTTTATTAATATTATTTACTTAAGAAATACTAAAACTACACTCTCATCCCACCAAGTTGATATGACATTTCCATCGATCCTTAATTTTCGTTTCTTTGTTACCAAGGATTTATTGGTTGATGAACACTACCAAGTTAGCCTAAATGAAATGAAAATTGTATTTCTTAAGTAAATTATCAATAATTTTTTACATCAATGAATATCAATAATTTCAAATTTTAAGCACGAAATAACATCCAAGATCTCACAACATTTGTGCAAATTATCACAATCAACCAACCAACCACTATAAGTCCAATAGTCCACTATCTATCTTCCAATTAAATGTATATAGAGGTTCATGAGAAATGAAGCAATATAAGATGGTGTAAAAAAATATAAGATGGTGTAAAAAGCAACAAGTAGACAATCAAACGTACCATCTAGAACCTCTATTAGAGTTTGAATTTACAAGCAATTTCATGAGAAATGAAGCAATATTGTGAAACTAATTCATTATTTACCCATTCTTGAGCTATTAGAGTTTGCATTTACAAGCAATTTCATGATAAATGAAGCAATATTGTGAAACTAATTCATTTGAGAATGGGTAAAGAAATATTGTGAAACTAATTCATTATTAACCCATTCTTGAGCTATTAGAGTGTGAATTTATAAGAATTGTGATAACTTTCTTTACCCATTCTTGCTCTTTTCTTTACCCATTTCTTCAAATCACAATTCATGGATATTATTGAGTGATTGAGAGGCATTTAAGGTTTGCAAGGGTTTAGGAGAAACTCATACCTGAGAGAGCTACAAGAGAGCGTTAAGTTCACTGGAGTGAGAGCTGGCAGTGAGAGAGGTGCGCCGGAAACAGCTGCCGGAGAGAGAGAAACTGGCGTGGAGTGAGTGAGAGAGAGAGAGAGCTCGAGAGAGAGGGAGGGAGAGAGTGAGAGTGAGCTCGAGAGAGTGAGAGAGTGAGATTGAGAGACAGCGTGAGAGTGAGAGTGAGAGTGAGAGTGAGAGACAGCTAGCGTGAGAGTGGGGAACTAAAAGTGGCGGGAGGTCTTCAGATTGGTGAAAATAAACAGTGCCCAAAATTTTAGAACCCCCGCCACTTTTAGTTCTGAAATTCTTTTGTGAACAATTAGACAGATACCACTTTTAGTTCTGCAAAATTTAGTTCACAAAAAAGCTATTGGTAAACTTTTTTGTGCAACTAAATATTTGGGGTATTTTATTTACAAAAAAAAAAAAGAGAAAAATATAAATAACTACAGTAGCCTGTCAAACTATCAAATTGTATCAAAAAGTCTACTTATTTTGTTATATTTTTATAATACCCCTATTCTTTTAACAAAGTAAAATCAAATGTACGGTTCTTTAGATATTTTAAAAAAATAAACAGTTTATTCCCTGAAGTCAAATTTTGTACCTTTAATTTTACTTTAATACGATATGAAGAAATTTGTAATTTAGGTAAACTACAATGATTAATTATTTATTATTTCTTCCAAAAAACATTTAATAAAAATAACACACGGATATCCTACGTGAATCAATTCTATTGCAATTTACAAGATGATGCAAAAGCAATCCCGAATAAAAAAAAAAAAAAAAAAGATTAAAAAATAATATTTAATAAAATAAAGAATATGGAGTTGGTATTAAAAAATTAGTAGCTAAAATATAGAATTGTGCTTTGACTAGGTAGAATACATCTTACTGCTGAAGATGCTCTTGAAAGTTCATTGTAGCAGTAATAGGAAAATCTTCTATTTTACAGTGTCTATTGGAGCAAGAAAAGTTAACAAAATAGCTAAATTTAACTAAAAAGCTAGTTTAAAAATACTACTGGAGATGCTCTAAATTTTAATATTTTTTAAAATGTGTGTGTGTGTGTTTTATTTTTTTGCTTTGGTTGTAATATAATATAAAATTAAGGTTTTAGTATTTTATATATTGAGATATTTTGTTATTGTTTTTAAATTTTTGTTAAAAAAAAAATAAAAAAATGGCCTGATACGTGGACAGTTGAATATTAGATTAGTGTTGGAGACAGATGCCCTGATTTGTCAATAAAGGGAAATTCAAAAAGAAAAGAAAAAATTGCACTAGAATTATAGAATGAGAGAAGTGAAAAAGAATAAAAAATGAAGTAAATAAATATGACACTAATTTGTATGTTTATTAGGATCGATCGGATCGGATGTTTGATAGATCAAAAATGAAGTAAATAAATTATAACACTAATAGGATATCCGTGCGATCAATCGAACTAATTCATTAGGATCGACCGGATGTTTGATCGATCATTTAATCATATCGCGATCAATCGAACTAATTCATTAGGATCGACCGGATGTTTGATCGATCATTTAATCATATCGCGATCAATCGAACTAATTCATTAGGATCGACCGGATGTTTGATCGATCATTTAATCATATCGCGATCAATCGAACTAATTCATTAGGATCGACCGGATGTTTGATCGATCATTTAATCATATCGCGATCAATCGAACTAATTCATTAGGATCGACCGGATGTTTGATCGATCATTTATTTAATCATGTCAAGTTTTATTGATTGTATCCCGATCAATTTAAGTAATGCACTAATATAATAGAAAATGCTTAGAGTTCAATTCAATGTTCGATCGAACATTTAATTTGTTTGAATTTTGTTCGATTATTTGATGTTATCACGATCGATCTTACGAATGCACTAGGTTGGACCAATTGGATGTCTAATCAAACATTCAATTTCAATTGTTTCAAGTTTGATCTCACATTTGATCATATCATAATCGAAGTTGTTGTACATTATGCAATAAAAATTAAAAAAAATAATAATTGCATAAAATATAAATATATATATATATATGTATGTATGTATGGTGATTCTGTGATTGCGATCGATCGCACATTGGGTGCGATCGATCGCAATCACAGAATCAACACGCGGATCCTTGGCCGAGTGCGATCGATCGCATATGTGTGCGATCGATCGCACTCGGACAGCACACCACGTGACCTATTTTAGGTCACTTTCCCCCCACCCCCACAAAAATTTCCTTCTCCCCACTGCGCCGTACACCTCTCCAACGCTTGGTCCACGCACCTCCGGCACAACTGATTCGTCCACCATTGCCAATCACTTCTACCACACAACCACCACACGGTTGTCTTCTCCGGCAACCATACCAGGTACGTTTTCACCACCTCTAGTACTTTACACCCCATTCCCCATTCCCATCAACACCCCAACCACGAGCACCTTCACGAGATTTTTTTTTTTCTCATATTTCTGCAATTGTGGGTGTTCATCCACCCACATTGCTTTGTTGTGGTTGGGTTTGGATGTTTTTGCAGGGGGTTTTGAGCGAAGTTGTGTTGTTTTGCAATTTTGCCTATCTCTAGTGCACGCCAGGTGTTCGACAAAAGTCCCCAATCACGCTCATCATGCCAAGAACTCGAGCTTCGTCCTCCCGAGGGTCTGATACCCGAGCCACTTCTCCCCCGCCCACTTTTGAGGAACGGGAGCTGCTATTTGAGACCACTTTCGCCATTCGCGAAGACTTTGAAAATCTTGAGGGGACTCAATGGGCGGTCGCCGAGTTCAAGCGACGGGGGCTAAAGAAGCTTTTCAAGCCGGTCACCCCCACTGCTTACAGAAAATTGGTGATCGAGTTTTATGTCCACCTATATCATGACTGCAGGAACATAGCTGCCCTCTCTTCGAAAGTGCAAGGCAAAGCTATTGACATAACACGGGCCGACATTGCTGCTGCCCTTCAATGCAATGATGAGCAACCTCCAGAAGCCGCACAACTTGCTGACCAACCGGACAGCTTCTACGTGGCGGAAATTATTGACGACATGTGCGAAGGGATGTATGCCGATGCCCACCATAATGCCGCCAGCCGATCAAAGCTACCTCAGCGGCTTTGGTTTGTGGACTCCGTATTACACCGTAATGCGTTTCCCTTGGGGCACAAAAGTCAGAGGCGGGATCAATTTCTTCAAGCACTCTACGCCTTCCATAAAGGTGCTTGGTACTCCATTCCCGACATAATTTGGAGGCAAATTTACAAATTTTGGAATGGGGTGCACGTTGGAGGAGCGGGGTCCACACATTCATGGGGGTTGCCTTTCCCATACTTAATCTCCTACATCCTCCGGAAGAAAGGCGTCAAGGGTACCGCAGCTGATGAACCAGTCACTACTACTCCCATATTTGGCATTCGCCAATGGAACAAGAGCCTCTCCCACATGCCCCAGGTAGCTCCAGCACCAGCAGCTGCTGCGGAAGAGTATGAGGTCGAGCCAATGGCCGAAGATGAACCAATAGTTGATTCAGAGACAGCTGAGGAGGAGGCCCCGAGAATTTTTCGTGAAGCACGAAACCGCTCAGTTAGTGAAGAAATAGCGGGCCTTCGGAGAGAGTTGGCTGGCCAAAGAAAGGAGGCTCGGAAAAATAACGAATCAATGGACAAACGCCTAGGCGCCTTAGAAGAATTGATGCAGTCCATTGTCAACCGGTTGCCACCACCATCTGCAGGAGCATCATCTTCTAGACAACAGTAAGCAGGGACTATCGTCTGGCTGAAGACATTAAACTTAGCGCTCATGGGAGGCACCCCATAGTTTACCCTTTTTATTTTGTTTAGTATGTTTTAAGTTAATCTTTTATTTGTCTTTAGTTTTGTTTCTTTTGACTTGCTTTTGTGTTTTCTTATGGGAATGACCCCGTATTTGCACATCATAGATGGTTTTTGAATTGCAAGGTATCAATATATTTTCACTTAAAACTGAGATGAATTATTTTACGGTTTAGATTTTATTTTGTTATATTTAACAGTGTAAAATCTTTCCATAAGGTATCAATATATTCATCATATAATATATATACACTATTAGATCTGTAAAATTTAATATGAATTATGAAATGAGAATTAACTCTTCAAATTAGTCCATATGTAACAACTAACCAAATGGCAAATATATACAATTTAAAATCTTTCTTTAGGAGGATGGAATCGACGGTGCATATTGTGTCACTTTATTTAAAAATTTTAAATAATGCAGTGATATATATATACACAATTTTAGTAGATGTTATTGGGCAGCAATAAAATATATATATATATTTGAGCTTTTCTGCATGGGTGCGGTCGATTGCAATAACAGAAAGTTGGAATCAAACTTTCTGTTACTGCGATCGATCGCACCTTGTGTGCTGACGATCGCACACAATGTGCGATCGATCGCAGTAACAGAAAGTTTGATTCCAACTTTCTGTTGTTGCGATCGGTCGCACCATGGTTACGATCGATCGCAGTAATCGAATATTGGATTTCAACATTCTGTTACTGCGATCGATCGCACATTGTGTGCGATCGATCGCAATAACAGATGGATTATTTTTTTTTTATTTTACTACGGACTCTTTAGGGTCGACTTTTGTCGACCCTAATACATAAGCATTAGGGTCGACTATTAAAGTCGACACTAATGAGGTATCTTCAGCGTCCACTTGGAGTGGACGGTATTAGTCATCTATTTTAATTTTATTTTTTATTTTTTATTTACTACCGACTCTTTAGGGTCGACAAAAGTCGACCCTAATACATAAGCATTAGGGTCGACTTTTAAAGTCGACCCTAATGATGTATCTTCAGCGTCCACTTAGGTGGACGCTATTAGTCATCTATTTTAATTTTTTTTATTTTTTTTTATTTTACTACGGACTCTTTAGGGTCGACTTTTGTCGACCCTAATACGCTATTAGTCATCTATTTTAATTTTTTTAATTTTTTTTTATTTTACTACGGACTCTTTAGGGTCGACTTTTAGAGTCGACCCTAATGATGTATCTTCAGCGTCCACTTAGAGTGGACGCTATTAGTCATCTATTTTAATTTTTTTAACTTTTTTATTTTAATTTTATTTTTTATTTTTTATTTACTACCGACTCTTTAGGGTCGACAAAAGTCGACCCTAATACATAAGCATTAGGGTCGACTCTAAAAGTCGACCCTAATGATGTATCTTCAGCGTCCACTTAGAGTGGACGCTATTAGTCATCTATTTTAATTTTTTTAATTTTTTTTTATTTTACTACGGACTCTTTAGGGTCGACAAAAGTCGACCCTAATACATAAGCATTAGGGTCGACTATGAAAGTCGACCCTAATGAGGTATCTTCAGCGTCTACTTATAGTGGACGCTATTAGTTATCTATTTTAATTTTATTTTATTTTTTTATTTACTACTTACTCTTTAGGGTCGACTTTTGTCGACCCTAATAACTAACTATTAGGGTCGACGATGAAAGTCGACCCTATTGAACTTTTTTGTGATTTTTTTTTTTCCCAGCTTATAGCGTCCACTTAAGTGGACGCTATTTGTTAATTATTAGGGTCGACTATTATGGACCCTAAAAGTTTTTTTTTTGCCGCTTAAATTTTTCCCGCCCCTCGGATAATTCCCGCGCGTGTATTAGGGTCGACTTATTAGCGTCCACTATAAAGTGGATGCTAATAGTGCAATTTTCGACCCATTATTAGCGTCGGCTATTTGGTGGACGCTAATACTGAACTATTAGGGACGACTTTCAAAGTCGCCCCTAATAGTTGAGTATTAGGGGCGACTTTTTAGTCGCCCCTAATAAGTCGCCCCTAATGAACAACTTTCTTGTAGTGAATGCAGCAGCGCATCCGATGAAATTTGCTACAAAGGAATTCATAGACCAAGGATGGATGAAAGATATCCTCAATTGTATTTTTGATGTTGTTTCCCAAGAGCGTTATACTATATTTTATGTATAGAGTCTCGTGCTCTAGTTGTTGTGATATGAAATGCAAAGGTGTTTGTTTCAAAATAATAATAATAATAATAAAAAGTGATAATTTTTTTAGAAATTAAGGAAACATGTGGATATCATGGAAATGAATTGTGTTAGATGAAATTTAATTTAGAGACTTTGATTTTATTATTAAAGAATTTATTTAGGCTTTAATTTTTATTACAGATATTTTAAAATATTAGAAGATGTTTCTGGAGTTACGTGAATTATTTTAAGTCATAATAATAATAATAATAATAATAATAATAAGATCTTATTGTATTCTGTCTTAGTTTAAGGTGTACTTAATTCACCTTGATTAGATCAAATTAGCTAAAGAAAATAATTTTATAAGGTCTCGACATAAATTAAGTTTTTTATACCTTTCATTAAGAGATTGACACGTCATCCTTTCACAAGAAAATCAAATGTTGGCAAAACACTGATCACTGCCAAATCTACGTTCTATTATCTCTCACCTCTGTTTAGTCAACGTTAGAGAAGAAAAAATACCACCACCAACCAGGCCAGGCACCCCCCAGGACCATCGCCGCCCCAGCCGAACACCGCCGCAGGTTCCGCCGCTGCTCCTCCACCCAGGCTGAACCCCACAGCTACCACCATCGTGTTCGCACAGGAAGATTGAAAAAAATCACTTTTTCCCCATTCTCAGATCTCCCGGTGTGTGTGTGAGAGATAGAGAGAGAGAGGGGAGGAGGAGGAGGAGGAAGCAATATATAACTCAGTCGTTTCTCATAGATGCTAGAAGATCATCAATTGATGAGCGAGTGGGGCGTGCCTTGAACGGCCTGGCATTACCCCTGCCATGGAGTATTTGTGATGTGTTCCAAGCTGTTGCTTGGATGGGTAGATATATATGGGCCCGATGGTGTAGGGAGGAGTGGAGGAGAACTTTGTTGCAATTTGAAGGGTTGAAGATGAAGAGATATGGGATTTAGGGTTTGTTTAGAGAAGAATGCAAATAGGGAAAGGGGATTTTCTCAAAGTAGCTCTCCTCGTGGGGGGTGGCATTCGACCTGAGCGGTGGCAATCTTGGGGCGGAATCTAGCCTGAGCGGCGGTAGTTCTGGCCGGCTGGTCTGGGCGCTGATTTCTCTCTCACGTTACCTGAGGAGAGTAGATTGGGCAGTGATCCAGTGTTTTGTTAACATTTGATTTTCTTGTTTCAGTGTCACTCTCTCGT
The DNA here is from genome assembly GCF_901000735.1 of Corylus avellana. Taxonomy (NCBI): domain Eukaryota; kingdom Viridiplantae; phylum Streptophyta; class Magnoliopsida; order Fagales; family Betulaceae; genus Corylus; species Corylus avellana. The sequence goes on from NC_081542.1 coordinate 38,846,815, forward strand.
TTCAGTGTCACTCTCTCGTTAGAGGGCATAAGACTTAGTCTGTGACAAGACAAGTCACAATAGAAGTTATTCTCTTAGCTAAATATTATTTTTAATTAGAATTAAGTGATTATTAGCTAGTTGATTAAATTGATTGCCATGTTAAAACATTCTCATCAGTTACTCTAAAATTGCTTCTCTTTCTTACATATAGAGAAAATCTCAAAAAAAAAAATTATAAAATTTCTTCTACATGCAGCAGATTCCTTGTATCTTAATTATACATTAAGATTGCTATATATATATATATATATATATATATATATATATATATAAATAAGGAATTAAGATTGTTACATATGAACCCAATTCCCCAAAATGCCCCAACCCACACACAAATCATAGCCCCAAGTCCACGTCTTCCTCCCAGATTTGATTTGATTTTCTGGAACTCCCAAATTCCCGATTAAGCTTGGAGAAAGAGAACCCCATTTAGGTACAACATCTCCAGCTCGAATTTCTACAAGAACCCGTCATTTCCAATCTATTTACCATCACGTAGCAGCAGAAATTTCCGGGTGCTTGCAAATTTTGGTCGACCCACGACTCGCCGGAACTCGCAGAGGAAGAAGCTCATTGATTATCAACAGGTGCATAACAATCCCATTGCTTACAAACCCAGCTCTGATTTCCAAAAACCGAATCTTGGTTTAGATGATAGCGGCATTAAAGATGATTTGAATTTCGGTGGTGCAAAAGAGCGTGACTCGGACCATGGTGGTGTTGTTGATAGAGTTGAAAATGGTGGAAGGGAGGAATTCAAGTCAAAACGTTTGAGTGAATCTGTATTGTGGAATAAGTTAGAGAATTGGGCTGACCAGTATAAGATGGATATCGAGGATTGGGGTATTGGGTCGGGTCCTAATTTTACAGTTTTTGAGGATTCGGAGTTTAAATCTTCCGCCTGAGCTACTCCCAAAGCTCCTGAGGGTTGGCACAATGGTGTTATTTGTATTTGTTGCATTATGGGCAGTAAACAACGAGACCCACCAAGAAGGAGAAGAAGAATATGGACGTTTGATCCAGAAGAGCCAGAGAAACAAGTCCAGACAGGGTCAAAGTTTACATGCAGCAGCAAAGGGTCAAACCATTCAAAAAAGTCTTAAGTTGTTTACTACCTCTCAAGAAATGGCCATCTCGAGCATCCCCATTACATGGAAGTCACCCATTTACCCAATCAGCCTCTCCGTTTAAGAGGTAAAACAAAATTATTGACTGCTCTGTTTTAGTTATCTGTCATTACCCTTTTTGTTACCGTTATGTTTTTCTTGTGAAATAGATGTAATGGGACGGCTTACGGTGCTCAGAGGCAAAGGCATGCCCTCCCTTTATTCCTGGTCTTGCAAAAGGTACACATTTTATATTATCTCTTTGTGAATGTTCTTTCTTTGTAGTTTATAGTTCAGCTAAAAGGTTTGCTTATTTAAAGAGCTATAAGAGCGGGAATGTGTGGAATGATTTGCAGAGAATGACATTATCTACCCAGCAGAAGGAGCTGAATTTGTGGTTAAGGGCTCTGAAATTGTCGAAGGCTACTCTGGTAAAGTTTAGACTTTTATTTCAGGCGTGGCCCTATTATATTAGCTGATTGTTTGATGTTTTTGTGCCATTATTATGCAAAGAGATTCCAGCAGCTTCAAATTAGCAAACATGCAAGAAATTCAGCAAATTCGAGAACCAAATTATCACTCGAAGCGAAAACCACTAGACCAAGAATTTGAAGAATACGAAGAAGGGGAAGAATTCGAAGATGGAGATAAAACAAGCTATACCAGCTCCACCACACCCCAGTCTCGCTGCTCCAGAGGGGTATCCATCGACGAACTTGAAGACACTACGTTTTACTGCACTCTTGTGCCGGGGGTTTATCAACGGGTCCAACAACCCAAGCCAATCAAATATGGGAGGAAGACGTGGACTTAGGGTTATGATTTCCGTGTATGCAGGTCCGCGGGTGTGGAAACGCATTTGGGAAAGGCATTAGCATGAGTGATTACGTGCGAGTCATATGGTCACATTTCCGTCAGAGAAGACGGTTGCGACAAACAGATAGGTCGAATTGAAAAAATTTTAAACTTTGGTAGGATGTATTGTAAAAATTGAAACATTAGGGTCGAATCAAAAATCGGCTCAAACTTTGAGGGTAAAGTGTAATTAACTCCAAAAATAATATTTTAATGTTATAGAGAAATATAAAAGGAAGCTATTATAGAGTATATTTGAATAGAGAAGCAAAATGTAGCTTTGTTCCCTAAATTTAAGGAAAATGAGAAGGAAGCCGTTGTGAATGCTTTAATTAGCATTCCCAGCAACTACCCTAAAGCTGCTTCCCTTCCCTACATATAGGAAAAATCTCATCTACTGCAGCTTCTCTATATCTTCCTTATACATTCGGATTGCTATAGTTGAACCTAATTGTAGCAATTTATATATTTTATTATAATCATAAAAGGACATTCTCTCTCCTTCACATGGTTCAACTGTAACAATCCCAATATATCACTACAAAAAACAGGTAAGTTTCTGACGTGGCAAA